>NC_054376.1:65889495-66220495 GCF_017654675.1 Xenopus laevis
GTCTAAAGGTGTTTTCTTATTCATTTATGTCAGTATTTAAAGCCTTTAAAATATATTTATTTTATTGAACAATTCATTTTGCAATACATTTGTGACACTCATTTTGAGTTATCATGTGAGTTTAACAATGATTGGGTTACCTTTTTAAATCATTTTTAGTTCTATACTGTAAAGGAGTTTCTCACAATAAAAGTGATTCATTGCACCTCAGTGTTTGCCAATACTTATACTAAATAAAAATGAATTTATTAGTCTTCCAAGCCCGCACTCGTGGACTAAATTATAGGCACAGTATTGCTCAAGAATATTCACCTTGCCTTGATCCTTGATTCTGTGACAGGTCATCAGACATGTTCTACACAAGGATATTTCTGTTATGCTGCTCTTGTGGGGTAGAGGGCTGTGTAGTTTATACAATACACTAAGGCCCATGTTTAAATATATATGAGCTGAAAAACAGATATCTCTGTCTTCATGATCTATTTTCCTAGTTTAAAGTGGAAAAATAATGTGTATTTACCTGTATATATATATACACACACACACACACAAACACATAGCTAAACATATTTTGATTCTACTACAATTAATGACTCTTATTTAAACATAACATTTACTATAAACACACGTTTGCACTTTTTCGTACTAGTATAGATGTTTATGGGGCTAATGTAAAATAGGAAGATGGCTCCTGGTCTTGTAAACCACAGACCATTAAATGGCACCTTCTGATTGGTTGCTATGAGGCACTGCTTGGCTTTACTTTAAAGTGAATCCAGAATCTTTATAGGTGGTGTAAGCAATGAATTGGATCAATGGAAGAAAATTAACTGCCATCCTAAGCCATATGTGAGACATAGAACATCTGTACTTGGTATTAAAATTTTATATGGATTTTAGATAATTATAGAACGTTAAGGCTAATGGCATCCCGAGAAGTTCTCTGTCTTTTTTTTCCCAAAATGTTAGATCTCCTTCAATATTTGCGCTCCATGGTTTCTCCCATGGTGTAAACTCATACATTTTAGAATCAAGGTATGTTTAATATATTCAGTGCACACTGTAAGAAAAAAAATGTGGCTTATTTATCTTACTTACTTACTTATTTAAGTAAAGTGCACCTAAGAACAATAATGAGTGATGCACCTACAGTCCCTTGCTCTCATGCCTTTTGAATAGCACAACAGTGAGGTAGGTGGTATATCTTGTACCATTTCGATGGCAGGCCCAGCTTGCACCCAGATACACACAATTTACTACCCAGCAAAAATCTGTACCAGTATCTGACAGCCACTTTAATCCTCTGAAAGCATGGTGCAATAAGGGTAAAAAAAGCAAAATAAAACAGCATGTTAACCTCTGACAGTCTATAAAAATGAAGCCTTATAGTATAGAGTAAGAAAAAGGCAATTACTCAGACCAGAGCAGTACTTCTGCTTTGAGATCATAAGGAGTAGCATATGTATATATCCCTCAAGGGAACGTGTTTGCTAAATATTGTAAATAGCTGTCAGTGCTGATTTTCCAAGCTCATAAATCCACAATGATACACATTACCATCTTTTAGTAGGGTTCACATCATTTTCACATATAATTATACATCTTGATTAGGTCATTGCTCCCAAAGGCTGGCTGGCTTATTAGAAAGATCTGGCTGTTTTGCAAAGGACTGTAGAAAAAGAAATAAACTGTACACTGTACAGTGCCTCCTGTGGTGTTTGTGCACCGTGGCGTAACTACCGGGGGAGCAGAGGGTGCAATTGGGCCAGGGCACGCACCCCCTCAGGGCCCACCGGCAGCTTGTGCGCCACTGGATTCCAGCCGAAAATAGCATGCCGGGGGGCGCGGGGGCCCGGCTGTGCGTCCCGCGCCTAGGCCCGCCCCCTCTAGTTATGTTACTGTTTGTGCAGATGGCCTGTAGATTTCACTGTGCTCAGACTTCTACTGTGCATACTTCCTGTCACCTCCCATTACTCTTCTCTTAAAAGTAGCTGTTCCAGTCCATTCTACCCTCACAGCAGCAGAAGAGAAATGAAGATATGAAGTGAGTGTCTTACATAAACATCTTCGAATTATAGAGCAAGAAGCATTCATTTGAGCAGCAGTGAAATTTTGTTATTTTTTACTCTTTACCTGGATATTAATCGTCTTCATTTCAGATCTATTTGTATTATATCCCAAGCTGAATATTTCTAGGGCTCTATGATGAAATCCAAATGAGCAGAGGTTTGTAATAGGGTAGGTTAATAATTGTACTTCCATTTTAAACATGGGTATCCACTTCATCTTCAGGCCTGAAATCAGGATTCACAGGTTACAGGTTAACAGTTATTTACATATTATCTTATGGGAAATTAGCAGGATGTAGAATTTGCATTTATTGACTGATTTATCAGCTATTTTATATTGAAAAGGAAAAAGGTTTTACTTTGTGCATTAAAAAATACATACTTCTTACTATGCAGAATTTTTAATAACAAAAGGTTAGATCTAACAGAGCCAAGTCTGGAAGACAGCTTGCCGCCTACTAATAAAGCAGCATGTGCTTTGTATAAAAGCATCTTCAGATGAAGCAGTACACATATAGTAAGAGACCATTTAAATCATAAAATATAAATTTCTAACTCATGGCTAGTATGTTGGTAAAGGATACAATTTACTCCAGAGCACGTTCAAGTCAGAGGGGATAATGGAAAAATTATGTCTCACAGTGCAATATACCTTAAGAACACTATAGTAGTATAGAGTGATCAATAAGTGTTTTTATGAGATTTTATAATCAGCCCATTTGAGATTAACATGTCACAGGCATGACACTGTCTCTTTCAGTAAATAATACATTTTTTAAAGTTTCTTTATGTATGAAAGTATACCTGTAATTATACTATTTATAAGGCATTTAGTAATGTTTACCTTGTGTTAATTAGAATCATTAGCTAAGGTGATAATGTAAGTATTACTTTTTAAAATATTGTAAATCTCGGAAGCACGTAGTAACTTATTTTTTTCTAGTAATGCTTTTTTACATTGAAATGCTACTATTATAGTGTCAGTTGCTATGGGAACTGGAGAATTACACACGGGCAGTTTGCCGTCTTGCAAAGTATGGCCATAGTGATGAAGATGTGATTCCCATCATATTGTTTATCCAATCTTACAACAGTTGATAACTGTGACAGCATTTTGATGGGTAAAAATCTTAGTTACTAGTGGAGTACCGTTGCCCTTTTACTGTCATTTTAAGGAGGCAGCAGATACAGAGCAAAGTGTCTTCTTTTCACTGTTGTGTAGCAAGTCACTGCAGTCTTTGCCATCATTACTCTGTCATTCCTTTGAATCAACTGATGTGTTACAGCATTGTTTAGACTTGTGATCCAGTACATACATTATAAACTGCAACAACATTAAAAGAATGGTGCACTGCTGGATGCAATTTACTCAAAACATGTAAGAAAAATCAGCAAGACATGCTTGGCTGCTTGAATCCTGCTTCCACTTTGAGAACAGGGTGGATATACCATGAGCCTTAAAGGAGAAGTAAACCCCTTACAGGTAAAAGCCCCTATTCTTCACCCTCCACTGCCCCCCTGCTTCCTTTCCACATACAGTAGTTTTGTACTAGTATAAGTGTCCCATCCAGCAACACTGACCTAAATAGATAGAATAGCACAGAGGGGTTTAGAGGCTCCATGTTCGGTAGCTTTGGTATCTTTGTGAAGTGCAGTTGATGCTGATAACCTTTTAGCAAATGCAAACAAGCCCTTAGCACATTTCTGATTGCAGAAGTTGAGAAGTTACTGAAATGAACCCTTATTTCAAAGGAAATTTGCCTATTTGCCTTTTAAGTCATACATTATTTTTCCCCTTATAGAGACAAATTGGGGGCAGGATCTTTTTTTTTTACCTTCCACTGGATCATTGGATTAGCTTTGCCCTGAGTCAAAAGCAGCGGCGGATTTCAGGAAGTGGCGGGCCGAGGCCAGCGCTGACCGATTTGCGCGCGTACACACCCCTCCCGTGGCCACATGGTACTAGCGCCGGCGCCTTAGACACGAAACTCCCCAGTGCGCACGCGAGTGCACTCTTAAGAATCGGAGTACCCAGTGCTCCATAGGATGAGGCTGGGTGGCATGGCTAAAATTTTGCCACCCTAGACCAGGGCCTTTGTGGCCTCGCCACTGACTTTCTCTGCACTAAACAGCCAGAAAAAGAAACAACGTTTCTAACTTAATTGGTTTAAAAGAGCCCAGAACAGCCACCAGGTGCATTTTAGATACTTTGTAACAATTTTGAGATAAGCAAATAAGTAATTGTAACAATTAAAATAAGGCGGTCCCTTGGGAAAAGTTAGACTCACAGCTTAAAGGGAAATTCACATTCATTAGCAAAACTGTAATAACTGAAAAAAACACAGAAATATGTTAAAACTTGTATAACCTGCCACATTTGGCAAAATTAACATAGTAAATAGGAGGTGTAGCCACAAAAATGGGTGTGATCAAAAAACGTTTGCTGTGCTCCACGCGGCAATTTTTTTTTTGTCCCTCTTTTTATTTCCAAAATGTTGGGAGATACAATAATCCCCACACACACACATACCACAATATACCCCCATCCCCATCCTGGAAGGAGCACACAACTAAAAATGAAATGCCTGGATGTTTATGAATAATCAGTGTAGAGGAAAACATAGCATGGCACTCATCAGGTCTTTCAAAATTGAAAACATAGTTTTATTTCAATCCCGTGTGTGTATATATATATATATATATATATATATATATATATATATATATACTTACACATATATAGACCTATCTATAAACTCACCACAAATAACCATTTGAACTGCTTTAATTGGCAATACTGTTCTTCAAGTGGCTTCTTGTTCTTTAATATGGAAAAATCCTCTCCAACCTGTCCATATAGTGTTCTCTGATGTACTTGTAAAGAGTAATCATGTCCCCTTGCAAGCACTTGTTCTCCATAGAAAACAACCCCAAACTTGACAGTTATTCCTCATAGTATAATTGTTCTATTCCTTTAACTAGTTTAGCTGCATGCCTCTGCACTCTCTCTAGCTCATTAATATCCTTATTAGGGACTAGTGAAAACTGCATACAAAATTTTATACAAAGCACATGCTTCCTAATTCTTTTTCAATTATCAAGCACTAATTAACATTTATTTTAACTGACTCACTCTCCTTCTCCCACTCTAAACAGGATAAGGAGTTTTGTATTAACACACCCTATCTCTAAGCAATATTTAGTTCTTTGTTAATCTTACAAAGCTAAGTCTCAATGCCTGCTTAGGGCACAGAAGTAGTGCTTTAAGAAATCATTATTCCCATAAAAAAATTTTTTTTTTTATTATTTGTTTTTTGCGTTATTTAACTTTGTGTTCAGCAGCTCTTCAGTTTGTAATTTCAGCAATCCAGTTGCTAGGGCCCAAGTTACCCTAGCAACCATGCATTGGGGTCAGTGACCCCCATTTGAAAGAAGAAAAACAATAAGAAAGAAAAAGTGAAGACCAATTGAAGAGTTGCTTAGAATTAACCTACAGTATATAGCATACTAAATGTTAACTCAAAGGTGAACCACCCTTTTAAAGAAGGTTGAATAGGTGTGATTTACATCTAAAGGAACTAATCTAAATAAATCCTAACTTCTTAGGCAGGGAAACAAAACCAGTATAATCCTTGTATACATGAAATTTGAGAGCTTTTACATAAACCATGTTGTTGTCAGGGAAACTGCCTCTTCTCCAGACAGGCAACAAAGTACGCTGTTTCTGCACACTCTGTCTTTCATATAGCAAGCACATTAAATAATGCACAGGTAAGATGCTAGACAGTGGTGCCCAACATCAGCAGTGAAATAGGGGATGCGCTATAGAGTAAGAAGCTACTTATAGACTGCAAGCTGTATAGCGCTGAGTCACTTATGAATTTCCCTGCACTTAATGATTACACTGCAGCTCACTGAGAGATAAGTAATCTTTATTATCCATGGATTGTTCACAACAGCAGCTGTTTGGAGTCCCAAGTGATGAGAGATGAGATGAGGTTTTAATGTGCGGGGGGGGGGGGGTTTACATCTGTGAACAGATTGTTAATAAAAGATGAAGGTATTCAAAAACGATGCATGGTAGTATCCAATTAAAGATATATTATTATATAATGAAGGATCAAAGGTAGCCTAAATGTGTGTACTCATAACACACCTATTCTACTATGCACACACTTATAAAATGGCTTTATTTGCTAAAGCGCCAGTACTCTGATCAAGTGCCTTTAGAAGAGAAACATTTCAGCATAGGGATTGTCACTATACAGAGAACAGTCTCTCTGACATACAGTTCCAGCAACCAGGATGTAGTAAATGCAGTAAATGAGGTAATTGACAGTGATTTTCTTCTGAAGAACATAATAAAGTGCTAAATTATGTGTTTGCACCTGTGTTTTACCTAAACTGTAAATAAAAGCACTATAACACCCTGCTTAATTGATGCAGGTTTCTGTTTTCCTTTATGCAGCTGTGTAACAACCAAGGTGTTTCATTTTAACACCCAAAAATGTCAAAATACCGAGCTGGAGAGTCGATAAACATTATTACTTTTTAAATGGCTAACTGGTTGCTAGGGTCTTATTTATTATAGCAACCAGGATGTGGTATAACAGACAGGCTGGAAGAAGAACAGGAGAGGGCCTGACTAGAAAAATTTAATAAAAGAGAACAATAACAATACATTTGTAGCCTACAGAGCAATAGATTTTGGGTTGCTGGGTCAAATAACCAGAGAGCATTTTAAACAGATATATTAAAATGACAGAAGAGGAAAACAATACCAAAAATGAAGTCCAACTGAAGAGTTGCTAAGAATAAGGGCATTCTGTAACATACTAAAAGTTACATGAAAAGCCACTAATACTCTTCAGATTGGACCCTTGCCTAAAACCTACACAATTATTCATAAATTATCTCCTAAGAGAAGATGAATTCTTTCTGTTCTTTTTGGGCTAGAGAATATGGTTATTCACAATGACAAACTTCACTGCATAAATGCCGAAAGCCATGACTTTAGCAAGTTAAATACTGTTAATGAAATGTCCCTGGCCTTTATTGCAATTAAGTGTCTATTTTATATCAGAAGAAATGTATGTCAATCCTCATATAACTTAATAAACCTTAAAATAGAACTTTGCTGTTAAAAGCCAGAAGCCTTAATTGGATTTCAAGATCAGCACAGGCTTAATAGGAGTGAATTAGCCCCTTTTAATCTGTAACTGGTCTGTATTTTTTTTTTAACAAGTGCAAATTTTGAAGAAATAAAAGAGCTTTGCATTGAGATATCTACGTGAAATATTCATTAAATCTAGTCGGGCATGGATTCAGTTTGATGGTATAAGTATATTAATGCAACAAATGTTACAGAGCAGGTCAAAATACAGAGGGAATATGTATAAACTCAAGATTTCTTTGCAAAGGCATTTTTCGGGGGTTTGGAGCAGCTTTTGGCTTTAGCAGTGAGATCCACTTAAATAGAGGAGTATTTATCTGGAAAGGTATGATGAATGTCCCCTGTAATTTCATCTTCTCAATGTGGCATATATATATAGTCTGGCTGACAGATTTGGTAAATGCAGTATGCTTTGAAGTTCATGGTTAAACATGCAGAGCAATATTTTAATTTTATATATTATATTTAATTTTTTATAATATTTTTTATATTTATAATGTGTACAAAGTAAATTTGTTACAAACCTGTTACACAACAGTAAGCAATGTGAGAGTCTTAGATCATGTTGAGTTTTATGACCCTTTCACAGATCATTGTTTATAGAAAAACAGCAGGCATTTAGACTGATAGGTTTATGATTTAATTTATATCAAATCTAATTTATACCTTATGGCATATTTGTTGCATAGAAGCTTTGGATCTATAGTAATAAGATGTACCTTGCATTCTATGTTTTTTTTTCTCATCGGAGAACCAGTGTCTTTTATTACTAATTATTATGAATGTGCTATATTATTGCTATGCTATATACAACGATTTTCAGATACTGGTACTTATGTTTAACTTAATGGGCCACAAAATACGCCAAAAACGTATTAATAATTAAACTGAATTGTCATATATGTTATTTCTTCCCTGGCAGGCAAGTTTAGAAACCCGCCTCAGGCAGCAGTTCCCTAGCTACCAGGAGCCGCAAAAAAGCTGCGGTCATTTAAATTTGACTCTTCTAGTGCAGAGAGCGCAATTGCAATATAACATGTATGTTAATTCAGAAAAGGTACGTGAGGGGGAAGCGGCATTGCAGGAGCTCCCTTAGGCAGCAAGAGGCATAGAATCGCCCTTTTACCCTGGTTGTGTAATACATATTCTTTGAAGCAGTAGTTTGAGGACCTAGCACTGCTGCTCATTTCACTATATGATGCTAAAGTTTTCAGAAATACATATATACTGCTATTGCAGTGCTTATTGCTTTACATGGAAAGAATATTTTCTTGCTGATAAGGTACCCAGAAAAGGAAATAATGATGCTAGATGTTCCTGGCAAAATATTTGTTGGAGATAAAGGATTTTATCTGAAAAAGAAGACTAAGCAAATGCAAACTAGGTTTGACAATTGAGCTCTATCATTAGCTAAAGAACAATACTTCTCTTCTTTAATCTCCACTCTGTCCTCTAAACCACAGTGACTGTTTGCCACATTTAACTCACTCCTATGCCCCCCTCCACCTATTAATGTAACTGCCCAAGATCTTGCTCATTTCTTTAATGAAAAAATCTATCTCATTAGGCTGAGCATCCCATGTGACAACAATCTCAGACTAACATGCAGTCCACTCACATCCACTTTGCACTTCTTCACCCCTGAAGTTAGCAAACTTCTAGCCTGCTCAAAACCCACAACTTGTTCCCTTGACCCCATACCCTCTCACCTCCTTTATCTAATCTCTGATACACTCTCTCCTGCACTTACCCAACTATTTAACCTTTCACTCTCTACAGGTACTTTTCCATCCTTATACAAACAAGCACTAATCGTCCTATCCTCAAAAAAACATCCCTTGATCCCACCTCTCCCATCATCTGTTTTCCCCTTTCCATTTGCATCCAAATTACTAGAAAGGCTTGTTTACAAATGCCTGATCTAGTATCCCACTCATAACTCCCTTCTCGACCCCCTGCAATCTGGCTTCCGCCCAACACACTCAACTGAAACTGCACTCACCAAGTAACCAATGATCTTCTACTGGCAAAGTCTAGAGGTTACTATTCCATACTTATCCTTCTAGATCTCTCTGCAACATTTGACACCGTTGACCACATAGTCCTCCTAGACATTCTATACTCAGCTGGCATTCGTGACACTGCTCTTTCATGGTTTACATCATATCTGTCTGCCTGTTCCTTTAATGTTGCCTTCTCTAACTCTACTTCTACTATGTTCCCTCTCTCTGTCGGAGTTCCTCAAGGCTCTGTTGTAGGCCCTCTGCTGTTCTCGCTCTATACAACTTCACTAGGAAAACGTATTCAGTTGTTTGAACTTCAGTATCACCTTTATGCTGATGACACTCAACTCTACTTGTCTACTCCTGATCTTTCCAATTCTGTCCTTTCCCAAGTTACAGACTGTCTCTCTGCTGTCTCCTCTGGTATGTTGCAACGCCACCTGAAATGGAACCTTTGAAAAACAGAACTCATTATATTTCCTCCAAGAGCTTCCCCTGTCCCTAAGGTATCACTCACAGCAAACAACACCCCCTTTCATTCCAGCAAACATGCACGCTGCCTAGTAGTTATCCTCTAGACTTGCATCTGTCTTTTTCAACACACATTCAAGCACTTGGAAAATCTTGTCATTTAAACTGCGCAACATTGCCTGAATACGACCATATCTCAGTTCAGAATCAACTAAAACATTGATTCAGTCTCTCATCGTCTCCCGTCTTGATTAATGCAACCTACTCCTCGCGGGTATTCCAACAAGTCACCTTTCCCAACTCCAATCTGTGCTAAATGCTGCTACTAAACTCATTCATCTATCTCACCGCTCAACAGCAGCTGCTCCCATATGCATGTCCCTTCACTGGCTCCCAATCTCCTCTAGAATCAAATTCAAATTACTAACACTCACATTCAAGGCCCTTATAATGAAGCCCCTCCCTTTATTTCATCTCTAATCTCCAAATACACTCCTTCACGCAACCTTCGCTCTGCTCCTGATCTTTGCCTCGCTTCTCCTCTGATCACTTCTGCCCATTCTCGTCTACAAGACCTCTCTCAGGGCTTTTCTCTGGAACTCTCTGCCTTGAGCTGTCAGACTTTCTCCTTCTTTCCAAACTTTCAAGCGCTCCCTTAAAGACCCACCTGTGTAAATAAGCTTATTCAATGTACCTTAATTAATCAATTATTGCTTTATCAAAAATCACCAAATTGTTTCTAAAATCCTTATGTCTCGATTGTACCCTAACCTTTACTTTGTAAACTCTAATTTTCAGGGCCCTCTAATCCTATTGTACTCTGTAACCCTTGTTTGTTATCCACCATTTATTCTCTGTTTGTTATAACTAAGGTAAAGCACTGCGTATCTTGTCGGCACTATATACATAAATGATGATGATGATGACGACGACCAGTGCACTTATTTCAAACTGTGCAAACTTTGTTGAAGGCCACATCTGAAATGCTTCCAGGTAAAATCACTCTAGCAGTTACCATGGAAATTACCGGACTGCATTCAGCGCTGGCACTCTAGCCATTCACTAACAGCCTCTTTGTATTAAAGACTTAAAGGTTTATTTATTTCCTTTTTATCAGCAATGTAACACACCATCTAATCCAGGTTGTACCTCCAAAAGGCAAAATGGCAAACGATTTCCCTTGCTTGTTGTATTGGCCAATTATCCCAAGCGGTGACAAGAGAAGAAATGAATTAGAAGTAGCTTTGTAATGTCAGTGTTCTTTATCTTTTGTAAGCCTTGCCCAGCTCAGCTGGATACCTGCAAAGTAATCTATTTTCTCCTTTTTCTTTTTCCCTTTCTCCTTTGATGCTTCTTTTTCTTCATGATACTGTCCTGAAGCACAAAAAAACTCTTGCAAATTAGATGTAGATTAGCTATTTCTATTGCTCCCAAATGTTCAGATTATGAACTGAGACTACAGAGATGTTTTTCATGGCTAAATACAGTACATTCATCAAAATATAATTTTGGATTTATTTCAGATACTTTTCATTTATGGTATTACAGGTATGGGACCTGTTATCTAGAATACTCCAGACCCGGGGCTTTCTGGATAATGTATCTTTCTGTAATTTTGATCTTCATGCCTTAATCAGAAAATCCTGTAAACATTAAATAAACCCGACAGGCTGGTTTTGCTTCCATTAAGGGTTATTATTATTAATTATATCTTAGTTTGGATCAAGTACAAGTTACTGCTTTGTTCGTACAGAGAAAAAGGAAATTATATTTTAAAATGTGGATTACTTTGATAAAATGGAGTCTATGGGAGATGGCCCTTCCATAATTTGGAGCTTTCTGGATAATGGGATTCCAGATAACGGATCGTACACCTGTACAACATTGTAATGTTGTATCCCTATTACATACAATAATAGGAACATGAGTTTTCTGTACCTTTGGGACCAGTTCATGAATGTGTATTACCTAAGAATCCAGTGAACACAGGAAGCTTTGTGGGCCAACAGATCAAAGGTAGTTGAAC
Source organism: Xenopus laevis (assembly GCF_017654675.1). Lineage (NCBI taxonomy): Eukaryota > Metazoa > Chordata > Amphibia > Anura > Pipidae > Xenopus > Xenopus laevis. The sequence continues at coordinate 65,901,238 of NC_054376.1, forward strand.
ATAGCGGAGCTAATAAAAAACTATAAAATCAGGACTACTTCAAAGAAAGGTTTAAAGGATAAAAAAAGCATGTCAAGTAAAATGTATCAATTTCATTATCGTAGTTGCTGGTCACTTCAGAGTGTCCAATTTTTCATTTATTCTGTATATGCTTTCCAGTATGAAAAATAAATATCTACAGAGTTGTAATATAGATAATGATTAGAGCTGTAACAATACAGTAGATATATCTCCTCAAAGAACTCAACTGGCTGATTGTTTAGTAAGAAAATCTCATTCTGATTAGTTGAGGCTTTTACGTTTCAGCAGTTTACGTCCATTTTCTGTGAACTGTAGTTTAAAAAAATGAACATTACATTTGTGGCATAATTTGTATGCAGGCACTGCTGCTTTTTAACACAGGGCTCTTGATTTCAGTTCCAACATGAGTACCGCTGAAAAGGAGTTTGTTCTCCCCATGTTTGCAGTGGTTTCCTCCCATACGCAAAAAACACGCAGACAAGTGAATTGACTCCTGATTAAAATTACGTGTTGTTTGAATGTAATAGGGAGATTAGATTGAGAGCAACAACAGATCATATACTAGAGATGTTACTTCAAATATAGGAGAGATACTTTTTGCACAAGAGCTACTTTTTGAGCTGAATCTTTGCATGCAATGTCTTCAGTTGTGTCAGCTATCATTATATCTAGCAGGTATATAATCTGTTGTCATCTTTTGATAGGGGTAAAGGTACGGTCTTTCCAGTGGAGTAGGAAAAATGAGGACAGCAATGATTAATTGATTCGCCCTGGCTTTATGAAAAATAGCTCTATAAGTCAAGAAGAGTCAAACACTAGAGAATACAGCATTAATAATCTGCTCTGGGAAATAATGGGAACCATTTGAACCATAATTTAAGAAGTATTCTGCTCCCTGCAAACGGCAAATGGGGTTTATTCTTGAAATACCTGTCCCAATGGCCCTAACATGGCACATGGGGCAATGTGAGTACAATGTTTTTCAAGTAGCTGCAGATGTGTGCACAATAAAGAAAGGGGTAGCTTTAGATAAGGGGGCTAGGATATGACTTGATCACTTTAAAGTAGTTGTGTTACCTTTCAGCCTGTCCTCTGAAGCTGGATTGGTTTGTTTTATACATTATATCTGGGGGCAATGGATTTCTGCCATACGTAATCAAAAAATACGCTGCAGTGAAAGGCTCTAAGAAACCTCTGAGAAAGTTTTGAGATGATGGGACTAACAGATGGACAAAACCCTTAATGCAAATGGCCTTAAACAAGCACATACTGTATTTGCAAAGTATCTTACACTGTGTCTTCTAAAGTATATTTTTATTAAAAGAACATTCTGTTAGATATCTATGGTTAAGTTCCTGCTGCAAAAGATGAGTGCCGTTTTACCCATCTGTCCCTCAGAGACAGACATCACCACTTGTTCTTGAGATGGTCTACTATATACAAACTGTACATGTATGTGTAATCAAATACTTTTGCAAGGCTTCTGTTTCCATTGTGTACTGACATTAACTATCATAATATTGTTTTCAGTTGATGTCATGTTGCTGTTGCCTGTAATGAAGTTAATTGTTGATAAAATTGCTTACAATCATATTGTGCTCTATTTGCCATAGTGATTAGATAAGAATGCTTTGGTGATGCGTGAAACACCTGGAAATAGCACCGTAACTTAATTATTGATGTATTCGACAAATAGTGGTTTTTGAATTTTATTTGGAGTCTTTAGAACTTTAAATATTTTTGTGTGCTAATATGGAATCTTTTACGCAAACCTGGAAATGTTTCATTTTATTTTGTTCTCCTGGAAAATATCTTAATAAAGCTACTGAAAAATACATAGAACTGAGTGGAACTACAATTCCAAGATGTCCAAGTGTAATTTGTCTGCTTACCCATAATAAACTGGATACAATACATCATGATTAAGTTAGGTGCTACTAAGCATAGGTTCTGGTGAACATATTGCATATACATGGGATATGTAAAAAAAAAAAATACTCCTGTATTGTATTCAGTTCTTTTAAAAATGCTGCAGTATGGGTGGTAGCTTTATCATAGCTCTAGGAATAATACAACAGGTGATCTATTTTGTTTAATATGGAGGGTTTTACTAGCAAACATGGAATCTAAACATGAATATTAAAAAGATGTCTCAAAGAGTTGCTGGATCTGAACTTCACAACAAGGTCATGTCAATACACAAGTTGTCTACTCAGTTTTAACAGTAATTGCTATACTTTGTTGGTAATTGGAAAAGTGACAAGCTTCCCCCTTTCAAGCAAGACAGATTATATCTACCTAGGCATTTACTTATGGATCTAGATGAAATCACTAAAACTTTCCAGTAACATTTACCAGACAGATTAATGACAGATTCTGCCCAGGTCTGCTTTATTGGCTGGCAACAACCTACAATCCAGAATATCACAAATATATATCCATGTGCTCTTCTCCTTCCGGCAAGAATTTATGTCCTGGTCACTAGTATCACTAAAGTCAGTAATCATTTATAACTTTAAGGGATGTTTTTCATGGATGGCTATTTCAGAATTTGAGTCCTGTGGTGAGCAACAATGCAAGTTTGGCTCAAAAAGGTTGTAAACTTCAAAATCAGTCCAGTAAACTAGATAATACTGCATGGCTATTGTGTTCTATCCGCAACTACCTCTTAAATAACTACAATCTATAAGGCTCACAATAGAGTATTACTGTACATCTATCTTTAAAGAGGGTGGCTCATAGGATAAATGTTATACATCACATGAGCTTCTTACCAACAATCTTGGAGGCATTTACTTTTAAACGTACACTGTAATTATTGATGTACAATGGCAATTCAGTTTCTTTCTGGTTACTTGAACAACAGCTGTTTTAGTTGTCAGTCAAGGTTCTGACAATAAAGGATAATAAGTTAAGCAAAATCAAGTTTTCTTTTTCTCACTGTTCATTTTTGACTAGGAGATTACCAGGAATTACATGGGGAAAATCAGTACTTATGGCATTTGTAGGTTACTTGTGACTTAAGTGACAGCTAAAAGTATCCAATTATTTAAATGCACATGGCATTTTACAGTGCTACTACAGGAAGAAGCCGAGAACAGCAACTTAAATGTTTAGCACATTTTCCTTTAGCTGCAGAAGAATGTTAATCAGATTGCTGCAGCAAGCCTAGAATTACAGTACAGTTTGATAAATCTAGTCTGTGCAAGATAACAATTGGAAATGTTGTGCAACTGCTTAACACTTAAGAATGAATGCTTATTTAGAATAAAAAGCCCCCTTTTCCTTGTGTTTTATGAATGTTAGTGTTATTATAATATTGTTCATTACATTTAAATTTAAGATTATGGTTATGAATGTATTTTAGTGTCCACACATGGCCTGAAGCTCACTTGCCATATAATGAGCAAGTGGAACAGGTAATAGGATGCAAACACAAGCATTTATGCAAAGAGTATTGTTCTGATCAAACTGTTAAAGAGGCTTGGAGCAAAACTGTTTGAAGTGCAATGCAACACAAGGAAATAATATATTGTATTTAAACTCACAAAGAACTGAGACTGTGACACAAGCTAATGGTTTGCCCTGAGTTTCCCATCAAGGCAAATGGAGAACAGTCCTATGGCAATAAATTGCACCAGATGTAAAAGGAAACCGCTGTTGCTTTGAATGCTGTTCTTTGTTTATTAAGCTCCCAACAAACTTGTGCTCAAGAGCTGAATCTAAGCTAATATACATATAGAAAAAAAGATGTTTTGCTGCGTTTGTAAAGCAGTTATATCCCGCCTGAAGTCCTCCATCTGCCATTGAACAGCTGAAAGACCAGAGGTTGAACATCTCTTTTTCCAAAGCTTTTGAGGGATATGAAGGCAGCAACCTACAACATGTAAGAGTTCATGTGGAGAGCATTGTATACACTGGATGTTATCTGAGAATATCTTCCCATTTCAAGTGCTGTAAATAATTAAAGAACATTGTCTAACTCTTGACCTCCATTTGCCTGTGACCATTTCATTTTAGAATAAGATGCCTTTCTCGTAGATCAGGTATCGGCTGAAATAACCTGCTGCTTTTCTGTTGCTTAAGAACAACATTGTATATTTTGTTGATGCTCCTGGGATGTTACCCTATTCAAACTGTCTAAACCTTTGCTGACTGTAATTAAAAGCAATAGTATCAGCGCTCTCCATGTAATGTATGTCAGATTAAATGCCTGTGCATTGGGAGAGCAAGTCGAGGAAAGCTGACCAAATGTTCTGACATGGCATTCAGCTAGACATTAAACATTTCAGTGCTTGCAAGAAGATATTAGGAATGCAGCTGAATGTATAGGCAAGTCCATATTTTGGTTAATCTCAGCGGGAACATTTAAAAGAAACATTGAAATCTGCTTTAAATATGTAATCCATTTCAAGTTACTTATGGGACATTGTCTATTAAAAAAAAATTGTGTGTTTCACATTGTATCTGCCAAATCTTGGAATAATGCAATATTTGCTCTGCTACAGTATGATCTGCATGCCAGGTTAGGTTTTAATGTTGTTGGACTCAGGAGCAAGTTCTACTGTAGCAATCAATATTATTTTCAAGAACTAATTCAAAACATTTTCTTGGAGACCATTGGGGAGGTAAAATAATACAATATGCTCCAAATGGAATGTACAGAGATATTTTCTCAGATGTTGTTCATTATGTTCATCCCTGCAATGCTGATTTGGCAATATCTAGCAGAACTTGCAGTTCAGTGCATTTCCATTCAGTAGCTGTATAGGATAAAATACGCTTAGGAGAATAAAACAGCTGTTCATGGAATTATGTAACTTCATTAAAGATATAAAAAAACTTCTCCAGCTAATATACTTTCAGCACATTAATATATAACTTTTGTTGGTCAGCGTTATTGGGGCCTGTGCTTTAAATGCTTTAAAGGAGGATTTTGGCCACCCTCTTACTTTTTTCCTGTCTTCTTTCTTTTCCTGTATTGCTTTCTCCATTTCTCATTTCATATATAGTGTTTAATTTTTTCAATCTTTTTGATCTCAGCATGGAGAAAATCGGTTTTAGGAGCCTTGCTGGCACAGTCATTATATATTGGGGACCTGGTGTGCTTTCTTTACCCCATCATGAATACTGACTGATAGGGGAATAGTGTTACATGTTTGTATGATGTATAGGATAAAGTATATTCTGTTTCCACAAAATGCATGAAATATGGAGGTGCAGAAAAGTATGTATCAAGGTTTGTAATAGGTTAGGTAAAGGTTATGTAACGCTTTCTTGGGTAATCTTGACCACAATTAGTTAAAGTGTCCAGCTAACGGTATGAGCATGGGTTACACTGCGACTTACACATAGGGTCAGGGCCTTCTCTAAGTGGAAGCTCTCCCTTTAAGGTGAAGTGGAACTACAACACACAGGCTACTGTACACAAAAACAGAAACTTGGGCGCAAGGAGATTCTTTGGTGCAAAAAAACAAACGGTTTATTGTCAGATACAATGACCACAGGTTTACTCATGCAAGAGATGAGGTTTTAGCACATGACACATACTACACAGCTAACACAGAAACTGGTAAACTCACAAAGGAGCTTATAGATAGAAACAGCATTCGGAGAGGCACATATAACTCACACAGAGCTGCAGGTAATAGGTAATTCAGCTGAAGCAGAACTCCATTAGGCATTTGCAGTACATCAGTGCAACTATTCCCTCCAGGAAGTTGTCAGGAAGCAGCCTCTACCCTACAGTCCCTCTTCACTGAGGTCCCTGCACTTGAGGCAATGCACAGAGCCTCTGGGAAGCTACTCCCTGCTGCAAATCCTTGATGGAACTTCAGATTCTCTTTCTTTCTTACCTATCTACCTTTTTCTCCTAGAGAGACTATTACAAGTCTACCCTACTATAGCTGACCTCATTCACAGGGTTGCCTGGTCCCCGACTTTACTGGACCCATGCCCAGACTCGGCTCACATCCACCCTGCTCCCAAGGTGAAAAGCAAAGAGGAAGTTGCAACTCCTTTCCAGCACTATACCATTGTGAGGCAGGATGTGGTCACAGCGCCTCCTGCCTAATAGCAGGGGATATGCAAATCTTTAAACTAGGGACACATTTAATCCTAGGGGTCCCTACAGTTATAATGCAAATTAAAGGTTAACTAAATGATGCTAGGGCTTGGACAACAGTTGCAACTCTTCCTGTGTTCATTCAGAAAATATTTTGTTTTATACACAGTGTATGGTAGCTCTCAAGAATTTCTGTTACTGTGGGATGGTGTGCTGAGCTGGCTCCTGATATGCTCTATATGTGTTTATAGTGAAGTCACAGCTTGCCCAGTAAATGCATGGATTTGTCATTGTCAGGACGATTTATTGTCAAAGCTGAGCCATTCAGAATCCTCCCCACTCTTGATTTTCAATTAATACTGCAGTCAGAAAATGGACTTACTCAAGGTCTTTTGGGAATAAAGTGTTGCTGTCCCTGATAGAACAGCTTTTCTCATTTTCTTCAGCTCGAATCTGTTTGTGTTAAAATGTTTTAATCCCTATTGAACCCTTACCAACCTAAAAGCCAATGTTGTAGATTCAGCCAGACCCCCAATTTAGTGCACGTACATGTGTATAATGGGGTTGCATGGCTTCCGCTCTGTGTCCTGTATTAAAGAGGGGTCTTTGATTCTACAGGCAATATGCACGAGATTTTTAATAGCAAGTGGAAGTCTATTTTTTTTTTCAAACCAGGTTCCAAGCAATTTTATGGACACACAAATTCACAGACTATGTAAATACAGGTATATGCTGCATATTTATTCACAACACACATGTCATAAGGAACTTAACATTCTTACTGGCCCTAGAACAGTCAACAAAGACTTTTTGCAACCAATGGAAAAAATGGATGGTTATTTTCCTTCTCTGGTCTCTCCTGTTTTTTTAGCATCCCGTAGGCTAGGAATGGTTGCAGGCCCATGTTTTTTTTTAATGCTTAAAGGAACCGCTCAGTTTAAAAATAAAACTAGGTAAATAGATGGGCTGTGCAAAAAAAAAAAATGTTTCTAATATGGTTAGTTAGGCAAAAATGTAATGTATAAAGGCTGGAGTGACTGGATGTCTAACATAATAGCCAGAACTCTACTTCCTGCTTTGTAGCTCTCTAATTCTTAGTTAGTCAGCGACTTGAAGGGGGACCACATGGGACATAACTGTTCAGTGCGTTTGCAATTGATTCTTCGCATTCAGCTCAGATTCAAAAGCAACAGTTATGACCTATGTCCCCCCCCCCCTCAAGTCTCTGATTGGTTACTGCCTGGAAACAAAGGTGTGGAAATCTAGATGTATAATACTTCCCTACGAATAGTTTGTGCACCACCATTCTAGCAGTGCAAACATCCATCTCCATATGTTTTTTTAGTTTGTTTTAACATTTTCTGTAGAATAAGTTCCTAATCATTAGAGCCCAGTAAAAAAAAAACAGCAATCCTAAATCCATTCCTGATAGTGTCTTGAATAAAGCTGCTAAGCAATGCTGCCTTCATTCCAGGGTATAACGGATGTTTTTCCTGAGTTGTCATAAATATGGTTATCATCATTGTTACTTGCATTCTAACAACAGACATTTAATTACAGTGCAGCTATGGGATTTAGTATGATGCTTTCAGTGTAGTATGAAATAATCAACTACAGCCATTAAAGCATCCTAATCCTAATCAATTAGAAGATGCAATTGCACACAAAATTAATAGTATCTCTGGCAGTTTGCGGTTTATGAGTCCTGCGGTAGATGTGGCTGCTCAGTGCTCTGGGATGAAAACTAGGCACAGTGTAAAGTGTAAAATACCAAAGTGGTATTTAGACATTACCTTGAAAGTATAACCATACAGTATATATTGCCCAATTCACTGGCCTCATTGGTGGTTAGTTCCCTTTGTATTTTTAGCCAGCTATATGCAGTCAGTAGAAGGCATGTCTTTCACTATATAGTTAGTTAAATGAAAACCAATATGTTTTTCCGAACAGGATTAAAATACGAAATGAATACATCACTTGGATTTATTTAAAAAAAAATAAAAAAAAAAATATATATATATATATATATATGTATATATATATATATATATATATATATATATATATATATATATATATATATATATATATATATATATATTAGAGTTTAGGCCTCCTTTAACATGCCATAGAAGTGGTAATTAACAGTAGCACATGCTTCATCTGGTCTTTTGGTTGTTTATAATTTGCCTTTTTTTTATCACTGTATACTTCACAAAGGATGCCATTTGTAGCTATAAATGCCTGATTTATTGGTATATTTTTAATAGTTATGACTTAATTTGTGTGATTCATCATATTTATACCAAAACTGCACAGAGTATATTATACGCTTCAGAATGCGGCTATCATGGCCAACTAATGTAATATCATCTCTATATTTTCATTTTAATGGAACCATCCAAAGCCCAGCATCGAAGGCTTTGCTACTTCCTAAATTCCAGGAGCAGTTCTAATTGGCTTAAAGACATGTAAAAGGCAATTTGTTTCCGTGAAATTATTTATTTGACTTGATTGTGTGTGTCTGCAGCAAATAATGGTCCAACTACATCCCTCTAGGATAATGTGCATTAGGGTCAGTGTTCTATCCATTCAGAGACATTTCTCTGCGGTTTTCAAAGGGCGCCGGAGATCACTTGAATTTTCATGAGCAATGGCCTTGTTGCAGTGCTGCAGTAATCCTGTGTGGCTCAGCCAGGGATTTTACATTAGTATGCGGTGGAACTTCAACCTTGTCTTTTCTAAATCCCCTATGAAATTAGAGATTTAGCTTCAAATAACCAGTGTGTGAGATACTATTACTAATAGTATAAAGAAGGAAACCTACATAAGATATCTGGAAAAAGCTTGTAAATCTAAGGGTTTGCAGGGAAGTACACTCTAAGGCTGCATTGCTCATGATTGTGCCATGAAGGCTGTCTGTTGCTGCCTCATAATGTCAAAACCTTAGCTTTGGGATATGTCTAGGAAGTGTGTATTTGCAAGAGATGAAGAAGCAAAGCTTTTTGACCCAATATGGGAAGTTATACTATAATAACTGTTGTTTTTTTTTTAAGAATATCTTATTGAAAAAAAAGACAAAGCCAGACTTTTTTGTTTAAACTAAGGCCAGCTTTTTGGTATAAATTAAAGAGACACAGTTTCCATTTTATATGTTGAGAGTTATTTGTCCTTCTAAGCATGTAAGGCATAGCTTTCATATTGTATGTTTAGATACTTTATCTATAAAAGAATGACTAGTGTATTTCATACTGTTGTTTGCTATCGGATAGGCCAGGCAACCAATAGAATAAGTGCGTGATGTCCATTTGTAGCAATTTCTGCTTTTAAACTAAGAATGCCTATATCTTTGAATGCAAAATACCAGGTGTGAACTTTCATCGTTTTTGAGAGTGAGCATCCTTTACAGCTTAGTTTTGGAAAAGTTCCGGCTAAAATCATTGCACATAAATGCTGCTACTTGCAGCTTAATTTCAGGCACCTTTCTGCTGTGCCAGAACAATTTGGTCTTGATTTCCTCAACCTGTTCTTTCCTAGGGTAATCTGCCTAATTTGGCATATATCTGAAATCTCAGATTTTTATTCTAATTTTAAATTTAACCATTATACACAGAGCTGAATAAATACACTACTCAAACTGTTCATTTTGTTAGAATGTTATGTGCCTGGTATAAATACTGTAGAAACCCAATTTTTTCATGTTTCAGGGGACCAGAAAATAAATAGTGTAAAATCTGGGAAAAAGTAAAATCAGTTATACATTATGGGGCACATTTACTAAGGGTTGAAGTGAATTTTCGAATTAAAAAATTTCGAAGTATTTTTTCGTTACTTCGACCATTGAATAGGCCAAATTCGACTTCGACCTCGATTCGAATTGAAAAATACTTTGAATATTCGACCATTCGAAAATCGAAGTACTGTCTCTTTAAAAAACTTCGACTTCGACACTTCGCCACTTTAAACCTGCCGAATTGCTATGTTAGCCTATGGGGACATCCTAGAACCTAGAGCCAAAATTTGGCTAAGTTTTAAAAAGTCAAAGTTTTTTTTAAAAAATAGATTAAATCAATTTCGAACGACTTTACTTCGACCGAAAACGGCCAAAAAATTCAAAAAGAAATCTTCAACTATCGAATTTGGCCAATTCGATGGTTGAATTTCAAAGTTTTTTAACATCGAAATTCGACCCTTGATAAATCTGCCCCTATATGTTAGTGGGAGCACAAAAATAGTGTCAATTGTAAAATGAGGGTATGTAAAATTGAGGCTACACTGTAAGGCTATCTCCCAACATTTGAAAACAAAAAGAGGGACAAAAGTTTTTTGACCACCCCCACTTTATGGCCACACCTCCTAATCACCATGTCCATTTTATAAAATTTGGCAGGTTCTGGGGATTTTAGTGCAATGTTTTATGTGTTATAACAGTTTTGCTTATGAAGCAGAAAAGGCATTAAATCTAGTCACAGTTTCCCCAGAGACTTGCTTATCTAAAATAGTTACAATGGTATCTTTGCTTATCTTAAATTGTTGCAAATGTATCTAAGAGCAGGTTTTTAGTGTTTTGGCCTCTCTGACAAAAAGCCTCTTATTTTAATTAAGTTTCAGAAACGTTGTATCTTTTTGTGGCATCAGTGCAGGAGATCAAAAAGAAAGTCAAGACATTTCAATAAGAAATCTGGGACTGCGGGTTGAGCTGTAAAAATTGGGACTGTCCTGCATAAAACAGGAGAGTTGGGAGGTGATGTGATGGGCGAATTTGCGCCGTTTCACTTCGCCGGAAAATTTGCGAATTTCCCGCGAAATTCACAAAATGGCGTTTTTTTGATGCCGAATTTTTGAAGGCGAATTATCACGGGCGTTTCGCAAATTTATTCGCTGTCGGCGAATCACGCAAATTCGCAGCGAATTTGCGCCTGGCGAATAAATTCACCCATCACTAGGTATGACTAACAGCAACAAAACCAAAATCAATTACTTTTTTCAGTAAATTGAAGTACTTTTTTGGGTGACTTTGGTTTGTACAATATACTGGAAATCCCTTACAGTTATGCCCACAGTTATGCTGAATTCCAATTAGGATTTTTTTATTTAAATCAAATTAGACTAGGAAATCAAATTAGACTAGGAAATCAAATTAGACTAGGGAATTATCCAAACTCGATTTGAGTTTTTTTTAAAAAAAAATCAAATATGATTTTCGAGATTTATCATACTCTGGTCCTTTAAGAAATTAAATTCAATTATTTGCCACCTAAAACCTGCCGAATTACTATATAAGTCAATGGGTGAGGTCCAGTAAGCAATTTGGAGAAGTTTGCAGCCTTCCTGACATTCAAGTTTTTTTCAGAGAAAAAACGCAACTTGAGTTTGATCGAATTCTGGTTGTTTAAATTCGTCTGAGTTTTTACAATTCAATTTTATTAATAAATTTCCCTAAGTCAAATTTCGAATATAAGGGAGTTTTAAAAAACTTCACATGAATTTGAAATTCGACCCTTGATAAATGTGCCTTATAATGTAGAAGTTACCTCTTGAGTATATTGTGCACAGTAATGTGTCTGCAGCATGTGAAATTCTGAACCATTAAGGAGCAGGACTCATTTAGTGCATACAATTCAATCTGCAAGGGAAACATTTGAGAGGCACAAAGTAACTTTAGTTTGTAAAAAAATGAAATTGAATATTGGTTAAATTTTCGGCACAGGTTTTTGTGAATGCTTCAAAGATAGATCTTTCTCTACCAAAATCAGCTCTTTATTGCACCTATTATAGTCCTTTCTTTAATAATTATATTTTAAGCCATTTAGTTGTGCGTTAAATGCATTATTGTGATGTAAATGTGTGGGTTGTGTTGAAAAATTAAGACCTTATGTTATTTCCAGATTGGTCAAATAAGAGACAGTGTTGTAGTAAACTATTTTTTGCTGCACTAATAACTAACAGGGAAATGCATAATTTCTGTTTCTTGCAGAGTTGTTCTAAAACACACTGAAATTATATGCCTTGTTGTTTTCCTTTAGGCTTGTTTTTGAAGTGAGTCTAAAGTAGAGCTTGTAAAAAAAAGAAAAAATCTTTTGGGAGATGCCCTTAATCCTGATTGAGGCCACGTGTGGTACCTTTGAGACATAAACACTCAGTAAATAAGATGGATTTCCAACCACATCAATCTCATTGGCCTTGAAGCAAGTGTCCAGAGGGAGTAGATGGACGCACATAATTTACACATACTTTTTGTTTTGCACAAATTAAAGAGGCTAATTAAACCTCAGGCATAGTTTTGGATCATTAGCAAAATTTTAAATATCAAATTGCTTAAATTTTTCACCCAATTCCTTATATGTAAGATGTTGCTCTCTCTTTGATCTCTGTGACCATCCTGACAAGCTGTTACATGTTATAGTATGTTAACAGGAACCATTATTTATTTTCAGAATTAAATACAAAACAGATTGTGCTCTTTAAAAAATGAATTTATTTTTTAGGGGAATGGTGGTGTTATAGAAGATGTAACTAACTGTAGCGGATGTTTAATAATTGTATTCATTATTCTTCCAATTTCTGAGATATAAATAGATTACGGGTGTATTTTCTAAAATTCTAATATATCTCATCCACATTTTTACCTTATTTATCAATAAATTGATTAAAAAATCTGGTGTGGGAAAAGACTTGATAAAATTGTGAAAAAAATATGAATCATATAATTTTTTCAGATTTGACCCCTTTCGGATTATCTTCTGAAAACCAAAAATTAATTGGATTATTGTACGAAACCCAGCGCAGATCATGATATCTTCCAATTGTAACACAGGACATCTGCCATTGACTTTTATGTGACCTAGGCAGGTTTGAGATGGAGTACTTTTTTATTTTTTAGTAGCCTCGGGGTTCGATAGATCATGAAAAATTCGAGGTTTTTTTTCCTATGAAAAAATTGTGTTTTCCCCTTTAAAAAAAAAGGACTTTAGTAGATGTAGATGTGTGGCACGTCAACCTAACTTTTTTCCATACTGCAAACAATTCAGCCATGCTACAGTTTCGTGTTTTGCAAATTATTGGTTCATGCTGAAATGAGCTCTAAATAGGGGTGTAATCTGTGACCCATAACATGAGCGTTTTGTTTGCTTGAAAAATGTACATATAAGTTGTTAAATGCATAAATTATAGTAAAGTAGGATTGCCACCTTTTAGCCCGATGGATACTGGGCAGGGGGTGGGTCGTGATGTGGAGGGGCATGGCAGTGATGCTGAGGGGGTGGACAGTAATGTTGGGGGCAGGCTATGACACGGCGATTGGCGATTGGCCGATTGTCGTGTCAATCATAGGGAGTCCTGCACGGTTTTCCTTATTTGGAAAACCGGGCAGGTAGTTTTGACCCAGGCACCCCTTCAGAATACTGCGATGTCCGGGTCAAAACCGGACAGGTGACAACCCTACGATAAAGAAACATAATACAAACTATATATATATATATATATGAAAAAAATATTTGAGCAATATATACAGCTTAGTGGCAGTTTTTCTTGGGTTTACAAACTATATAGTCTGACATGAAGTCTTTCTGGAAATACTGTGTTTCATTGTTTTTTATTTCTATTAAGCCAAGGCTGATGTCTATATTCCTTATTCCACCAGTGTACCCTTGCTTCTCATAAATTTCTTGGGTGACAATTTTGACCTTAAAATAAACAGATAAATAAATTTTGAGCTTCCACGTGCAAGCCTTTTTTAGCTGATTTTTCTATTTTAAACACTTTGCCCTTCATAGTTTTGTAGTAGTAACAGGAAAAATTTGTTGTACATGCTAGCTGTTAAATGGATCATTTTGCAGGAAATAGAACAAATGTTTTCTCTTCTGTATACATATCACATCTGTTTCCACTGAGACATCACATAAGGCTGTTGTAGTGATTCCCAGGTGAGAAGTGTTACCTGAAAGTGCAGGTTGCCCTAAAGCACGTCTTACAACAAAGATGGATCTGAATGGCTGAGGCATCACATGCTCTACTAGCTGATAGCTTATTGAGTGCCGCCTTAAGGGATAAATAAATAGAAAGGGATTTATTTATCATTTCATTAAATTATTAACCTCCCTGTAAGATTAAATGTAACAAAATCATAAAAGAAAGTGCTGTTCTATTATTTAGGAAATAACTAGATGTTTTATCACTTTGCAAGAATGATTTCATATCATTACCAGTATACAAAATATGCATGGAGGCATGCCTGCACCATAACCGATAATAAGATCCCTAATTAGAACAAAATACAAAGATTTTGTCCTTTTGGCCATTCTTTCTTTGCTTTTGACACTAGCTCCAATTCTCCAAAAGTAAAGCAAAGCTTAAATAAAGTGATAAAACAAGTTGATATAAATGAGGACACATAGTTACATAGTTACATAGTTAAATTGGGTTGAAAAAAGACAAAGTCCATCAAGTCCAACCCCTCCAAATGAAAACCCAGCATCCATACACACACACACCCCTCCCTACTTTCACATAAATTATATATACCCATACCTATACTAACTATAGAGCTTAGTATCACAATATCCTTTGATATTATGTCTGTTCAAAAAATCATCCAAGCCATTCTTAAAGGCATTAACTGAATCAGCCATCACAACATCACCCGGCAGTGCATTCCACAACCTCACTGTCCTGACTGTGAAGAAACCCCTATGTTGCTTCAAATGAAAGTTCCTTTCTTCTAGTCTAAAGGGGTGGCCTCTGGTACGGTGATCCACTTTATGGGTAAAATGATCCCCTGCTATTTGTCTATAATGTCCTAAATAGAACCAAATAAAAACGAGCTTCCTACAGCTTTTGCAAACTGCTTCTATATCTTTAGATGTTTAGTTGTGGCTGGACAGACTTCGATGCAAGGCCAAAATGTAAACCTGAATGTTCTCATGATTGCATTTGGCTTTAAGAGTTACGGAATGTACAAGGCAGTCCACTTCTATATTTATCCAAATGAGAAGCTAATGATAAGTCACATCTGTGCAAGTAATAAAAAAATGAATATGAAGCATAGGTCACATATGACAGTCAAAAGAAAGTATTAAAAGAAAAAAAGTAATAAAATCTATTTTTAAGAAAAGGTAGAAAATTAATCAGATAGAAAAGCATTGAGGCTGAAGGTGTACAACAATAGCTATCTTAACACTTTTGAAAAAAGCACAAATGATACAGTAATTAAGTAAATGTCTTATTTATACTGGAAAACATTCTGCTCTATTGGTCAGTTTATTTTATTGTCTTTTTATGCTTGAAGTTAAAGTATATGTGTAATACTATGTTTGTGGGGAGTTTCATGGCTGAATGGTATACTTTGATTTATTCAATCTAAATAACCATAACCATGGAAAACCCCAGTGTTTCCATACCACACATTCCAAATTATATCTGAAAATGAAGTGTGACCTTCACAATATATTGGGAGTCTGTTTATTACACTGAATGTTTTGTCTTTCTAACAGAGCTGTTGCTGTCTGAAATATATTTTCAGCAAGCACATGTAAGATTTCTCTATTGTACTGTTCTGCTATACAATATTACCCCATATGTGACAGCACTTACAGACCCCATTTTTCTTGTTTATCTCTATATATCTGTAATACTGGAGTGCATGCAGTACTAGTTCAACTAACATGTTAAATGTTAACATAAATGCAGATAAATGATCAATATGCCTTTGGTTCCCTAGCAGCGGGTATTATAACTTTTGCTCATTAGTTGGTACATGATCAGCTCATGCAGACTGTCATTCTAATGCTATGATAACAATGCTTCTCACACTCCCAACAGGCACAAACAATGAAAATAAAAAACATTGTTCTATTTTGATTACTAATCTATTTTGATTATTCATGTACTAAATATTTTTATCATATTTATTAACTTTTTTGGAATTTATCATGATATGCTATTCTGCTCTATGGGAAGGAAAAAGGAAATGAATGTATTACTTAACTAAATTAATATTATAATAAAACTTTCTTAGTTTATTTTGATATTAATATTATCAATAAATAGGTAAAAAAAAATTAGATTCCTCGTTGCAGAAAATAATGTTCACTCTAAATTGTGCCGAGGTCTGTCTAACTGTACAGCAGGCTCACAATTGCCCCGTTGTTAAACTGAAAGAGAGATCCATGATGTCACCAAGGAAACAATTCCAGATGATTGGACAGTGGTTTGAATATCCTCTCGTGACTTAGAAACGGGAATGCATTAGGTTGTTTCTTTGATAATTCATTGCCAGGAGCTAATTTCTTCTCTTTGAATATTTTGACCATTTTTTTGTTGACTTTTTAAACAGCGCAGAAATTGTATGACTGACCTCTGTGGCCTTTTCCCTTTAACAAATAATCTGAAGAAAATTGTCAATCGTCTCGATTGAATGTACTTAAATATTCGTTGTGATTACATGTGGGACTATATTACTTTCTTTTTATATTTTACTAAAGACCCTTAAAATTTCTGTTTTTTGGGTATTTGACTTGAAAAAGCTGCAATTATATGTAGAATACCCCAAGGTGGGTAATATTATAATCACCTGTGTTCCTTGTTAATACTTTGTGTAAGTTCTGTTTGTTTTATTGCTTTCTCACCAAGTATGACGTGGTTTGCAGTTATTTCTGCCGATTGTTCATGGTTAATGCACCTGGAGAACACATCCTATTGAAAATAGTAGGCTTAACTTTGGAAAAGCAATTAATATGACATGCTGTGTGCATGGTTTCTGTTATACTGTACAACAAAAGCTGTGTTATTACAATTGCTCCAGGCTGTATGATGAGGAGATGACCTACCATGCAGGTTCACCTACAAGCAATTTTATACAGGAATATGTAGGCCAATAATTAGTCTACAAAAGAATAAAATTATTTGGTTATAGTTGCTCTGCCAATGATCTGTAGGGTTTAAGTTATCATAATTATTAATCAACATTCTATATATGGTGCACATACTATATGTTAGGGCATTTTCTGTGGTTTGTGCACCATACACGCTGTTCAGTAAATGTAAGATTTATCTCTGCAGTGTGTTGGTTATTATACAGATGTCTTATATTGTTATAAATGAGTTTCCTTTGACATTTTAAAATTTATTTGGGATCTTTCTAAAGCACAAACCGAAGTCAAATTGGGGCCTTAGCTGGCCTTATTTTTAAGCACTAACCTTCTTTCAGAAAAAAACTGTAGAATTTGTATAATGCCGTCTGGTAGAATTACTGTATGAGGGCTCATCAGTGGCATCATATATGTATTAAGCACCAGTAAGTTTGATAGCCATTGTGAGTATGCAACACATCTTTTGATCTGCCGGTACAGGTAGTAATTGAGTAATTGAGGTAATCTAATCATGAAACAGAGATGAAATGGGCTTAATGGTCAATAAAGCTGTTTACAGTGGCCTTTGCTATTCTATAAAAGGAGACGTATAAGCAAAAGAAGAAAGTGTTTCAGTATAAGAAAGGTCACCCTGTAAGATCTAATGATCAGTCTGCGATTGAGAGAAGAGTTCACCATCGATCTTCCGTGCAAAAGGACAAACGATATCTTTTTATATCATAAAGCCTTCAAGCCTCAGCTAACACGAAAACCAGATGAATGCCTTCCTTTCTATTAGTGAATCACCAGAAATTAAAGCTAGGAAATGGATATAATTATATTCAGTATAGACTTTCTTGTTTAGTGTTATAGCTTAATTCTTGTATTTAGAGCCACAAAAATACCCTGGTAAGATGGGGAATACCTACAGTACTATAGGAAATGTTTCAGAAATAAGCCTATAAAACTAAATGCAGTGAAAACCTGAACAGCACACCAAGGGGCAGATTTATCAAAGGTTGAGGGGAATTTTTGAATTTTTGAAGTTCAAATTCAATAAGAATTTTTTAAATTACTGTCTCTATAAAAATTAGACTTCGACCATTCGCCATCTAAAACTTGCCGAATTGCTGTTTTAGCCTATGGGGGACCTCCTAGAACCTATTTGGAGTCAATTGGAGTCTAGGTTTTTTGGGGGAAAAGCTTCAAATCTATTCCTTAGATTCTAACGATTAGAATTTGGCCAAATATGGACCTATTCGAACGAAAATGGACCTATTCGACTAAAAAAACAAAACTTTGACTTAATTTCGGTTGGTCTTTTTGAATTCGAATTTCTGCGTTTTTTCAATTCGATATTCGACCCTTGCTAAATATGCCCCCAGTGTCAGACTGGCCCACCGGGATACCAGGAAAACTCCCTGTGGGCCAAAGTGTCAGTGGGCCCTCATGCTGCTAAACCTTTGGCCTATTTCATGGCCATTCCCTATTTATATGAGAACAAAGAGGCTAAATAGATGGAATAATAGATTATAGTATGTAAAGAAAACAAACTAGGAGAATAGAGGTTGATTGAGGAGATGAAGAATATGAGTACTGAGAATGGGCCCCATGGTTTTATGGTGGGCCCCTGGTCTAAGGCTTTTGGGTGGGCCCCTGGTGTCCCAGTCCGACACTGTATACCCCCAAGTGGTTGGTCATATCTAGAATAATAGTGATATCTCTGTTCCTAGAATGAAAAGTCACACACACATACTACATCAAAGCAGAGTATTTAAATGTTAATCCTATTCATGTATGTTGCTGTGTAAATCTTTGTATGTATGTGTGTTTGTCACCTTCCACTAGGACCAGAATAAATATTTCCTTTGGACGCACAGATTTCCATTTAGGTATCTTTTAGTCAATTTCTGGTATATTATGTACTGTTGCTAGTTAATTGGCTTTGTCTAATGACAGATCAATTTGCAGTACTTGACTAAGGGGGCACAAATACTTCAGCATTCTTGCTTTGCTCTGGCTGGGATGGTTTGCTCATTACTAAGGTTAATTTCAGAACTGCTAAAAAATGTTGTATAGTAGATATAACAGATATTGGTCCGTTCCCACCAGCAGCCATTGCCCTACTAACCTTAAAGAAGAACTAAACCCCTTACAGTGCATACAGTTAGAAATGTCATATTTTCTATAATTCACTTGTTGTACCAGCCCTTCATTTTTAGTTCAGTTTTAATTCTCCTTTAAGCAAGAAAAGTAGAATTTGTCATGGGAAATAAATCAGGATTGTGCCTCTCGCTGCTCAGCTGCTACATAGCCTACATAATCTGCAGGCATGCTTAATATGCTTTCTTGTTCCATCTTTTACTTTTCTAATAAAATAAAATTGATATGGCTCAGTAGAGGTATGCACGTGTGTTTAAATATGACATTCTTGATTCACACTCTTTCTCCTCTGCTAATTGTATGAAAACAGTGATAGGTATAGGGAAATAACCAAATAATCAAATGCAGGTGATGCTCAACTATATATCTGCTCAACTATATATATCTGCTTGTTGTAGCAAGCTGCTTGTCCTCCTGCCAGGGATCCACATATAACTCCAAGGAACACACGCTGTAGCACTTCGAATCCTGTGACAGTGGTTTATTTTGCCAACAAACTAGGCAACGTTTCGGGCTAACCCCCTTTCTCAAGAAATAACATACCAAAGCATCCTCTTACAGTTTAAAGAAATATGTGGTCCTATTCTTCTTTTTAACAATTCCAAATTAAGCCCACATTTGAGCTCTCCACAGCAGTTGTGACTAGATGAGATAGCTCTGAGTAGAGATAAACACTAATACATACCCTTATTTTATGTTAGTTGCTACCAGGGAGGCATTGCAGATACATTGCAGCTATTTTCTGAGACGGGTTCATGTTTCTTGTACAATAACTTACACCATTTGCATCCCACCCACAGCAAGATTCATCTTGGATTTTTGTCATGCCAGAATCTGCCTAGTGGTACTGTGTTTTATTTGAGACAGAAACAAGCTCTTTGTAATAATAAGACCTTTACAATTGGATTAAGACACCATGCACTTTTAAGAGCATTAACCTGGGGACACATATTACAGTGCATTAAAGATGCTAATGATGCTGAACTCCTCACACAGTGACTGAAAGAGCAGGGAAGAAGACAGATTTACAGTCAGATGGTGCTTTCAGTAAAAAGTAAAGAAACGCACATGACTGATATTGTAATATGCTTTATACACATGGAAGGAAGAGTCTTGGGAATGTTCACCCCTCCCCGAGATATCTACTGGCATACTTTCAGAAATAGGGTCTGGATATCCATAATGCAATTTCCATGCACTGAATTCTGGATTTGTTTCAGGATTCGGCTGAATCTTAGCCCACTTTGCGGAATTTTTAAAAATTGTTTTCCACAGAATTATTAAAAATGATCAGGTGAGCTTAAATGGCACCATTATATACTGTACTTTTATAAGAAACCTAATTAAATGATATCATACTTGTGTATAAAAAGTGAAACGTATGTGTACATATGTTACTAGAACTCATCAGTTAGGGGTATCTAAATTCCACACAGATCTTTAAATATTTATATTTATATAGTATTTAAAGGACGGGGAAAAGGGGATTTCCTGGTGGGTGTCTATATGTAAGGTTAGTTTATAGAACAGAAAAGATAAGGTTGTTGTGAGCAAAAAGTACCAATTATATTATTAGAAAACAGTTGTCTAATAGGAACGCTTATAATTTAAGCTGCTTGCCATTCATACATGAGGCAGATACAGTATCTACAAGGCACCATGTGACTCAATGAAACACACATGGCATTTCCTGCAGATTACAGCTATCCAATAATAACTATTTGTTATGACATTTTTCTCTGCACATACTAAACTCCCTTCATTTGTATATTTAACTGTAAAAATAGATGGGCCTGCCACCTGCTATTATAGAAACCTGCTTAGCCTATGAGAAGATATTTCAACAAATATAGACCTGTATAGTGTGCATGTACTTCCATGGCATAAGAACAGTTGCTCAGGAGTGTATGATGTTTTGAAGGGTCTATTATTATAGTTAAACTGTAGGAATGGTCACTCTGGTTAAGAAATACAAGTGTAAATACAGCACATTGGGTTTACATGAAAAAAGTGGGGGAACAAATATGAGAAAGTTCTAACAAAAATATGTTTGTGTAAAGCTTCGGACTCTCAGTAGAAAAGTGATGAAGCAGTGTGTGTTTGCTTACTAGTGTGCAAGCACCTCTTCTGAGCATGTGATAAACTACAGACAGAAAACTAGTGAATGGGACCTGTGAATGAATGGTTCCCACAGCAAGAGCCTGAATCACTATCAGCTGACTCCATATATCTCTAGAGCAGGGGAGCCTTTGATGCCAGGTTATACAGTACATTTATACAGTACATACAGAAAAGTGAAGAGCTTGTTGTATTTCAATGCTGCCTGTTTATTAGTTTCTTACTTACCTTATGGGATCCTAGAATGTGATAATACAGAGTGTTGATTTCAAAGAAACAGTTGCATATCAACATTTATTAATATTGAAGCATACTAAAGCAAGTCAACCAGGTAGAAGGATTGTTATCCAGAGATATTTACTGCACCACATATCAGACCCTGTTCTTTTACTCCCACATCCCAAACACAAATAAAATGTAGCATGTTAACATATTAACATGTTAGCTTCTTCTTTGTTTCGATTCACCAAGCCCTACATGTCATTTCCGCGGCGAAACAATGTGAAAAAATTTGCCAATCCCTAAAAGTGGTAGAAGTTGTAATTAGTGATGGGCGAATTTGTCCAGTTTTTCTTCGCCACAAATTTAGCTAATTTCATGCGAAACTAGTGAAAAATTTGCGAAACTGACGCCGGCGACAATTTGCGTCAAATGAGAATCAAAATGGGTGCTGGCATCAAAGGTGACACCCTGGCGCCCATTAAAGTCAATGGGCATCCGTTTATTCGCTGTGAATATGCGGCTGCCGAATAAATTCGCCCATCACTAGTTGTAATATAAGGTGAGTATAATGCCTTACTGTGCTGCATGTTGGGATCATCGTGTATTTAAATAAGAGCTAGCTGAGAACAAAATTTATATATATTAGCACTATTAAATGCACAGTCCATTGTCATTGATTTATATGTCCATATTGTACATAAGAAACATATGTTCATATACTTCTCCTGACAAATAAAAATGGCACTATTATAAATTCTCAGATAAGTGTTATGCTGTAACTGTTACACAGCTGCATTATAGGTTTGTGCTGGTCTAATAATGAATTAAAATGTTTCCTTCTCTCTCATTGCTCTTATTCATAAATCAAACTGTGGCCCAGTGACCTCTAGCTGCCAGAGCCTTGCTTTTGTTATTTTTGTCAGAATTAGACCAGTATTGGAGTTTTCTTGCACAGTTTTGTTGCATGATTATGCTTGTTGTTGGTTAATGTTGAAATGATGCAGTTGTCTGACTCCGTTATACAGAACCTCAGTTGGACCCTTTCTTAGCTGTGAGTTTATTCATAGGCTAGTATCTGTCTATCTTGTAATCCCCTATTTATGTGTGGAGGTCCAGATCTTGCCCACCAATATGGATCAAACTCTATAGATACTTCAGAGGTGTTTTTCAAAGCATTTGGACATCCAGCTGTTTCAAACTACAAATGTCCCTGTCAGCTAGCCAACAGCCAGCTGTTGGTGGAATTTGTAGCGAACAGCAGCTGTGTCTGGGCTATATCCTTATTTTTACTTTTACCTTAACCTTAAATGTCAATGCACCAGAAAATCTACATTATTTACATTATCATTACTGTATCTGTCACAGTTTGGTCATCCCTGATCTACATAATATCCAAGTGATAGTCATCTGCTAAATACACCCTTAAACCATGCACAGAAGGGGGTCATTTACTAATGCATTGTTTATTTTAAGATGCAGATCATCATGTATTTAGCCATTAATGCGGTATTTTCCCTGTAATTCTGGGCACCTTGTTGTGTTCACTTCAATTTTTCCCAATTTTGCTTCAAAAGGAATACGATTACACATGTTACACAATTTCATAGGGGGGTGTGTTTCTTCTGGTGTGCACATTCAAATCTTATTGGGAACATGTCTAGTTATTAATACAACTTGCTTTGGGCATCAGTAGATGCAGTTGAACATTATTTATCAGAAGAGGCTGGTTGGACACAAATATGTGGAAGTGCAGTTGCATGTTCTGACTAAAGTACCTTCTCAGTATGTATTTTCAATTGTGTTAATTTTGGAGCACCTGCACATGTGGGTCCAAAACCAAACCCCTCTAGGGTTCTTTCTCTTCCAATTCCTGTTGCAGTGCTGCATGACTGCAATGAAGAACATGTAACATAGTGTGGTTAATGATTCTGGAATGATTTCTGGAAATAAGCAAAGGCAGCCTCTCAATTAGACTGTTACATTTTGATGGCAATTTTGTCTGGAGACCCCAGCGTTTGTTCTGACATTTATCCTCTCAAACCTCAAGCAAGAGGACAAATCTATTTTACCAATACATAAGACAGGGTCTAAAGGAGGTGAAGTGTTTTTTTTCTGTTCATTTATGATAAAGATGCCTTTCTTATTGCTGCAAACAATATGAAAATGTTGCAGGAGAGCAACAATACAGAAAAAAAGCTTTTCTCTCCAAAAAAAACATCCCTTTTGTTTTTCTGAAAGGAGACTTTTCAAAGAAATTTAATTACTACGCCTTTGATCAATGCTTTTAAATCAAAGGAAAGCCAATTTAGACCTTTTTAGATGCAATTAATATTAAAGCAGTAATACGGCTATAGAAATTTAAACTTGCAAGTAAACAAGCTTCGTATGAGACAGAAAGATATCTGGACATGCAACTTCCCAATGCAGGAAAACTCTACTGTACATGATCTTTAAAGTACTATGCAGCATGTTTATAAGCAATGCCATTTGAGCCAAACACTTCTAAACCACAAACATGGTATTTGCTGATAAAGCAAGATGAGCATGGTTAAGCAGTATAATTTATGGAATTCGTAATCACCCATATTTGCATTTATGCATGCTAGGAATGCAGCCACATTGCTAGTGCAAAGACTAAGCATAGGTACAGTACATTGCATGTGCTTATGCACAATGTAATCAGATTTGGTTATACGGGGGCATTGATGTGGTGCATACAGAGCCGGATTAAGACTAAACAGGGCCCTAGGCAAGGTAGTGCTTCTGCCCCCCCCCCTTGAACCACCTAAACCACCTGTGTGCATAATAGTCCTAAGATTCTTAATGCAGCGGATGCCAGCTGCTTACTTTTAAGTATCTGGCTAATGTATATATTTCACTTATGGCAAAGCATCATAAGCATCATTAGCATATAATGAAGGGCATATTCACTATTGAATCAAAATATAAAATGGGAACTGTTAACTTTTAACATTTGAAGTAAACTGTTAAATTAGCTGTATTGTTTGGTCTAATCACAAGACCAGGTTTACATAAACCAATACATACAGTATGGAATTTAATTAGGGGTCATTATGCCAATCTTGTAGGGTATAATATGTCATTATGAATGAGCACTTTACTACAACTTATAACAAATTGCATTGTCTGAATAATCTTATAGACCTTTTTCTCCACTTGAACATACGAAAATATAATTATCCTTTGGGACACCAAGGAATAAGTTTTCTTCTAAATGTCACTAAAGACTATTACATTCTTGTGTACTTTTAAGAGCTTGTGTAAAGCAGTGTTTTGTGTACCCAGGCCAGGGTCATGTTGGTGCATGGTTGTTCTCTTTTTTTCTTTTTGTTGAGTAAATGCAACATTTATTTTGGCTACTAACCTTCAGTATCACTGAGATCTCATCTTCACAACTCTTAATTATTAGTCTGGCCTCTGTATGGAATAAAGGTCACGTCAGACTTTTCTGCTCATTTTTCTGCACCGCTGTAAATATCCAAAGTGTGCAACTATAAAATTTGCCGCTCTGTTAATAATACATTGTAAAAAGAATAGGAAGTCTCTTGTTATGATAAATTAACTTTTAAAAACAACTTATTTAATGTTGTCTTTTTATTAATCTCAGTTTAACTATTGTGGGTAAAGTAATATAAGGTGCAAATCTTACTACAAGTTTTGTCAGGGCCGGAACTAGGGGTAGGCAGAAGAGGCATGTGCCGAAGGTGCTGGGAGGGCCCATGTGTTAGTGGGCCTCTTGCTTCTAAGTCATGGTAATTTCCTAAATATTTAAAGGCATACTGTCATGGGAAAACATGTTTTTTTCCAAAACAAAGTTAACAGTGCTGCTCCAGCAGAATTCTGCACTGAAATCCATTTCTCAAAAGAGCAAACTGATTTTTTTATATTTAATTTTGAAATCTGACATGGGGCTAGACATATTGTCAGTTTCCCAGTTGCCCCAGTCATGTGACTTGTGCCTGCACTTGAGGATGGAACTACATTCTGGCAGGCTGTTATTTCTCCTACTGATTCAGTCTCAGTGGGACTTGGCTTTTACTATTGAGTGCTGTTCTTAGATCTTCCAGGAAGCTGTTATATTGTGTTAGGGAGCTGCTATCTCGTTACTTTCCTATTGTTCTGTTGTTAGGCTGCTGGAGGGAAAGGGAGGCGGTGATATCACTTCAACTTCAGTACAGCAGTAAAGAGTGATTGAAGTTTATCAGAGCACAAGTCACATGACAGGGGACATCTGGGAAATTGACAATATGTCTAGCCGCATGTCAGATTTCAAAATGGAATATAACAAAATCTGTTTGCTCTTTTGAAAAATGGATTTCAGTGCAGAATTGTGCTGGATCAGCACTATTAACTGATGTGTTTTGAAAAAAACATGTTTTCCCATGACAGTATCCCTTTAAAGAAATAGGAAATTACCATGACATGGGTCAAAAGATTAGAAGTAAGAGGCCCACTAACACCTGGGCCCTCCCAGTGCCTTAAAAGACTAGGAGAATAAAGAGGTTGAGTGAAGAGAGGAGGATAGTTTGGAAAGTGGGCCGACAGTCTAAGATTTTCTGGTGGGCCCTTAGCATGCCAATCTGACACTGACCAGGTATGTACCTACACTGTCACCACCTAGTCTGGGGCCATGTCCCCTCTGCTCCTCCATAGGCAAATAGTGTGCAGGAGCTCCTGTTCCCGCGAGACTGCACACTTGCTCGTGCATGCACATGTCAGGGGGTTGAGGTGACGTGGACGGCCGCGTTGCCTAGGGTGCCCGGCTGGCCTGGCTTGTCACTGAGTCTATCTGTAGCAAAAAATCAGAAGGTAGAATTTACTTGGCATGTGTTTTGAAGTAAATGAAATTGTGTCCCCTACTGAAGATGCCAGCTAATAGAGCCCACACTCTAGTTCAGGGAAAAATTCTATAGTTTGGATGCTAGTATCTTTAAGTGGCATTGACTTGTGCAACAACTGCAGCCATTTTAGAATGATCGCAACTGTGGTGGAGGGTCGCAAGCAAGTCAGACAAATCCCCTTTTTTAATTATCAATCTTACCCATACAAAAGTGAAATTGATAATTCTAAGAATCTTTAAATAACCTGAACTTGCACCTTTCTTAGCCAACGTGGTCAAGCATTTGTCACAGTGTGCAATCGGTGTAATGTCAGATTATGCATTCCAAACAATTTATAATGGACAATACAGTGTTGTTTTTCTCATAGATTTCATTTTTTTTCAAAATGTCAAGTTTTCAAAAAAAATTTCACCCCTGATTTAAAAGGTCCTCTTGCAAGCTAGCAAGGTTTCAGCAGTTTATTACATGGGCTTTCTAGATTTGGATAGGCTAATTCATATGTAACCCATGAGAACAAAAAAAAATCTTGTACTAAATGAGAGATCACATTGCTCATATATAACTAGTAGCATACTGTGAATGTATACAGGACTCCTGAATAAAGCTGGCCACAGGCGCAAAGATCCGATCGGACGAATCAACGTACGATCGGACTTTCCCATCTCCCGACCTGCCACTAACCATAAAGATCAAAGTCTTACCATTCAGAAGTAGTAAGAACAGATGAGCCGATGTTCTGCCCCTGACAGAAATCTTACAATATTTATGTCCGACAAAAAGCTAGTGACAGTCTCCCTCTGAAAATCGTACGATCGGCAATACACGCAGAGATATTACCCGCAGCCGAAAGAAATCTTCTAACCTGTCCGACCAAACGACCGATCTCCGCCGGATGAAAAATGTCGGGACTCTCCGCAGACGGTCTGAATATCGTACGAATCCTCAATTCGTACGATCGAATCTATGCGTCTATGGCCAGCTTAAGATGTTTGTGAATTTCTCACTGATAGCTCAGTAACAACCAAACTGAGTCCAGAGTGCCACTGGAATATTGAAATGAAAATAACTAGAAGACTGTAGAAATATATGGCATGTGCCAGATGTATATCATCAAGTACAAGAGCCACTAAAATTAGGAATGCACCAGATACAGGATTCGGTTCATCTTTCGCCTAAATCCGAGCTTGCAGTGACTGGTTTGGGCCAAATCCAAGACTGGCCAAACTGGACCCTACAAAGTGTATAAAACTTGCCACATTTGTCTGTTCGAGTGAGTGTGTTGCACCCATCCCAATGTCTGCCTGTGCAGAGTCAATTTTGAGACAGAAAGAGAACTTTGATTCAGTTTAGAATTTGACCAAATCCAGGAAAAGAAAATGCTGGACTTGGCCAAACCATGATTAGCAGGGTTCAGTTCATTCTTACTAAAAGTGTATTCCCATGGTTTCCACAGCATGGACAAAACTGAACTCTTAAAGGGAAGCATATTCATATGACTACAGCATGTTCATGGAAAGACTCAGAACCAGTTCTGACTGCTGTACTATGCATATCTGGAGAATGTAAACTAAATATGATAGAGGGCATACTGAGGTATGGATATAAAAACTAAACTTGGGCCCACATTCACTAGACATCAGACAAAAGGGCAGTTTTAAGTTTATGCACAGTAATTATATAGATGATTAGAGGCAGTATACACTCTGCACTAGAACCTGCCTACATTTCTTTAAAAAATGAGAGAATTGCTGTCCATGGTGCTGAAACCGCTTAGTTTCCAGAAACTTCAGTGCTGCATTAGAAATGTTCCTTGGTGAGTTTCATTTAGCATCTTGTGTTTGTGACTGTGAGGAATAAAGTAAAAGCTGGAGAAATGCCTAGGCCTAAAGCTTTTTGGAAAATCTCTCAGGTAATCGTGGCAGCCATTATACATAAACACATTCTCACTCACTGGCAACATTTGATAGGTATATCCAATCCCCTGGCCTTTGGAACAACAGGCTCTTGTATTGTCTGTGAACCCCTGACCTTGCCTTGTCTGTCTCTGACCTCATGTTGGAATTGCATTGTCTTCAGTTACATTGACCCAGTTACTTCAGCTTCATATATGACAGAAGATCCCACCGATGCCCTGAGTTCACAGTAGAAAATATACACTTAAACTGTGTTGAAGTGAAAGCACTTAAATACTTACTTTCAGGAGTGAGATTAATTGATGAAAGTATCTGATTGCTCTAAACAGATGCTGATAAATAGACAGTTTTGTGTTTTATATAGTCACAAATATTCAATTAATTTGATTGGTATTTCATTAATTGATAGTAGAATTTGTCTGTACAGTGTTATCTCACTGTATTGTTAATTAAAACTGTTTACTGACTCCTTTTTTATTTTATCCCCAGAATCTGCCCTTTTTCTGGTTGATATCCTAGAGAAGAAAATAATATTTTAAGCTATAAGTTGGAGAGCATCAAATGCATATTTTTCAATTACTTATTTCTGTAAACCAGTTGTCATTGACTTTAAAAAGTTTGATTTATAATTGGTCATTATCTGCAAAGCATTTGTATGTTCTGCACCAGGTACTCTGTTTTTTCTCCCACAACCAACAATATACAGGCAGGTTAATTAACTCCTGTTGTGATTTGGCCCCAGGACATATGTAAATGTGATAGAGACCTTAGACCTTACATAGAAATGCATGTGTGTAAGTGGATATAGAGAAGTATTTTAACATCACTTTGAATGTTTAGATAAGCCTAGATAGAGTTGTTTATGTTATTAGACATGCTCACATGTAATAAAAGTTAGTTTGCTCAAGTGCAGTAACCCAAAGCAACCAGATGTATGCTTTGAAATGTTTGAGCAGTAAATGCTACCTGCTGATTGGCTGCTGCAGGTTACTGCCCCTGGGCAAACTTAGTGTCTGTTATTACATAACACCAATGGTGTAAACAAAATGTATTCAAATTCTTTTTTAAAAGTTTTGACAAAGCATTTACTATTTCAGACATAAAATAGATGCAGTTAATGCAGTCAGTTCATTGTCCTACTCCACTTCCTTTTCATATTAAAATTGATACATTTTACTTTTTAGTTTTTATTATTATTATTATTATTATCATTATTATTATCATTATTATAGCTAGTTTCAAGTTAATTGTCCCCATATGGAATCATTAAATTGATGATATTGAATATCCAGTATTTGTGGCATTTTTAATTAGCCCATTGTAGAAATGAATGTTCTTCTGTATACATTTTGAAGGATAGCAGCAATAAGAGAAATTTTGTGCTTTTTTTGAATACTTTTGAGTTTAGGATTGAGGCATATGAGTCCATAAATAAACGGGTAATTAACTTGATATTGGAAGAAGAAATGTTTACAAAGCAAATTAATTGATTAATTGATATGCTGTCCTTCAACTACTTTGCCCTTTTAAGTCTTTGGTGTCCATTTTTCAAGCTGTTTATCCCCAATTATTTATTGTATCCTGTTTTCATATTCTCATTCCAACCACCTGTCTTTTCTTTTATAGCATCGCAAGCTGCTATTACTAGGTTTCCTAACATAAACAAATTCTTGCAATATGTAACAGTTTGATTGTCATCCTTAGTTAATGGGAATGGCATCTCCTTTTGAGATCTGGGATATATTAGCAACTCCTGTTAGATATCCTTCATCCAGCAGACTAATAGAGCAATAAAAATACTAAAGTTTCTTAACCGTTTTTAACTGGCAAATAGTACCCTTGAATTTTTCCTAAGGCTTTCATTTAATGGCATCATTATAAAAAGCTCTAAAAATGTACAGAGATTCATAGAAAATAACCTGGAGGCAAGAAAATGAACAACATAATTCAGTTTCACAAAAATACAATTGCAAAACAAATGTTGCATAAATCGTTCTGCATGGGGGGATGTTAGAGAAGTGAGAATGTGAGGCAAGCAATCAATAAAGTTCACTTCTAATATCAAGGAGAAGGTTACTTTATTTTATACATTGGTTTATACATATAGAATATTTTATTACTTGTTTTGTACTCAAAAATAACATAAAATGGGAGGAAATCGCCAGTTATTGGAAAGACTTATCTGGGAAAACAATGACTATCGCTGCCACATGGGCTTTATTTAGTAAATTCTCGCCCACCACAAACATCTGTAAGCCCGAAAAAGCCTTAGCAGAACGACTAGCAGCGGCAACTAGGAAAGCCATTCTACATAAATGGTTATCCCAAACTCCCCCCCCCCTATTTCTATAGTACAACAAAAATTCCAATACATTTTTCATCTAGAGTGGGTGGAAACCTTGAATAAAGAAAAGAACACAAAAACATTTTTGACACCTGGGTATCATACATAAATACTCTACCACCAACTAACAAACTGCTAACTCCATAAACTTTCCAACATACCAGTTGGTATGAAACAGAATTACTAAGTCCTTTACTGTAACTATAAAACACTAGTAACTCGCTTCACTACCTACATGAAGTGAACCAGTAAAGTTGTTTCTATTTTAAAAGATAGAGGTACACCTGAACTGTTTTGATGGTCACTTTGGTAAGATCTAGAGATCTTAATCACCAGCTCTGTTCTTCAAAACTTGATGTGTACTTGACATTTGTTTTGTTTCTTTTATCTCATTTGTTATATATTATTTCATTTGTAAAGCATAAAAAATAAAAACATTTTGGGAAAAAAATTACATAAAAAGAAATAACTTTAATGTTAAAGGCGCAATCATTTTTTCCATCTGTAAAAAATGTTAATTATATATAAATCATTGGCTGTCTAAACAATGAAAATTAACATCAAGGTATATATCTGCATTAATGTATAGATCATACTATTTAATTAAATGGTCATATACTCTAGAGCAGGGGTGCCCAAAGGTAGACCTTTAGCTTGTGAGAAGTAGATCTGAAGACACTGTCAACAAATAGCTCCTCTAAATCACCCTCCTATTTCATGCTTTTTATTCGGATATTTATTTTGTTACAGTTACAAAACTAATTATAACAATATACAATTTCCCATCAATCAATATTTAAGTAATATTTTCTATGGAACAGAATGCTAACACTGCTTTTATGAATGTAGATCATAATGGGACAACATCACTAAAAGTAGACCTCGCATTAGTAAAGTATGGGCACTCTTGCTCTAGAGATATTCTGTTGCTCAATCGAGAGTTGTGTAAATATGAGGGGTCAAACTCAAGTGGTTACAGGCTAATATTTACCACATTTTCTGCTTCCATTTATGTTTATATTGAAGGGTGGCAGATATAGGTGATATTGGCTTATTACTGTTCCATGACATAACACTGTCCTTTGTGTCTCCGATACAATACTAAAAGATTAGCCTTTGCCAACAGTAGATAAACATTTATTATTAAAGGTTAGGAAGGCTATGAAGGAATGTGTATTTTTACAAGAACTGATATTTAGTGTTAACAGTAGGTCACCTTGCCTTTCAGGGGTATGTTTGGTTATAATAATCATGTTATCCTTGTTAAATATTTGACACTTTGTAGTCAGCAGCTGCACCAACACTTTATGAAATATTATAAAAACTACCAAGGAAACTCAAAAGGAAGTTTGTTGGTTGTTTGATTTTGTCCCTTTATAATTAATCGTAAATTAAAGAATGTCAATAAATTATATATATATATATGTATATATACAGCCCCCCCATATGCCCACTGAATCTGGAAACCTTATTGTATGATATCATACATCACATAATATAGAATAAATGGTTAGTTTAAGGTTTTTTAAAAATGCGAATGAAGGTTAAAGCTCCAGCATATACATTGCTATACAAAGTGTTTGTGTTTTTTTTTACTGCCTTACCATTGTCTTTCAAAGTCTTAAAAAGGGACTTTGGAAAAATTGAACACAAACTGTGAACACTGTTATGACATTTAGTACAGATCATTTAACAGACCTTACATTACGATCTCAGACCAAGGGTAAAACATGGGGCATAATGGTCAGATCAATAGCACAGTGAAATCAATGAAACCGCATGAATATATCTTCATAATAATAATAATGTTCTGTCATTAGATTAAACCATCAAACTCAATCCTCACATTCTAAAGTACATTTATCTGTGGATAATGGTCATATTCTAGCAAAATCTGATTATTCCAGAAATGCTCAGTCTAGAGATTTATAGCTGTATGGTAGACTTGGCATGCCTAGGCTACTATCATCATGTGAAAACTAAAGGGTTCTCTTGGGCTCTCATTTACCAAAATTATGGGGCCTATTCATCAACATAAATTTAGTGGTTTTAGTGGTTTTAGAAACCATGACTAAACTCGCAAACTCTGAAAACAATGAATGTTGTGAGATTTATTGAAAAATCCAAATTAAAAAAAGTATGAACTGAAAATTACAATGGACTCTGCGTTTAAAAAAAACGTATACCTCGAAAACCTCAGTTTTTCAGACAATTTGTAGTGTAAAAAATCTGTAAAACCTTTAAAAGTCAGAATTGATTTAAAGTGGTCCAAAAGCATCAGCGCAGCTCCCATTGACTTCTATAGCACCTATAGCACAACTTTTAACTGGCGAAAAATTGTATTAGTGGTTTTTAATGAATCTCAAATTCTTACAGTATTTAAAAAATTAGAAAACCATGCATTTTTAGAGATTCATGGAAAAATTTGAAATTCAACCCCTATGAGTCAGTATGCGCAGTAAACAATAACATCCTCTTAGAAATTTGCTTTTATTATTCTAAGTCTGAGACTACATACACTGTCTCATATTGCTAAAAATTATAAACCTATATCTATGTATCTATCATCATCTCTATTCCCTATTGATATCTACATATGTGTATACAGTATAGGTCACAACTGAAGTGCACAAGTGCACAATTGAAATGTCTTAAGTTTTCCACTCACTAAAAACAATATTTAGATACTGTTTGTTCCTGAGCAGAAAATAGCTTTTTTATGAATAATCCCCCTTTTACTTGCATTAGCAATTAAAGTTCTGGGTACTGGGGATGTTTATACACGTGATAGAAAAGAATGGGGAGTCTGCTCAAATATATTTAGACATAATGGTAAAAGGATTAGTTAGTCAGTCAGGATTATTTTCTAATGGGTTTAGAAGCTTTTACGCCTAAAACTGGCAGTTTGAATTTTTGTAAATCTGCTACATAGTTTTCCAAATCTGCTGATCTCTGTAATATGTATGTAGGTAAATCACAAGCAGCAGTGCTTGTGATGGCCATTTACTAATTTTTGCTATGCAAGGAGGTCACAGCAGGGGAACAGGTGGAACTTTCATGTTACAATACAATGGAAGAAAAGTTTAGTGATGGTGTCTCAGTTCGGGTATGATGAAAAATATGAATTTGTTTTGTAAAACAGAGCAGTGGGGAGAAACAGAACATGAAATTGGGCAGGAATCCAGTCAGCTTTTGATTATATTCTTCTTAAAATAATAAATAAATGATGATGATATTGATTCACCAAACAAGTACAACATATATAGCATAACATATCCTCCTTATAGAAGGTATCTTACTCTTTTCTGCCTTTTCTCACTAAACAATCTTCCAGATTGGATTTCTACCCAGTAAACCTGCTGGCATATCGCCCTGCACATTTGGCGAACATACCATTTCTTTAACCCTTGAATGGATAGAATAGCATGCTGAAAACACAAGCTTTATATTACACAAAGTCTCTGGAACCTGATCAAGCAAAGCACAGTCAAAGGGATCTGCCTTTATAAGCCCATAAGAATCAAAGAAGAATAATCCAGTTAAAAACATGTCAGAAACATCTCTGAATCTTTCAGCTATATCTTTGCCTGTATTATTACACTGGTTTCATAAAAAACTATCATATTGTGTAGTGCTGTATAATTGGGAACAGACATACGTACTTCTAACAAAATAAAGAAAGCATTTTGGTATATCAGGGGGTCGGTTTACTATCTACAATAGTTATGCAAATCTAACAGCAATCCAGATTTTGAGACTCCAAACACCCAGCTTTTTCAGCCTACTCTTGGGGGCATATTTACATAGGATCGAATATCGAGGGTTAATTAACCCTCGATATTCGACTGCCGAATGTAAATCCTTCGACTTTCGAATATCGAAGTTGAAGGATTTAGCGCTATTCCTACGATCGATCGAACGATTAAATCCTTTGAATCGAACGTTTCGAAGGATTTTAATCCATCGATAGAAGGATTTTCCTTCAATCAGAAAATTGTTAGGAAGCCTATGGGGCTAACATTGGCCTCGGTAGGTTTTAGGTGGCGAACTAGGGGGTCAAAGTATTTTTTAAAGAGACAGTACTTCGACTATCGAATGGTCGAATTTACACTGAGATCTTAGGAAGGGATGTAGTCAGTCCCGGACTGGCAATCTGTGGGTTCTGGCAAATGCCAGAGGGGCTGCTATAAGGTTCCATAAAAAGTCACTATTTACTGGGCTGGTGTGGGCTGTTTGGGCCTCTGTGTACTTGAAATGCAAGGGCCTATTTTGATTCCCAGTCCAGACCTGGATGTAGTTATGAATGGCGAGTTGTGTAAACGCAAGTCTCTATACCAAATGCAACTACTGCATGTAAGTGATATTTTTGTAAAAAAAGAAGAGGTTGTTGAGAACTTCACGGACTTCACTGTTAAAGAAATCTTACCCCAGCAGAATTCATAACTAAACAGAACATAGCACTGGGTAAACAGGTTATCCATTGGATTACATTACAAGACTCTCTCTTTACCCCACCTCTCTTGACTGTTGGTCCTGTTCTGGCAATGACCCTAAAATCATGCAACACTGGCTAATCTTCATTAACAGGGTGCACTTCCGTGATCAGATATGGTGCTATCAAAAGCTCACATTCTGCAAGAAGAACCCATTGCATTGTAAACTAGTGCATCTGCTCCTATGAAGCTTTCATGCTTTTATTTCCTGTAGGTTATTCTTATATGAACACTGTTTAAATAAAAACTATTGACAGAAAAGTGATTTTATAGACATTATTGAATTCCCTTGTCCCATTAGACATCTAGTTAGGAATAAATGGACAGATATAACGGTTTTGAGTGGCCTTTGCATTCATGGCATTCTCTAATTAAAAGTCATATTAACCTTTTTCAAAGCATGAGATAGATGTAAAACAAGACTGACACTTGGCCAAATGAGATTATAGGTTGAATCATTCAGTGATATCCAACCTTCTCATGGTTTATTATTTTACTGCACTAGTTTCTATATAATCTCCATTTAACAAACGTTATTCATTGCAAAGACCTTGTTTTCCACCTTTACTCAAGCCCATATTTACTTTTGATGTTTTATAGCTAGCGATGGGCGAATTTGACCCATTTCGTTTTGCCAAAAATTCGACGCCGGCGAAATGTCGCCGACGCCAATTAAAGTCTATGGGCGGCAAAATTTTTTGAATTTTGTAGCAACTGTGATAATTATCAGAATACTGAATATGTAGATGTAGGTTCAGGATTCATTTGTATTCATTCTGCTGCTCAATTTAACATTTACTGTATCAATAATCACATTTGTTAGTTGTGTGAGGTTTTTTCTAAAACTCAAATTTTTGGGTGAAAAAAAATCGAGTTGTAGAAAAAAAAAAATCACATTTGATTTTTGATAAATCTGCCCCTTAATCTAGACTTTCAGGTGTATCTAGGGGAGCAAATAAGCTTTCCTCATATATCTCCCCCAAATTAACCTTCAGGTTGGGCCATGCTACTGCTCCAGTCCCCCATGGGCACCATCCCCACCAGTGGTGTAACTACCATATAGTAGACCCTGCAACTGGGGGGGGGGGAACACGGGGTTTGCTGTATGGATCCTCTTTTTGGCCACATCTTCTCCTTTAACTTGGCTGCTTGCTGGAAATGAATGGTGGGGGGGGGGAGGCCACAGCCTTTTTTTGGCATTATATCCATTTTGTGGCAGCTGCTCTTGAGGTTTTTTTTATTGGTGAGTTTCACTATCATGCAATGTAAATGAGTTCAAAATAGCAGTCCCTGTTTGCACAGGAAATTTAATTGTGGTTGTAAGTCTTGGTCCCCTGACACTCTCTGCTGCAATAAACTAATAAATTATAAAATGTGCTTTCAAGTAGTGCTTGATGAAGCTTTGAAATGCCAGCCTTATTGTATAAATCTGTATTATGTGTTTACTCCACCAGACATTTGCTTTAGGCCTATTGTTTATTTTCACACACTGAACCAGTTTACATGGTCTGCCTTGGGATGTACTTTCTTGATCTAATACATTATGATGATGGTTGGAGACTCTGTGAAGCCTGCATATGCTACAGAACTTAACACTATGTTGTAACATAAAGAAATCCAGCTCATGTCAAAGTGAATTTACTTGATTGGTGTTGCTTTTGCATATGCCTTTATAATTTACAGTGGTGTGAAAAACTATTTGCCCCCTTCCTGATTTCTTATTCTTTTGCATGTTTGTCACACAAAATGTTTCTGATCATCAAACACATTTAACTATTAGTCAAAGATAACACAAGTAAACACAAAATGCAGTTTTTAAATGAGGGTTTTTATTATTTAGGGAGAAAAGAAATCCAAACCTGTGTGAAAAAGTAATTGCCCCCTGAACCTAATAACTGGTTGGGCCACCCTTAGCAGCAATAACTGCAATCAAGCGTTTGCGATAACTTGCAACGAGTCTTTTACAGCGCTCTGGAGGAATTTTGGCCCACTCATCTTTGCAGAATTGTTGTAATTCAGCTTTATTTGAGGGTTTTCTAGCATGAACCGCCTTTTTAAGGTCATGCCACAACATCTCAATAGGATTCAGGTCAGGACTTTGACTAGGCCACTCCAAAGTCTTCATTTTGTTTTTCTTCAGCCATTCAGAGGTGGATTTGCTGGTGTGTTTTGGGTCATTGTCCTGCTGCAGCACCCAAGATCGCTTCAGCTTGAGTTGACGAACAGATGGCCGGACATTCTCCTTCAGGATTTTTTGGTAGACAGTAGAATTCATGGTTCCATCTATCACAGCAAGTCTTCCAGGTCCTGAAGCAGCAAAACAACCCCAGACCATCACACTACCACCACCATATTTTACTGTTGGTATGATGTTCTTTTTCTGAAATGCTGTGTTACTTTTACGCCAGATGTAACGGGACGCGCACCTTCCAAAAAGTTCAACTTTTGTCTCGTCGGTCCACAAGGTATTTTCCCAAAAGTCTTGGCAATCATTGAGATGTTTTTTAGCAAAATTGAGACGAGCCTTAATGTTCTTTTTGCTTAAAAGTGGTTTGCGCCTTGGAAATCTGCCATGCAGGCCGTTTTTGACCAGTCTCTTTCTTATGGTGGAGTCGTGAACACTGACCTTAATTGAGGCAAGTGAGGCCTGCAGTTCTTTAGATGTTGTCCTGGGGTCTTTTGTGGCCTCTCGGATGAGTTGTCTCTGCGCTCTTGGGGTAATTTTGGTCGGCCGGCCACTCCTGGGAAGGTTCACCACTGTTCCATGTTTTTGCCATTTGTGGATAATGGCTCTCACTGTGGTTCGCTGGAGTCCCAAAGCTTTAGAAATGGCTTTATAACCTTTGAAATTGAACTCAGGTGTGATAAACCACATTTAAGTTATTTTTTAACAAGGGGGGCAATCACTTTTTCACACAGGCCCATGTAGATTTGGAGTTTTTTTTCTCCCTTAATAACATAAACCTTCATTTAAAAACTGCATTTTGTGTTCAATTATGTTATCTTTGACTAATAGTTAACGGTTTTTGATGAGCAGAAACATTTAAGTGTGACAAACATGCAAAAGAATAATAAATCAGGAACTGTATGTTTGAAAAGATCTCTGTCTGTTTGCTTTAGTCTTTGTTTACTTTGTCTCGACTCTAGGTTGTTATCTAAAATGTACTGTTTTTGTACCATATTACTTTGGATATTTCACTTAGATCATTTTTTATGGGTCACTATTACCTGACAGAATGAGCAATTGCAATAGATAGTTGATGGCTCTGGGAAAACACTGCGGGGCAAATTCACTAAGCGCCGAAGCGCCGAATGCTAGCGTTACTTCGCTAGCGTTTGGCATTTTCGTTACTGCGCAAATTCACTAATAAGCGCTGGCGTAGATTCGCTAGTGTTACTTCGCACCCTTACGCCTGGCGAATTATCACTACGGACGTAACTACACAAATTCACTAACGCACGCATTGTTCTGAACGCTACCTTTTACGCTAGACTTCCTTCGCCACCTCAGACCAGGCGAAGCGCAATAGAGTAGATAGGGATTTCTTCAAAAAAAGTTACATTTTTTTCTAAGTCCCAAAAAACGCTGGCGTTTTTTCTATATTATGGGTGATAGGCTGAAAAAGATCGCAAATTTTTTTGGGGCTCCCCTCCTTCCCCCTACATTTCCTGACTCATGGCAACTTAACTATACAGTGGGCACATGTGTAGGGCAAAATAAAATTTTTATTTGATGTTTTGAAGGTTTTCTAGGCATTTGTAGTGCTGATACGTATTCCTCCATTGAAATTTGAATTTGGCGCCGTATGCAAATTAACCATCGCTAGCGCAACTTCGCAACCTTACACTACCCCTGAGCGCAACTTCGGATTTTTGTGAATTTGCGAAGCGCTGGTGAAGTGTGGCGAAGTGCTGCGAAGTGCGGCGAAGTTACGTTGTGGCGCAACTACGAATCTTAGTGAATTTGCCCCTGCATGTTCAGATTCTAATAATAATAGCGGCTGATGTATTAGAATTAGTTTGATTTTGCAACACAAAATTGTAGCCAAAAAAGTTGTGATCACTGAAAAGCATGATTGCATTGTTTAGGAGATCATTTTTAAGATACAGGTATGAGATCCTATATCCGGACATCTGATGCCCAGAATGCTCTAAATTACAGGAAAGTCTACTCCCGTAGAGTCCATTTTAAACGAAGGATTCTAATTTTTACAAACAAGTTCCTCTTTTTTGATGCTAATCAAGTTACATAAATCCATGTTAACGGAAACCATCCTATTGAGTTAATTTAAAGTTTAAATGATTGTTAGCAGACTTAAGGTATAACGATCCAAATTACAGAAACATCCCTCATCTGCAAAACCTTAGGTCCCAAACATTGTGGATAGCAGGTCCCCTACCATACAGTATATCAAAATGTAAAATAATCTTGCATCTAAACCTTACTGAGTTGCTATAGAAGTTAATGATTTTTATTTTTCAGCCATCAAAATAATCAAGTTTTTAACTGCATCCACACAGTTGTGCAGAAAGAAGCTATTGCATCCCCCCATCAAATTTACATTAATTTCCTTAACAGGCCCCTAAATCTACAAAGTTCACCCAAAATAAAAGGCTGCCACAGGGGATGCTGGAAGTTGTAGTTCAATAGAAGGTGAAGGTTTCCAATGTTCTTTGAGATCTTTGCTTACATTTTCCCTGAATAAACTACCATTCTGCTGTTTACAGCACATGAACAACATAAAGAACCCTTTTCATCTTAAAGTTCTGAAAGAATAAGTGCTTTTATTGTACAAAGTGCTTGGGCATTCCACAAAACAAAAGAGCATATTCAGTATAGGAAGAGACAGGAAAATGAATTTCAGGTTAAACACCTGAGCTTGGCTTATGATAGGCAACCTGAGAACATGAAGGGGGACGCAGAGCAGATGTTTCCTCTGTCTGTGATGTGCTGAGCTTTCTCCCTCTCCTGCTTTGATCAGGCATTCACCATTTCGTAACTGTTCATAGGAGTTTCATCCACACAACTAGATCATTTGATGGTAGTCTTTAATAACAATGCAGGTATGGGATCTGTTATCCAGAAATCCGTTTTTCAGAAAGCTCCAAATTACAGGAAGCCCATCTACCAATTATAATCAAATAATTCTGATTTTCAAAAATTGTTTGTTTATTATTATAATAAAATAGTGCCTTCTGCTTCATTTCAAACTAAGATATAATTAATCCTTGGAGTAAAAACAATCCTATTGGATTTATTTAATGTTTAAAGGATTTATTAGTGGATCTAAGGTATGGTGAATCAAATTATGGGAAGATCTTTTATCTGGAAAACCCCAGGTCCTGAGTATTCTGAGTAACAGGTCCCATAC
Source organism: Xenopus laevis (assembly GCF_017654675.1). Lineage (NCBI taxonomy): Eukaryota > Metazoa > Chordata > Amphibia > Anura > Pipidae > Xenopus > Xenopus laevis. Next base: position 65,941,657 of record NC_054376.1, read on the forward strand.
CTATATTGAACACAAACCCATATTTAAAGGGGACCCGTCACCCAAAAAAAATATTTGAAACTTTATTTTATCATGTTAGTCAAGCAAAATGAACTTTAATTACACAATATAAATTATTTGAATCTTGTTTCCTTCAGTCTGGGAACTCATACTTATAGCAAGCAGGCAGGAGCCATTTTGTGGACACTGTTATTAAGGCAAGCCTTGTATCATCTCAGAATCTTGTTTGTGCACCAGAATGGGGGACCTGATGTCCATCCCCATGTACTGGCTACAGAATGAAATGATTAAGAGAACTGTGGGACTGTGGGGAGAGCATCTAAGAAGTGCTGAATGGAAAGTGAAAGCAATTGCTTGCCCCACCTCTATGCATAAGGCATAGAGGAGGGGCAGGCAATATTTGATTGACAGCTGAGATTTTTAAATGAGCTTACAACAGCTATGAACGCTTTAATAAAAAAGAATCTGTATTTCATGTATAATTTGAAAAGGACTTTTATTATACAGATTTTTATGTCTGGGTGACAGGTTCACTTTAATAAAAAAGTGGTTTTCTGAATACATTTTAGGTGCTACAAAGTCATTCATTTGTTATTCCTTGAACTAAGGGTACCTACTTGAGCTATGTGAAAATACCTTATTCAATATTTTATAAAATCACTCAATGGTTCACTTGCTGCATGAGCAAATGTCAGTAGATGGTCGCTTGCCTGTACCCTCCTGAACAAGTTGCCCATTAAGTAACATTTTTCAGTTTTTTTTAAAATAAGACCCAAGAACCTGCCTGTAGGCCCACCCCTGATAAGGTCCTCCTAGCTTGTCTTTTGCTCAGTATTAGACACATTTTGAAACACATTGTGTGACAATAACCTCATTCCATTTCATTGTATCTAAGTGCTATGGTACACTGAGCAGTTTCATCACCTCTATTTGTAGAAACACCGTAAATCATTAGTGATGGGTGAATTTATTCGTCAGGGGCGAATTTGCGAAACGCCCGCAAAAATTTGGAGTTTCGTGAATTTTTCACCGGCGAAGCAAAACGGCGCAAATTCGCATATCACTATAAATCATCTCTACTTTTCCATCCTCCTTAAAATGCATCAATTACCATTCGTTAGTAGCAGCTTTGTGTGACATTGTATTGACACACTTTGATGAAGGTAAAATAAAGAAGAATGCCTCTATCCAATAACATTATTTACTGCACTATGACTAATATATTATTAAGTAGATTTTCAAAGAACAGCCCCCTTTTTTACATCAAACATTAAAAATCCAGTCAACATTGGGTTACCAATATATGATGCCTCGGAATTAGTTTAGAATTGCTTCAGTATCACCATGACAGGAAATTATCCCCGAAAGCTCATTAAAAGGTTATTGTAACAGAGAAAAAATTACAGTAGAGAGGAAAACAAGATTTTCTCTATCAGAAGCGTAGGACATGCTGTCACTAATGGGATTACTGATACACTGGTAACTATGCTACGCATTATTCTGTTTTGTGCTGCTACTGACAAACACATTTGTACATTGAAATGATTCCTACACAGTTTTCTGCAGAATTAATTTTGGAAAATTCTAAAATATGTGAATTAATAATGATAATAATAATAATAAAAGTAGTCAAGATATTGAGTCCATGAGTTTGCCTTACAGAAACAGAGCAGAATGAAAAGGAAACCTTTGTTTTTAATGATACATCTGGTAGCTGCACTTGATATGTAAACATGCAGTACAGGTATGGGAACTGTTATCCACAATGCTTGGCACTGGGAACATCTTTCCGTAATTTGGATTTTCATACCTTCTACTAGAAAATCATGTAAACATTAAATAAAACCAATAGGCTGGTTTTGCTTCCAATAAGGATTAGTTTTATATTCATTTGGATCAAGTACAAGGTACTGTTTCATTATTACAGAGAAAAAGGAAATCATTTTTAAAAATTTGGATAAAATAGAGTCTATGGAGATGGCCTTTCTGTAATTAGGAGCTTTCTGGATAACTGGTTTCTGGATAATGGATCCCATACCTGTATTGCCATTAAGTGCTGCACAACATGTCACTGGTATTTATTAGTATGAGTGTCAGCTAGTTCTCCTGCTATAGAGACTGGGCTTACTGGGGCATCACTGCAAAAAACACTCCTTTCAAAGGAAAAACAGTGTTTTATGTTCTGATCTTATTTTAGAAATAAGTCCTTCATCGTCTCTTCAAAATGGTTTTTTAAATAAGTATTTCTCAGATATTTTATGTTTTCAGAAAATGTAGTCTTTCAGTAGTGACATGTTTCCTTTCGCCATTGCAAAAAAAAAAAGCAAACTTTGCAAAAATGCATTGTAGTCAATTAAATGGCAGAATTACATTGCGGTTATGGTGTTTTTAGCTCTTCAGTAGTATATACATTGCCCTACATTGTTGGAGATGTTTCTTACCACTATGCTACAACTGTTCTTTGTAGAAAACAAAAGGCTTCCATGTTTCCAATACAGTATCTTCCAATAAGTGCACCCGGATAGCTCCTTTTTTTCACAATGGCTTTTTTTTTACCTGCCAAGGCTTTATAAATACTTTACTAATATTTTACTTTTTGTGATACAATCTGACACAAAAATAGGTTAATTTACTATGAGAAAGGCTGTATGGTTACATTTGTAAGCTCTGCAATAAAAACATTTTTATTTATAGTAGTAAGACCTGTGACTGCGGAGTGCGGATTTCTTGTGGATAAAATTATGGATACTGCACCCAGGCATATAAACTTTTTATTCGAGAGTGCCGGCTTTCCTTGGTATTATATATATATATATATATATATATATATATATATATATATATATATATATATATATATATATATATCTATATCTATATATATATCTATATCTATATATATATATATATCTATATATATATATATTATATATATATATATATATATATATATATATATATATATATATATATATATATATATATATATATATATATATATATATATATATACCAAGTCCAAAGGTGCACTCCGTTGACTTTGGGTGCCAGCACAGAAATAATAGATATTTGCAAGAAGAGCGACACTCACAGGATTTTCTTTGCAGTCAAAATTGTGTTTTATTCCACTCAACGTTTCGATCCCCCACAGGGATCTTCGTCAGGAGATTACAAACAAACAACCTAACAACCTGTTTCTAATCTCCTGACGAAGATCCCTGTGGGGGATCGAAACGTTGAGTGGAATAAAACACAATTTTCACTGCAAAGAAAATCCTGTGAGTGTCGCTCTTCTTGCAAATATATATATATATATATATATATATATATCTGTGTGTAATATATTCACCCTAAGTATCACCCTAACTCACTTTGAACCTGGGCTTTCAGGTGTATCTAGTGGAGCAAATTACCTTGCTGCCCATTTCTCAGCTGGACATCAGGCCTGTCTTGCTATTTCTCCAAGCACCCACAGAGACAAGCCCTACAGTTTGGGAACCACTTATTGTCCAGGCTGCTGTGTTATTTGTCTTCTTAATCCAGAGCAAGGTGCATTGCTGAAAGGCACACTACAGTCCTATATTTAATGGCTGTCCCATGCTTGTTTTGTAGCTATTATAATTATACAAATAATTACAGTAAAGCATATAGGGCTTGCATAATTTGTCACTTGTCGTAAAGTAAGAAAAGAGTGGAGTCGACGTAGTGAATGAGGTAGAAGTCTGAAACAGCAATTACTGCCATCAGAATCCATAAGAAAGTATAAAGAGTCAAAACGTTTCTCTTCTTCTCAGCCATTAAGTCACATACTGTACTGTCTGACCACAGAGTTTCATGGGTCATTTAATTTGTAACCTGACGTCAATTAAAACGCCATCAGTGACTTTTAACTTCTGATTTATTATTTTATGACTTTGAGTTTTACTTCTCTATAAAGTGATTGGGGACTATGAGATATTATTGAATCCCATTTTCTAAAGCGCTGACAAATTATTTTGGCTCAGCCATAAGCAAAGTGACCTCTCTTAGTCTTTAGAGGTTGCAAGTTGTTTTAAGCAACAGTACCTTGTGACTGCCAACTGGAAAGAGGTACTGCATTACAAATCAGCTGAGTCTGTTAGATACTTTAAAGGCATATAAAAGCTCAGCTTAAAAGTATGGTTTCCCTTGGTTTTCTTAAAGCAGACCTGTCGCCCAGATATAAAAAGCTGTATATTAAAAGTCCTATGCAAATTAAACATGAAAACAAAATAATTTTATTTATTCAAACATTCTTACCTGTTATAAACTTGTTTAAAAGTCTCAGCTGTGAGTCATATAATACTTGCCCCTATACTAGGCCTTAGGCGTAAAGGCAGGGCAGGCAGTTCCTTTCACTTTCCATTCAGCACTTCCTAGATGTCACTGCTCTCCCCACATTCCCCCTTTCTCCTCACTATCTAATTATGTTGCCAGTACACAGGCAGGGGCATCAAGTGTCCCATTCTAGTACATAAACAAAATGTTGGCATAATACAAAACCTGCCTTCATAAGTGTCTACAACATTGCATCTGCTTTGCTTGCTTTGATTGTGGATTCCAAGATTTAAAAAACAAGATTTAAATTATTTTGTACAGTGTCAGTGAAGTTTATTTTTCTTGACTAACATCATAAAATAGGATCTGGAATTATTTCTTAAATTGACTGATCCCCTTTAAGCTATGAGAAAACCATTGGATTAATCAGATACTTCTAAAGGAGGAGTTGTTTCCCTGGAGTATTTTGGTTTTTATTTCTTGTATTTTATTTTCTTTGTTAATGAATGAACTTTTTTCATAGCTTAATGTTCAATGCCTGGCCTGTTACTGTTTGTTATTAGATTTCTCTTTCATAAACTCATATTTATCTCTGTGGAAAGAACATCCAGAGTGTTTGTAGTAAAAGCTAATAACAATGGAGTTTCTGAAAGATTTTGTTAACCTTGAGACGACTGTACAGTATTTAAAAAATAAATGGGGATTTCGATAATATTAACCAAGTTTATTAACTGAATTTTAACAGCTACAGTTGTATTATACATATAATAATAATACTATGCATACAATAATGTGATGTTATAGGAGTGTCAGAAAACCCAAATGTTTAATGTATTTCTTTGTATCTTTTTAGATACGTGTTGATGGCCCCATCAATGGAGCTTTACAATATGAGACTATCCAGGTGGTGGAATCTGGTCCCATTTTAAAGGAAATGGCTTTTACCAAGAATGAAGAACAATTGTTCATCATGTCTGACACGCAGGTTTGTTTTCCCTTAATTCATTTTGATACGCCTGTATGTGTACATTTGGATTACTGTCCATGACAGGCCTTTGGTGCCTCATTTAAACTTGAACTTGCTTTGCTAAATAAAAATGTGCTAATCTGGGTATTTTCATTGGGGTAGATGTACTTGGGAAAAATAAAAGGTACTTCAAACATTTTATATTCCAGTTGTTGTACAAGTTACCTACAATAGCAGAAAAGCTTAATTTCATTATACATTTTTTTCAATAATATATTTTTTTATAATACATTTTTTAATATCATTATAATTATTATTATTTTTACAAAGATAATTCGTTTCTGTAGAGGATGTCTGGACTCTGGCATGATGCGTTCTAGAACCATCCCTAGTAGATATTTCACCTTTTTGCCCACTGCTAATCAAAATCCAAACCAAGGGCTAATAAGAGTCTCATCTTGGCAAACTTCCAAACCGTACATTGCTATGAGCACATGGTTTTACTCACATCATCTGCTTGTATATCTGAATAAACATGACAGCTGATCCCCTTGTACCAAAATCGTTGCCCAGGATAACGATTGAAATCTATGACTATTTTGAACCTGCTGTAGAAATAGATGGCAGATTACAGAGGAATATCTTCTGTCATTACTATTAAACAGACCCTAAAAATATATAAATCATTATATGTAAGAAATCCTTATGTAAACTGCCTTAACGGTAAATGAAGCCCCATGCTAATTGCTTTCTCTGCTTCATTGAAGCACAACATTGATATTGCTATAATAGACAATACCTCTTTAAATGCTAATATAACAGTAGAAAGTTATATTGCAACAAAGTCATTCAGAACACCAGAAACAGTATCCTACATGCTAGATAATCCAACTATTAAAGGTATACAATCCTCTGTGAAAAGTATACATTATTAGTACAGGTATGACACCTGTTATCCAGAATGCTCAGGACCTGGGGTTTTCCGGATAACGGATCTTTCCATAATTTGGGTCTTCATGCCTTAAGTCTACTAGAAATTAATTTAAACATTAAATAAACCCAATAGGCTGAGGCTGCTTCCAATAAGGATTAATTATATCTTAGTTGGGATCAAGTACAATCTACTGTTTTATTATTACAGAGAAAAAGGAAATCTTTTTTAAAAATTTGGATTATTTGGATAAAATGGAGTCTATGGGAGGCAGCCATTCCATAATTCAGAGCTTTCTGGATATCGGGTTTCCAGATAAGGGATCCTATACCTGTATTATAAACATCTGTTTTTAGAGCGCCAACATATTGGGCAGCTCCGTATACATAATAAATAAAATGTAAAGTAAATAGCAGTAACCAAATTTGTACCAAATAAATATAATATTGTTGAAATCAAGTACAACAATTTATGATTAAACCATATTGAGTCATGAAGCGTAAAATAAAAAATTGGGTCATGCCCTCTTGTTTAATAATAGGATCCGAACCCCATAGTTATAAATATTCACTGCCTCCTAGCATGGAGCTAAATATTTACCAACAGGATTTGTTACTCCTATCTCCTCTGAGCATTTTTGCAATCTACAGCATTTTTACAGGGGCACTCCGCCAATGAGGTGAGTTGAGTAACTCGCCTCAGACGACTTCGCCAGATAGGTTTCCAGGGGCGGTAAAAAGCTGCTCCTGGTGCCTTTAAGAGATAAATTTCCAGTTTATAAACCAGAAATTCGGCTTTACTAGTGTGAGAGAGCAAAATTGTGCACTCCGCACTAACTTTGCGGCTGCCCCCCCGGAATAATAAACGGGCGGGGGACGGCATTACAGGAGAAACCGCGATTAAAACGGCCATTAAAGAGGTTGTTCACCTTTGAGTTAACTTTTGGTATTCTGTAGAGAGTGATATTCTGAGACAATTTGTAACTGGTTTTCATTTATTATTATTTGTGGTTTTGAAGTTATTTTGCTTTTTATTCAGCAGCTCTCCAGTTTGCAATTTCAGCAATCAGCATACCATGCACCGATATGAATAAGAGGCTGGATTATAAATAGAAGAGAACCTGAATAGAAAAATAAGAAATAAAAAGTAGCAATAAGAATAAATGTGCAGCCTTACAGGGCATTAGTTCTTTAGATGGGGTCAGTGACACCCGTTTGAAAGCTGGAAAGATTCAGAAAAAGAAGGCAAATCATTTAAAAACTATAAAAAGTAAATAATGAAGACAAATTAAAAAGTTGCTTAGAATTGGCCATTCTATAATATACTAAAAGTTACCTTAAAAAAGTGAACCACTCCTTTAAAAAATAGATAGTATACAGAGAAGCATCATCTTATTTGGTCAGGTCTATGACTCGTGTGAATATAGAACTGAGTAAACACTACTCTGCTCAGTAGCTTTATTTTCTGATGGCTGGTCAGCCAACAGAACAGTTAGGTATGGTATGCTGTTGTTCGAAATTCATTATATTAGCTGGATAAAACGGCTAATATCTTGAAAATGGGGGGGGGCATTTTACATTAATTGCCCCATTAATATAAATATTTTTCTCCTTCACCTTGGTTGATGCAACTTATCTATTGTATATAGCTTTGAAAACTATTATCCAATAGAGAAATCTCAGAAATATGAGTTATTTTTCGTTCATATCCTATTTACAGTAAATGATTTCTCATTCTTGACTGATTTACTAAATAACATTTTAACTTTTAAACTAAGTTAGTTGATGCCAAAAATCATTTTTCTTTTGACGTTTAAATATTTTTAAAAACCCGTAATTTATGGTGCCCCACATGACAGAAGGAGCTCTTATCAGGACCCATGCATTATGGATACTAGATTCCATGCCTGCAGTACTGTACAATTTTTTAAATTTACTAGAACCATTGAAATATTGATCTACGGTTTATGTAATAAGATTTATAGATATTGCTTATTTTCAGCTGTTCCGGTAAAAACAATAACAAAAGTTAGGGCTGATTAACTTTGCCCACAAGTTGTGGGATACATCTAGAGAAAGTTTAGGAAGGTTTTAATGTATGTAACAGATAACCAAAGACACGTAATTGAGGGCAAGCCCATGCCATTTTCAGAATTATAGTTGAAAATGGCAATGACAGAAAAGTAATTCCGCTCACCACAGTGAAAATTGTCATTTTAATTCTTCTCTTGTTATGTTTTGGGGTCACGTTGCAGATAAGCAAGCAAATTCTAGGAACTAATCAGCTTTGACATTGTTTGCTCTGCCCCCAGGATTAGTCAATGTTCTGGACTATCTAATCAGTGGAAATAAAATATAGGAAATGGAAACATCAACTGTTACACCTCAGGGAAGAGCAGCATACACAGTAAATAAAGTCCTACATGGTTTATATTTAATGTTGTTCCTTAATTCTTTGTATAGAAATATCCCATTAGGATTTAAGGCATGTGTAAGCTGCAGGGAAATTACTTTCACAGCACAAGGTACTGCAAAATCAAGTGCTTAGTTCTCATTCTTCAGTCTGTCCTCCTTGGTGAAATTTTTCCTCTTCTTGTTTGTTATGAGTAATAAACGTGTGTGTGCGGATGAGCTGAGGGATTTTAGTGTGGACCATGAGAGAGCGATAGATTGAGAGACACAGAGAAGCAAACACCTATAGGAATTAACAGATGATTAGAATCACATTGTTGTGTTACTAAGAGAAACAAGAATAAAATGGAAACCTGATGGATAAGTCATTGAACAGAAAACCACAAAAAAACAGGATTACGTTTTCACTGTATTATTCTGCACAAAGTGCTGCATAATACATTATTAGTGATGTTCGAATTTGGGGCGTTTCGCCATAAAATTCACGAATTTCCCACTAAATGGCAAAATATCATCCGTTTTTGATGCCGGGGTCTGGTTTTTTGGATGCCGGTGTACTTTTCTGGCGAAATTGCGCCGGCGTCCCAAAAAAAGAGATGCCGGCATCCATTTTTTTTTTGACGCCGGCGAATTTTCACTGCAGTTTCACGAATCATGGGAATTCACCACGAATTAGCGCCTGACGAATAAATTCGGCCATCACTATACATTATCCTTATTCCTTACTTTATAAAAAGTGTTTTCAAAATGTTTTTTCCATGAAAAACTATGTACAGTTTTTTTTTGCTTAGTGTTGGTCACTTGATGAGGCTTATTAGGTTATTTTAAAATGTTACTGCAGAAAGTGGTTTAGATTCCTGGCCTTACAAATTTCAGTAGAGGTACTGTATCCTTAAATAAGGGTATATAGTCCTATTGTACCCTTCATCTTAAAAGTGCCATCTACAAAGTGACTACTTTAAATCTTGCATCTCGCGAACCAAGTACACTGGAGTTTTGAGAAAAAATGGCTTACTGTTGAGAAAAATAATAGTGCATTGCATTTTGTACACTGCCCTATACATTTATATGTAACATTTGCATGCATTAAAAAAACAAAACACTGCTAAATGGCAGGAAGGCTAATCCATGAATTCACAAATCTCATTGTGTGTTAACCACACTATACCTACCCACTATATCCAGCAGTAAGCACATTCTATAACTCAACAACAACTATTGGATTCAGAAAGTTAACCAATACATTTTTGTACAATAACACAAGTTGCTTTTGAATTCTTGGGTGACATACACTGAAACCTAACATCAAAGGGACGTTTTATAGTGCCTAAATATATTTCTTAACAAAATTCATAGCCTGACCTGGACAGCCTCTGATCACTGAAGACTTGCAGTTCTCTTGACATTATAATCTTTTTCTTAACTGCTCCTTATGTAGTTATTTTTTTTTAATTCCTCATAATTTCCTATTCAGGATAAGGAACATTATAGTTGTCGGGATTTACAGTATATGGTAATAGAAGTAGGATTACATACCATGACTCCATGCTTCCTTTAATACTAGATGTTTTTTTTGAAACAAGCAGCTTCAGACTGGTTTAAAGTAGTTGATTAATGGCCTTAGTTACATGCACTTCCCCAAAACATAATCTGCCACTTAGTTGCCCAATTTGTCCAGATCCCTGTGCTCTATCCTGTTTTGTATCATTCACAGAAAAATATGGCTTTCAGAGCCTTCTGAGTCATTCATTAAATAAAAGCCTTCACAACTCAATACACTCCAGCATACCTTATAATTTTGTGCAGATAGAGAAAAAAAAGCTCACAATGCTACAGTTATTTCATAATCTGTGTACCTATTGATTTCCAAGCTGGTGCATAGCTTTTGTTAAGCCTTTTCTTACAATACCAATGGAAAAGTAGATACTGAAGCTACTACACTGCTGTCATACATTATGATCATTGCTCATCTAATGCTAGTACATTTCTTTAGTGAACTGAGAAAGAAATACAATTTACTCGCACATTAACATTCTAGCAATCCACTGAAACAAACATTCATATTGAACAAGTTTTCTTAAATACAGTCAGTGTGGTCTATTTACTTACACTATACAAATAGTAGCCTATAGCAGCTTTGTATATGAGCCCTTTTCTAGCAGCTTGTGCAGCTTTTGTAAGCATATGTTATACTGTGGCTATATAATCATTATTTTTGTCAATGACATATGGCTTTGAGTCACCAGCTCCTTTGTTATAACTTTGCCAGTATTATTTTATTGGTCATAGTAGGTTAACAGACATCCCCATATTGCCATGCATGTATTTAGGGAATTACATCTGGAAGTATGACAGACCTCAACCATAAGCCTTCAGAGTAAATCTGTTGATATTCTTTCCACATCACGTGTTTGACCCATGTTGTAAAGCTCTGCCATAATTCCCTGTATAAATGTTTATATTCTGGTCTTCAATACAGGTGTGAGATCTATCAGACAACCATTATCCAGAAAGCTTTACAATAAAGTAATGTCATCTTCTACACACATATATTTAATTTGTTTTAATGTTTTTTGTTTTCTCTGTAATAATAAAACAGTACCTTGATGGCAACTAATCTGCAGGAATACATATTGTTGGCAAAGCAATCCTATTGGGTTTATATCATGTTTAATTTAGTTTTTTTAGTAGATTTAAAGAAAACAAATATTCTTTTTGTTTTTTAAAGTATGGTGGTCCAAATTATAGAAATAGATGGAAAACCCCATGTCCCAAGCATTCTAGATAATAGGTTCCATACCTGTAATAGTATCTCTTTGCATTATCTCCGTAAAAAAGTGGATCTGTCAACCAGACACACAAATCTGTATAAAATCAAATTAAACATGACATCCAATTTCTATTTTTTATTAAAGCATGCATAGCTGTTGTAAGCTCATTTAAAAATCTCAGCTGTCAATCAAATATTATCTGCCCCTCCTCTATGCCTTAGGCATAGAGGCGGCGCAGACAATTACTTTCAATTTCCATTCAGAACTTCCTAGATGTCACAGCTCTCTACACATTCCCCCGTTATTTTCACCAATTAATTGTGTACCCAGGGCATGGGGATAGACAGTGGGTCTCCCATTCTGTTGCACAAACTTCTGAGATTCTGAGATGTTGCAAGCCTTGCCTTAATAACAGTGTCCACAAAATGGCCCCTGCCTGCTTGCTATAATTATGAATTCCCAGACTGAAGGAAACAAGATTCAAATAATTTATATTGTGTGATTAAAGTTCATTTTGCTCAAATAATGTGATAAAATAGGATTTTGAATAATTTTTTTGGGTGACGGGTCCCCTTTAATTTGCTATAATTGCACTATGAATTTTATCTCAGTCTGGTACAAATACTAATAAAAGTTTTCCAGTGCTTATAATATGTGACTGGTCCTTTATCAAAATGTTTTCTCTGTATGTAGCCGAAAAGCATTTTATTAACCTGATCAATAACGAAACTGCCATACTTTTTGAACCACAAACTGTATGGTTTTTTAATAAGCTTCAGAAAAGTTCAACTGGTTTTTTTTGGGTGGCGGGGAAGCAGCAATGTTGGATTATAAATAAGAAAGCCCAACAATGATTTTAACAGCCATTAGATCAACTACAAATTTGACAGGATCCCTCAAATTCAGATTGTTCTGCTTACAGTAAGCTAGATAGCAATGCATATTTATTTACCTTTCTGTGCATCATTTTTATCCATTGGTAACATTTGAATTTTATGTCACATACACTGGAGCCAATTGTTCTTTTATTTACACTCACCTTGTCCTGCAAGCACTAACTGTTCGAATACAATGAGAAACTCATCATTTTTTGTTGTTTTTCCCATAAATAATTATCGCATTTTGAGTTTTCCATTAAATTACCCAGATCTCAGCAGAAATTTCAAACTTCATCTTATTTTATATGCCCTTAGAGAGCCATCAGTAGGGACCATGCAAGTTTGATTTATCTGATTGCAGATGGGGCCTTTTCATTTTATTAACATGCAGCAAGGTAGCGCCATGGAATTTTAATTGACGGGAAAGCTTCTCTTGGAAATGGCTATAGAAATAGGTAGAGATAATAGAAGGCATAAATTAAGTCACTATAAAAACTATTTTCTTCTTATGGTAATATTGCTGTGCTGGCAGGATTACTATGTGTTATTAATTGCTAATTGTGACTCCTGATTGTTGACAGGTTAAATATGTGCATATATCAGTTATAAGGAATCAGGATACCTAGATTGCAATTGATGGCCTTAATAGCTCTACCCTCGGCTTTATGTAGCATCTTTGCTAGTTTAGGATGCTGTTTACATTTTTCAACCAGGCTGTTTGCAATCTGTAGAGATAGATACTCTGTATTCCTTTTGTTCAGGAAAAGGTTTCCATACATTAGAACCTGCACTCCATCTATAAATAAATTGGTTTTGAATGTGACATATATATATATATATATATATATATATATATATATATATATATATATATATATATATATATATATATATATATATATATATATATATATATATATATATATATATAGTAGAGTGACAAGGAAAAGGATGAAAAAGGTCAAGCTAACCTTTAGTTTCTCCCCAGGGACTGACAGAGGCTCCAGGAAGGGAGTTATAAAACAGAGAATCAGTTATCTGTTTAAAGACTTTAGTAACCAGGGACTCCATTCCACAGATCCAGTCCAGACATTGGAGTTCACCTTCCACAGAAAAGCTGTCCTGTGGAAAGGCTATTTAAAGTTAATTAGAATGGGAGAGTGGGTCTCTCAGCAGGGCACAGAAGGTAGGAGACCTGGCTGTTTTAAGAACTCTGAGGAGCTGGGAGTGCTGTCTGGGTCTGCCTGAAGCAGAAAGTGACCGGGGCCGTGAGTTGGTCAAGCTTGAGGCAATGTGAGTGAAGGAAGCCAGAAAGCTGAAATCTTACAGGAAAGAGTCCTGTGAGTACAGGGGTGAGCCAAATGATTTGTTTGTTGTGCTGGTCATCCACAAGAGGCCCAGTCTAGTCAGGGACTGCTCCAACATGTGAAGTTAGTGCCCAGTGGGCAAGGATTTTATGATTTATGTTTGTTTGCCACAATGATCACCCTGTGTCCCTGTTTTTCTGCTCCTTTGTCATATACTGCCTGCCCACCATTGACTAATTCCCCCTAAAAGTTACGTGTTCAAGCCGCCAGCTTGCTACAATATATATATATATATATATATATATATATATATATATATATATATATAGGCCTCAGTGAAAATATCTGGGTATTAAAATGTTAAACTGTATTACAGTAATGTAACAGAAGTTACATTTTATATTGTTGTCATCATTTTGTTTTCCAAAAGACAGAATTTCTGGATCAAAACTACAGTTCTCTTAATGGCTCCTATACTGTCTCCTTGCCTTGGCCTTTGTTGAACCTTTATGTGATCACTTGCTGCACTTGGGTGGAACAATGGATCAATCATCATTGGTCCTTCATTGCAATACTGTTGGAGTTAAAGCAATGCTATGCGAATTGTCCTGTTTCCAGCTGGTTACTAGTATCTCAAAGTCTTTCTTGCTTCTTTGTGTTTGATGTCTCTTGGCTTGCACTCTTAATTTATAATATATTTCAAACATTGTATTACTTTCCATTGTATTTCTTTTATTGAAAATAAGATAAATGTAGTTGAAGCAGCATTAGTTAGCTCTTTCTGCACTACTGATTTTTGTCTCGTGAATCAATGTAGCTGTAGCCAGTATCCAAGACTTCAGTTTCCACAATGCCTTGCATTGTATTAATAAATTGCTTCTGTTGCACTGTTTCAAAATTCTGAAGCAGCAGTGCAAAGAAAGAATGGGACTGACAAATTCTGCTTTCAAGAGCAACTACATTTCAAGATAAATCTAAAACTGCAGAAAATATTTAAAAATTGTATAATTTCATAAAACTGCATCCTTTTGTTGTGCAAAAAAAAAACTAAAGCATTGGGAAGGAGTTCCCCATTATTGCTCTGAAACCTACATCTCTGATTTAATTCTTATTACTCTAAACTTCCAACCTTCATTTCCATTAAACAACACTTAACAAATCATAATTCTGCATTTTTCCTGTGGTCATGTAATTGATTACTTTACTCTTGACTGGTATACAGTGTGCAACTTTAACCATTCCAATTAGTGGTGTTATTGCCATACCCTGTATCAGGAAGGTGGGGATGGTTATGAGAAGTTATGCCACTGATTCTAGCTGCTGGCAAACTACTATACTCAGCATTCCTTCTATGAAAAAATGGTGGGAATTGTAGTCCTGTGACAGTTGGCATGCCAATGGCTGTTTTTCCACAATTTAATTTGATTTCCACTAACTCTCCTTAAATGTCAAATAGGCTGCAAGGTAAATACACATACATTTTTCTCCTAAAATATTTCTGATGGCCCAGAGGGATATATTGCAAATTGCTGCCCCTGTCTATTGTTACACTAGCACAATGCCATGAGAATGATGAACATTTCTTACAGGTTAGATGAAGAAGCGGTACTTTATTTCTTTATCAATGACCTGCAGAGTATTGAAAGCAATTGCAGTAGCAGTGGGGGCTATTCATTGTTTTGTCTGTTTAGAGACTGTCATAGAGGTGTGATTCATGCATGTGATCCTAAAGACAGAATAATAAGGGACTCAGGATACACATTAACTGCAGTGGCTTTATAAGGACAATCATCTGGCTCCAGACTATGAAGAACAGGTTGAGCTATTCTTGGCTTTGCTCTGTTCTCTTACATTTTACCTGGGGAAACAACACGGAGGATAATTGTTGCAAAATGAGAATGGGAAGAGTCTATCTCTGCTGGTCTAAAAATGATTACATTGTACAAAGAATAAATGTTCTGGCAAATAACAAAGCTTTGGCTTATGCTGCATTTTGCCCTTAAATGAGCAGCGTCAACTACAAAAGAATGTAATTTACCTTGTGGTTGCAGAGTGCAAATAAATAAAAGTTTCTCAGCATTAACTGTTGCATGTATCACAACTTATAAGCTGAGTTATTGAAATAAGAGTATTAAATTCTATAATTACAGTTACCCTATACATAAACTAGAGATTGTCAATGTGTAAACTATTAGACTCAGGTGTGCAAATAGAAACAGGTGGGGAAATTCCAAGGGTATTTTTGAATGTATTTTTCAGGAATGTATGCAGAGTGCAGCTCTCTCCTAAACAGGTAGCCTTTCACTTGACACATGCCTTAGTTTAGATAAGTATAGGCCCCTGCTTTACCTTGCATCCAAAGGCTCCATCATGCATGTTAAGCAGCATGCCAGTAAGCCCATTGGCCTCCCACATAATTCCCGATACATTGCAGGTCTTATTTAGTACTGTTCACTGACAGATCCAAAACTTTGTTCCCAATTCCTCACATTATGAAAAGAGATCAAATGATCTGTGTGATCTTTTGAAATGGAACATTATTTTGAGTCCAATAAAGCTAGTGTTTCCTATTGATGACATGCCTTGCCACTGCCCCTTTAGGGGATACTGCTGTCATTTCCTACATAACTTCAATCTGTTAATGGTATAGCATTATATTTTATTATACCGATTTAAAAATACTTCCATATGTGCAATAGGCTCTTATATGCTAAGCAAGACTTAAACGATTCCCATTTTACTACTTACATTGACATGCCCTTCTTCCCTGCTTAGTGCCTTCAGAGACAGAACTTTTATGCTGTCACTGCTTTACATGATTGCATTTGCACAGATTGGTAGATTGCAGTGATAAAAATAGACAGTTCTTAAGTAATTGCAGCAAAAGGTCACAGGGGTCAGATGCATCTATATTATTTTGTCTTTTCATTCAGTAAATTTCTGTTTTATTCCCCTCATTACACTGTCTTGATGCTAGAACTCTTGTGTTGTGAGGAAGATAATGAAGGACAAGGCACTGGGAAGGAGATAATGAGTGATTTCCGATGGAGTAAGTGTAGGAATGAGTGAGTGCTGGAGAATGCTGTCATTCACATACTGTATAATGTACTGTGAAAAAACGGTTTCTATTAATAAAAATCAAGAAACAAATTTAACATTTTTTCCACTGATGAGAAGACTTTATATGTATGTGTGTGTGTGTGTGTGTATATATATATATATATATATATATATATATATATATATATATATATATATATATATATATATAATCCTCTCTAAAGGAAGCCACACTACTCAGGACTTATTGTAAAGTAATACTTTTATTGAACACACTGAGTAGTGCGGCTTCCTTTGGAGAGGATCGTATGAAGTTTCACGTGGCATGCACCCAGGCAATCAGAGGAGATTTATCGTGAGTGCTGGGATTTGGGGGAAGTATATATATATATATATATATATATATATATATATATATATATATATATATATATAAACACCTCCCTAAATGATGTTAGCACTCAAACCAATCAAATTGTGTACCCAACATACTGTATTATTATAGTTAATCCAGTTGAGAATTATATTTTGGGTTGTGACATCGAACCATTACTACAGGTATCATTGCATTAATATATTATGAAGTTATATCATAAGGTGAGAATAAAAATATTTTATTTGTTAGAAAAAACTTTGCAAAGACACAAAACACTCAATTAGATTTAAACAGTCACCTACAAGTTAGAAAATGAAAGCAAATATGTGATTTGTTGCTATAGGGAACATCACCGGTGAAATTTGTCTTCAATGTTAATAATAAATATGCCCCTATATGTAAATGTAACCAATCTATCACTCGCATTCACTGATATACTCAGGGGTTGCTCATTATGTCATTCTCAGCACCTTGCCCTTCATTATCATTATCAATGCAAGAGTTCTACCATCAAAACATTGTAAAGAGGGAAATAAAACAGAAATTTCATGAATGAAAGACAGAATAATATAGACAAGCACATTCTGAGCAATGGAAGGAGATACTTCAATTGCAATAGCACTACTAAACATTCTATTAAACATTTAAGTTTTTTTGTTCGTTTTTTTTAAAAAATACAGTACGATCCCTTGAAAATGTTTTTTTCTCAGTGTCATAACATCCCTTAGATTATTAAAGACCAAAAAGGGATATTAGCTTACATTTTGTTTTAGGCAGATGATTTACTAGTATAGGTCTGAATATTGGCCAGTAATGGCTGTCTTGCTCTTCAGAAGAGGAGAGAGGAGGTGCTATATTTATTATAAATCAGTTATGCAAAATATTTAAAATACTGTACATCATGCAGCTTAACACAATTTCATATTCTGAGTGTATTTTTTTGCATCAATAAAAATGTTGCACTTAGATGAACATCTATTATATGAACATCTATTATATGAACATCTATGCCAAAAAAAATCTCCTATTCGGTGATAAGTGTTGCAGCTAACTGTGACATAATAAAAAGCACTATGATATAATAAAATATGTGGAATATTCCATCTCCCAAGAGAATTACAATACAGGCGAGCAGAGCTTGAATGAAATCTAAATGAGATGTAGAGAATTCATTTGTCAGTTAAGATACTCTCTGTGAAATTTGCTTTAGTGTGCCCCATTTTTCTTATCTTGTCAAGTATTATCATGCCAGTTTTGGGTTCCATTATGTAGTCACTGTTTTGCACAGTACAGTATATAATTAGTTTATGATATTTGTCCTGACACATAGCTCTGGTTGCATTGGGAATGCCATGTTTTGTATGAACTGTTTAATGTCTGTTTATTCACCCCTTCAGTGGAGTGGATAAAAAAAGTAAATATTATCAGCTGGATTTTTCTGATGTATACTAACCAACTAAATCCATACATGACCGCCATTTTTCTAAGCAGACTGTAGCAGACACAAAGCATCAAGGAACTGGTAAATGTTGTGAAAAAATATATAATAAGTTTTTTATTGTTCATGCATTGCATAGAATTTTGTTTTAAATATGTAACACAACCTCAATCAGCCACTCATGATTGCACAGTCTAAGATGCATAAAGCTGCTTTACATAATAAAGTACATAGTAACCATCTATATGCAGCATCACTTTCCCAGAACATTTAATTGTCTTTAAATTATGAATTGAAAGCTCTTTGACAGCAAACCTTAACATATACTTCTACACTTTCGTACATTTCTTCAGTGTCTTATACACTTTTGCAACCTATTATCATTTAATGGTGAGGAATCCGTTCCATAATTACAACTAACTTCCAAATAAGGGTTTTTATTCAGTTATAAATCTGTTAAAACTCTTTTAGGTCTTTAAGATCATCCTGGAAATTGGAGGAGTGTTTCAATTATTTTTTCCTTCCTCTTTGTTTGGTAATTTGTTCAGATCAAGACGGTAATATGCTCCTAAAAGTGACAGAGCTGATGAAAACCTGGAAATTGACCACTTGCCGTGAAAATATTGCTTGCCCAGAATAAAACCTTGAAATCAATAAAATCTTGAACCAGCCTTTATTGATTTTTTGATCATACACCAGTTGATGAATTGTGTCCTTCTTTCTGAAGTAAAATGTGTCTACAGCCTAGAAAGATTGGTATAGTGCAAATAGCTAAGAAAGCAATAAAGAATAGCAGTAGGGCAACATGGGATGTTTGAGTTTATTTGGTATAGAGGATATTTGTTACCTTCATTTTTCTTCTAAAAACAAAATTCACCCCCCGGCATAGTTACTGCATTTTTAGCATTTTTAACAAGAAATAATGTGAAATTCTCACATTTCTTGAGAGGGCTGAATTTTCCTTTTTCCTGTATATTTTGGTGAGGAGATGGCAGTTATGTTATTGGGATACATGTAGTGTGTATGTTTCTCTGATTAAATATATTCACATTTTAAATTTAAATTCGTGAACTAAATTTCAAAATACTTGTTTATTTATTTATTTTTTTTGCATCCAGGTTTATAATTTTGGCACAATGAGTATGAAAGCAGAATATTGCAATAGGAAGTTTCCTAATGCAATTTATTGGGGTGAATATAAAGTTCTTGACCAAGTTCCAAAGATACGTCATAAACATTTAGCAGAATTTTTGGGTAGAATTATGATTTTCAGTGCCTTCAAGTAAATATGCTGCAGGGAACTGAATGTCAGTGCCATTTTTGTTATTTAGTAAAATTATAGAATTGGTAGGTCTAAATGCTTGCAAGAACAACTGTTAACCACATATTGATTGTTAAACACATATTTGAAGCAACAATGAAACAGCTATTAAAGGGGTTGTTCACCTTTAAATTTACTCTTAGCATGATGTCGACAGTGACATTTTGAGACAATTTGCAATTGGTTTTCATTTTTGTTATTTGTGGGTTTTGAGTAATTTAGCTTTTTATTCAGCAGTTCTCCAGTTTGTAATTTCAGAAATCTGGTCAATATGGTGCAAACTACCCTAGCAACCATGCATTTATTTGAATAAGAGACTGGAATATAAATAGGAGATGAATAGAATGAATGGAAAGATCAGTAATACAGAGTATCAATAACTATAAATGTATAGCCTTACAGAGCGTTTGTGTTATAGATGGCGTCAGTGACCCTCCCCCCCATTTGAAAGCTGGAAAGAGTCAGAAGAAGAAGGGAAATAATTCAAAAACAATAAAAAAGTAAAGGTCATTCTGTAACATGGAATTAGCCATTCTATAACATACTAAAAGTTAACTGTAAGTTGAACCACCCCTTTAATAAAAGTGCTTTGCTCATCCTCATTACTCATCAGTAACAATAATCAAACTAATATTGTATTGCGCCAAAGATTGGGCCCTGTAATACCATATACTGAATTCATAAAAGAGCAAAGATATAGATGAAAAATACAGCATAGTGTGCTCCAGCATGGAGTCACATTATTCAGTCCAATAAATTAACCTCTAAGAGATGGCAAGGACTGCCTCATGCACATTCATGGACAAATTCTGTTTGACAAGCGTGTGACCATAAAGAAACAACAACAACGTATGCATCATTTACTGATGGATAATGCCTATTATTTTGGGAAGAGTTCTTTTTTTTATTAGACAGGTTTAGGAGAATAAATCACAGGTAACAGCTGGAGCTGCGATACAGCATTTTAAATAACACACTAGGTCATTTATCTCCAAGGTATTTTAGGCTGAATGGCAAATCAGGTTCTCCCATTGCCATTTCAAGACAATAAATCACAGATTAAGAAGATAGATCTGTGTGCATTAGCATATATTTCAGTTTTGACCATTATGCCACATGCCAGCATTTGATGTTAGGAGCCTGGTGTTGATGTTAGTTAGGGATGTAGCGAACGGCGGAAAAAATGTTCGCGAACATATTCGCGAACTTGCGTCAAAAATGCGAACGGTTCGCGAACGTCGCGAACCCCATAGACTTCAATGGGAAGGCGAATTTTAAAAGCTAGAAAAGACATTTCTGGCCAGAAAAATTATTTTAAAGTTGTGTAAAGGGTGCAACGACATGGACAGTGGCATGCCAGAGGGGGATCAAGGGCAAAAATGTTTCTGAAAAATACATTGTTGACACAGCGCTGCGTTTTGTGCTGTAAAGGGCAGAAATCACACTACGTCACTCAGGTGATGTTTCTGGACACGGAATGTGAAAAAGCTCACACAGCTAGGTGGCACTTGGTTAAAGACTGGGCAAACAATGCCTGCAAGGGCAACGTATACAGTAGTGGATACGGAATATATTATTGCTGCTGTAAAAACATCACTCAGGTGATGTTTACGGACACGGAATTATTATTGTTATTTAGACAGAATGTGAAAAAGCTCACACAGCTAGGTGGCACTTGCATACCTCCCAACTGTCCCTCTTTTGACCACTCAACCCCCTGTCCCTCTTTTGTACTGGAAAGTCCCTCTTTTCTCTGCACTGAACAGCCAGAAAAAAAACAGTTTCTAACTTAATTAGCTTTTGGCAGAGAGCTCAGAACAGCTAACAGGTGCAAATAAGATACTTTGTAACAATTTTGACTCTGGTTGGTGCTGGTGGTGGTGAACTACTAGGAGGAGCAGAACACCAGTCCCTCTTTTCTCTGAACTGAACAGCCAGAAAAAAAACAGTTTCTAACTTAATTAGCTTTTGGCAGAGAGCTCAGAACAGCTAACAGGTGCAAATAAGATACTTTGTAACAATTTTGACTCTGGTTGGTGCTGGTAGTGGTGAACTACTAGGAGGAGCAGCACACCAGTCCCACTCCCCAACACAGCTAGACTAATAGCACTGGGCTCTTACAGTAGCAAAGTAAAAAAAAACAAAAAAGAAAATAAAAGCAGTCCTTACAAGGACTATTGGGTTACAGGCAGCAGTCAGCAGATGAGAGATCAGCAGCAGGACAGCTGCCCACAGCAGCTACATACAGAGCACTGCAGTAGAAGGTAGATTACTAGCCAGCAAAGCTACCTAACCTAAAATGTCCCTCAAATCCCTGCAGAGTTCTGTCCCTACAATACAGAGCAGTATCAAGTAGATTACTAGCCAGCAAAGTTACTATCAACTGTCCCTCAAATCACTCAACAGCTCTCTCCCTACACTAGCTCTTCCAAGCACACATAGGCAGAATGAAAAAACGCTGCAGGGCTTCAGTTTATATATGGAAGGGGAGTGGTCCAGGGGGTGTGGGGGTGGTCCAGGAGGGAGAGCTTCCTGATTGGCTGCCATGTATCTGCTGGTCTGGGGTGAGAGGTCAAAAATAAGCGCCAGCTAAGGCGAACCCAAATTGGCGAACGTCGCGCGACGTTCGCGAACATTCGGTGGACGCGAACAGTCGATGTTCGCGCGAATTAGTTCGCGGGCGAACAGTCCGCGACATCCCTAATGTTAGTATAGGTTTGTCGAGTCCTTCACTATATAAGGGTGAAAGAAAAGAAATTGCATTGATCCCTTTGAAAAAGAGTTTGAATTATTTTTTAAAGTTCACCATATGTAGCTATTGGACTATAAATATGCTACTCCATGTATTTCAGTCATAGTAAAACCACAACTGGTTTCACTGCTTTCTTTGTGAAACATATGCGGGGTCTTTTGGAGCTTTAGTGGATCTCTGTAAAAAGATCAAAAATTTAAAAAAAAAACATTAATTTTTAGGATAGAATATTTCCAGTGGAAAAAGCTTTCAAAGAAAAGTCACCAGGTACAGGTAAATGGTTTTAGTAATATTTTGTCACCTTAGCTTGCCCAATAGGGTATATGGAAAATGAGTGTCAGCTAAGAAACTCTCACACCATATTCTGGGATGTCAAAATACCTCTACAGACCCATCTTTGCATTATTTTAACTTGCACTTGGAATGACTTGTTGCATGTCAATATTATAGTTATTATTATCATTTTTGTGATAATACTTTAGACACGAGCACTAAGACTTCTTAAAACAAGCACAGTAAATTAACTAGTTGAAAAAGCTACTATATTTACATTTGGAAAAGGGGCCTTTATTGAAACTGTATATCACCAAGGTGACACCATCCTAATACCTGTAGCAGATAAACCTAGTGTAATGTAACTCCATCTCCACATATACAGGATTATTTCCAAACAGCAATGACTACTGCATTATTATTTATATCCATTTGTCTGCTGAGCTTTATATTACAAATGTATGTTTATTTTACAAATGAATGCAGTAAAAAGATTAAACACTGTCAAAATACACATGTATCCATATGATACCAGCCAGAAGCAGAATCTAATTTTCAACTATGGTATTTATTTTCTAATTCTGAGGTACACTGACTCCTTATTAACCTGCAATCCAAATGCAACAGGCAAACTATTAAACACAACAGGGTGTAGATAATCACACATATCTTGTAATTACCATTATCATTCATGATATCCTTGCCACTCAATACAAGGAGTGATTTATGATCTATGTAATTTCTATGTCAGGAAATGGAGATCTCAAAGTCTGCTTGCCTCACTTGGGAGTACATTAATTCACCTGCCATTGATATATTATAAAGACATTAGAGAAGATGGAAGAACCAGGGAGGTGTAATATTATAAAATCACGTTAGACAATGAGGGAGGTGTGTAAGAATGTGGCAATAGAAGTGAAGTTATAATAGCAGCACAAAAGAATTGTGTGTTAAAAATGCCTGCGATAAAAATGAGTGCATGAAAGGTGTGGCTATTTTAGAAGCGAGAGAGAATTATAGTCTGTAAAATGTACTATTACAGGTAAACCAAAAGATTAATGACATATATGTAAGAAGATAGATAATGGCATAAAGGCAAGCATTCTATAGTAAAAGTAATGCTGAACTGGATGTGGCAGCAGCCAGCAGTCCTACATAGTCTTTTTAGCCTTTGTGATCCACTTGATAAATTAAAATGTCAAATTACTGTATCTGTGCAATGTGATTTGTATGGGCAAAGCACACAATCCACTTGTTATATTCCTGCGGTTGGGCTGCAAGGGAATCGGCCTGTGAGGCAGTTTTAAGATACAGATATATCTATTCTCCCAAGGCCACATTGCCCACAAAAACCAATGCCCTATGTCTTATTCTGTGCACTTATAATTGATTGATTATTGTTGACCTTTCTTTATGTGAAGAAGGGGAAAACTACTAACCAGAGTTAAGTGACAACACTGGATGACCGGTGTGTCAGTCAAATGTAAATCTGATGTACATATATGTAGAATATTTCATAGCGACTTCAGTGTAATATATACAGTAATTTTTCGTCTACTTTTGTAGTTGTCTGAATCTAGTATAGGTCAATCTAAAAATTTGTTGTGTGAAATAATCTGCCTTTTTTATGAATGTTTAAATGCAGTGAACACCCTTATAGTTGCCTCAATGTTTCATTTATATTGCTTTTAGGATAGCCTTGCTGGATTTTCTGGTTCTCCTTTTTATGTCTGGCCTGTAGACATTCCAAAGCCACTTTCATATAGCTGAGAGGTTATCCAGTCCACTCCTGGCCCAATGCCATTGTTTGCAGCTTACAGTCCTTGCCTGACATAGTTGAGAGTTAAAAGGGAAGCAATATATTTCCATGAACTTTACACACACATAGGGTGTGGGCCACTGTTTAACTGCAACAATTTTAAAACTAATACTTGTGATTCTGTTTTTATTTTTTGTATATCATGTCAAAGAGGAACTGCAAGATTGACAGAAAAAGAAAGCATGGTTGCATCCTTGTGAAAGCAGGCAATCTCATTGTGAGCCACTACTCCCGTTATGTCTATGTTCCCCTGCGGTATTCTAGGTGTATTTATTCTGATGTTTCCAGCCTTACTGCAGTCGTTCGTCGGTATACTCAATGAATTGAAAATGTATCTTTTACCCCATGAATGATGGCACAATACTTCACAGCAACAAATGTATCTACAGGGAGAAGATAGGCAGCTTGTGTTGTTTGCAAGTGTAACATGGGCTGAATAGCAAACTTATCCATTTCAGCTCTGGATCTTAAATGGTCTTTCTCTATTCTAAATGTGAAGTATGTGACTCCTGTCTTCACTTTTATATTACAGAATGAACCCCTGGTGCTCTTTCTGTTGCTGGCAAACAGGGGAATAATTATTTTGACATTTCCATGAACAAAGTTTCATTATATTCTATCAGTAACCTCAATACAAATATATTAGTTATTCTTCAAAAATTCTTATGTTGGACTGGCCACCCATTTCCCAGCAGTATTCTCTCTCCTTCACACAGACCAGGCGAAGTGCAATAGAGTAGATAGGAGTTCCTAAAAAATAGTCCCAAAAAACGCTGGCCTTTATTCAGGGTGATAGGCTGAAAAAGAGCATAAAATTATTTTGGGGTAACCAGCTTGCCCCCTACATTTCATAACATATGGCACATAAACTATACACTGGGCTCATGTGTAGGGCAATATAACAACTTTATTTTATTAAGGTTTCCCAGGCTTGTGTAATGTAATGTATTTGCTGCAACATATACGTCCACTGAACTTTAACTTCCCGCCATATGCAAATTAGTCAACACTAGGGCAACTCTGCTTAGCTTGGTGCAGTAACGCTAGCACAACTTCGCCAGGGTTCGTCGCCCTGGACGCAACTTCGGATTTTAGTGAATGAGCATTGTCTTGGTGAATCTACGACTGTCAAAGTGTTGCGATGTGAGCAAGTGGTTAGTGAATTTGCCGCTCTCTCTCTCTAGTTGTACAGGAAAAAATATCATTGCAGCACCTCTTTGTTGCAAAAAGTGAAAACTTTCATTTATTATGTCGCACAACCAGACAATGGTTTTGTGCTTACTCTTACCCTTTCTCCAGCATCACATATAGTTATCATATTGGTTTTAACTGTAGACAATATAGTGCACGTATGGAAGTAATGTGCGTGTTTATAAAATGGTTTTAAAAGTAACCTGCCTAGTAGGCTGTTGCAGGATGGCTTGTTTTATAAAGTCTTGAAACTAGAGATATAACAAGTTGTGAAGATCATTCATTCAGGTCATGGTATATCTATAGAAATAAGTCAAATCAACTGGACTTGCTGTCGTTTTTTTTCCCTTGAAGATTTTAACACCTAAAGGTGGCCATACACGGATCGATCCGCTCGTTTGGCGATGTCGCCAAACGAGCGGATCTCCCTCCGATATGCCCACCTTGAGGTGGGCAATATCGGGCTGATCCGATTGTGGGCCCTAGGGCCCAACGATCGGATCCTAGCGTTCGCCAAACGGGCGGTCGGATCGCGGGACCGCATCAACGAACAGATGCGGCCGCGATCCGACGGGATTTTTAATCCCATCCGATCGAGATCTGGCCGACTTTCGGCCAGATCTCGATCGGGGAAGCCCGTCGGGGGCCCCCATACACGGGCCAATAAGCTGCCGACTCAGTCTGTCGGCAGCTTTTATCGGCCCGTGTATGGCCACCTTAACTTCATTTAGGATTATGATAAACAGATTATGCTGATTGGAAATCTTCTCTAAGGAAGATTTACAAGTTATTCTGAATTGAGAAAGCCAGTTGGTCCAGTTGATTTGACTTATTTCTCTAAAGATATAACATACTATAATTGCACGGTGCCTTGCAGTCTCTTAGGTACAGCAGAATCATTGAGATATATATATAATATATATATATATATATATATATATATATATATATATATATATATATATATATATATATATATATATATATATATATATATATATATATATATATATATTGTGATTCGGTTTAGCTGTTCAATATGGTAATGGGCTACAGTCTGTTTTTCACAAGCTGGAGAGCTTCTACCCTTCAGCAGCCAAGCTAATTAGCTGCAGCTGGATTCCTTCCTTTGAATTTAGAGATATTTCACAGTCTGGTTACCAGAAACCACAGCCTGCCCCACTCTGTCATTGTTCATTCGTCTCTTATTTGTGTGGTTTGACATTTCTGACCCTTCATTTACACTGTTGGGTACAGTCATAAATATATAACTCAATAAGCATTTTCATAAAAAACCAATGCATAACCCCCCCTAAAACAATTCTAAAAAGTATGTGTCGAAGAAACGTTAGACAAAAATATATATATATCCTACTCTGATATCATTCTGGACTCCATACAAATAACAAAATAACAGAACCCCTTCTGTCTTCTAAAAAGATATATATTCTAAAAAGATATAACTGTTGCTATCTAGAGCTTCCGATGAGGGTTAAACTTTAGGGTACGTAGGTATAGGGTGTTTCTTGAATATTTACCAAATCTGCTGGGATGGTGTAAAGTTGAACAGATGCCAAAAAATACTCCACCAGCAACACAGTTGATAATAGTTTGTGTGTTAAAGGCAACTTTTTTGGAAAAAATTAAATATATCATTGCCTATTTCTCAGACATTTAAGAAAGCATAAAATAAATTTGCACCATCAAGGTCCAGCAAATAAGTAAATTGCTGTCAAAGACGCACCTGTATTACACTAATTGCCCTTGTGCCAGCCCTTGTCTACTGTATGTCTGCATACAATGTATTTTTATACCTAATTAAACTTACAAATAACTAAAATCATTTCACTGTAGAAGCCACTATTTAGCACTTCAAGAGAAAATATCAACTCTTTAGAGAATGCGTGATATTTTCAAATATCCCTTATCAAATTATGCAAAATCTTTTTCCTCGCCAACTTTGACACATACAATTTCGACTGATTTGATGTGACTATACAAATGTGAAACTGTTTCAGCAACAAAACTTTCTGTCTAAATGTCATTGATATTTTGCTTCTGTTAGCAGAGCTAAAAAATCTTTGGGATTTTGTTTTTTAAAGAACTGTTTGTAAGCATATATAATTTAGTATAAACAACAAGCTTTGTAGGAAGAACCGTGTTTAGTTTACTGTAACATAAAACAGCACAAAAACCAAAGAGGTTCTTATAAGCAAGAACTGTAAGTGGTAGCAATGTGGACTTCAACAATCAATAACAAACATTTTTCAGTTAAGTTATTTTTGTTTTTTATTGGTGGATGTTATTTGTGCCTTTAGAACATGGAAAATTATATGAGCTGTGTCCTGAAAAAGGTGTTGCTTAGCAAGCTAGCATCTTCTCTTTCCATTTATTTAATAATTATATATAATACACAAAAGCTTTGAATATCTTGTAAATTATATCCTTATAAACGGTGAGTTCTGATGTCATCAGTTATTAACGGTGAGTTCTAATGTCATCGGTTATAAACGGTGAGTTCTGATGTCATTTCTGTCACATGACTCACTGAAATGTGTGTATTATAATAAATAAAGTACCCCAGTTGTAAAATATGAGGATATTAGAAGTTACCTCTGAGTTCCATGACCTGTATACCTTCGGTAAATTTGAATTAGAATTTTAAAATTTTCAAAACTCACAAATTCAAATTTAAAACCACTGATTTGAATATAAATTTGAATGTGAGTTTTATCACACATTTCTAATTTGAAAAAACTTCCCGACTTCATGTAGCAGTCAATGGCAGAGGTCTCTTGAACTATTTGAAGATGTTAATAGTAATGGTGAGCCAAATTTTTGCCAAGTTTTGCTTTGAAAATGATGCCCTATAGACTCCGATGGGTGAAATAAAATGTTGAATGCAAAAGTCGAGGTTTTTTTTTCGGAGGAAAACTCGTTTCAATGAGTTTTCAAGTCGGGACTATTCTATCGAATTTTAAATGTTTAAATGATTCTTCCAATTTTTAGCTCACCACATCATCAATCATGTTCAAATCCCAAATCTTCTCACTTTAAACAATCTTACCAGATCATGTAAAGAATTTGGGGGTGGGGGAAGTCAAACCATTGAATAGACCCAAATACACAGAAAGGGGGCAATCCGACCAGCCAAAACAACTTAGATGCACACTCCACAAACTTTCAGACAGTGGTAAAATCAAACAGCTTTATTTCACATTTACATTTTCTAAAACTGCTTATGCCTCAGAAACCACTAAAAAAAGAAAATTAATGTAAATTGACAAAAGTACAAAAAAGTTTATATTTTAGCTTGTATAGTAAAGTTTAAATTGCCATGTCATTGTCATATGGTGAGCAATTTCTGCTATATAGATACTGTTACCTACAGCGATGAAAGGAAAAGAAAATCTGCACTACCATAAGATCACACGGTCCTTATTTTCTGGTTTGATTATGCGTGTTCTTTATTGTATGAGTGCTTTGTATTCTTTTCCAGTCCATTATGCAGCACTGCAGATTATGTTGTGGCTTTATAAATAAACTATGATAAGTATAATATGACATGGTTATGAAAACTTCAGAACAACTTGTATTGCACAACTGGCAAACAGCATGGACAATTTGTATGCAGTGGGAAAAAAATGTTGCATTCATAAACTCTATTTAGTAGGGACTTACCTCTTTTTTCATTTATCGGTTGTGTTTTTGTATGTAATCTGTATATTTGATGGATACACCCATCTGCTGTACAGTGCAGCAGCATGTGTTAGTGAAATACATGTTTTATACTACTACAGTTTTAGTGCCAGTATTATAATGATGGCAGACCCTCTTTGAGTTGAATTAGTATTTACTAATTATCACATTAGGAAAATAAAAGTGGGAGCAGAGTTGCAGTGCTGTATCCTCGGAAATGTAATATATAAACGCCTTAGCCAGATATATGTGCAGTCAGTGCACAGGCTGGCAGTGTTGACCGATGAGAGATGAATAGAATGGTTTATTGCTTTAAACTTCACATGACCTTAGTTTCTTTCTGTGTGTAAAATGCTTCCTAAGTATGACTTCCCACCCATCGTAGCCCACCTGAATTTAGTCAGTGTAAAATACACACACTCAAGAATGCACTTGGCATACAAGGTTTCTAACACTAATACAAAAGTAAGAGTTAGTAAAATAACACAACATTGGGTAGTCCAATGAATTGCAAAGTAGAATAATGTAGGTAGCTCTGTGTCAAGTGTTCCTTTCCTCATAATTATTGAATCAACAGTGAGTAGTTACCGGAAAATCTGATTAGAAACCTCTGGAATTTCGAAGTTCTCCTCGGTAACATTAATCAGTGTGGAAACTCCTCTGGAGAAATAAAGCGACTGTGATGCTCCATTGCTGCAGATAACCTTATTGCTTCCTTATCTCGTGCTCATATTTGTATGGGAATTCTTGGAAGATTTTAAACTTCTTGACTGTAATAGATTTATATTGCAGATGCATTCATATTTAATAACCCTACTCTGGCCTTTTGCTAAATAGATGATCTCTATCTGACAAATGAGAAAAGGGATGATAAATGACATGTGCAATAATAATAATAATATGAGCAGCAAGCAATAGGAGTAGGCAGAGTAGTAATGGCACTAAAGGAGAAGGGGAAAGAGTTTCAGAAGGGGTACTTTTTGAAGCTAGCACAACAGATTATGTGTATAGAAAGCAATGGACCACTTTTGCCCTGATGTATTGTTTTATACACATAATATGAGCTGCATCTCTTGCATGTGAATTGTCATGTCCATGCTAATTGTGTTACCTTAGCCTTTGCATTAACAGAGAGCATAAGATGGGATAATACAGATTAGAGAATCAGTTTGGGTATTTTTGGCATAGTAGGGTGTAGAAAGGTAGCTACAGAGTTGGAAACATTTATTTGTGTCTGCTTTTATAATGCACACTGGAAATATATCTATCGGTACAAAGGTTAATATAAGTATAGAAAAGCACCTGAAAGGCAATTTTAAATGAAAAAGCCATTCTGTGATGCAGCCATTGTATGCAGAACCCATTTTAAAAGCTTTTATATGCCATAGCAACAGGAGAGGGTAAGCAACATTCAAGGTTATGGGATATCTATCACATAGAAAAAGCCATTGAATGCACTGTAATATAATAAGTCCCTAATATGGGCTTTAAGAGTATAAGGTAAGAGCCCTATGGGTACTAAAGGTACTGTGTCAAATAGGACTCTAAAAAAGGCATTCCTGTTGTGGAGCTTTCTGTATAGGTGGTTTCCAGATAATATACCCCATGCCCCTAATGCTATTTGTAATGGTGATTGTTTTATGAACTTGCCTTGTGGAAAAAGAAGAAAACTAAATTAATTTGTGGCAGTGTTTTTCATGTTGTTTTAGCCTCTAAGTCCCCAAAACACTTATTTTCCAGTATCATGTTTAGTTATGTAAAATCATCATTCAGATAAAGCCACAAGATGATTTTCTGAAGTCTAAAAATAATATTCTTAGTGCAGTTCTTTTATTCTGGCACAATACGTTATTACTGTGGCGTTTGCATTTCCACCGAAAACTCGACAAATGAAAAAGTCCCTCTCTCCATGGATTAGCTGGCTATATTTGTGAACCTGACAAGTAAATCCGGAAAGACAGATAGAGAATGTAAAATGAAAGACTTCATTCTCTGTCTGCCTGATAATTCCAATGAGATTCTGCTCATTTTATTTATTCTGTGTTCTGTTTATTCTGTGTTCTCAAATAATAAGATTCCCCCATGTTTGAGTATTGTTTGTCTTTGGTCCTGTCTTTAGTTTGTTTGTGAGTTCCAGTAGTGTGAATGAAAGTACATGAAACAGAAGAAAAAGACACTTGATTTATGTTGCCTTTGCTTGTCTCTTAAGGGAAAATATGATCTGTAATCATGAGTGGGATTGGAAGGCTGTGCAAATGTTTTACTGTTACTGCCTGATAATTAATATAGATCTTTACATATGAATTGTTTCTATTGTAGTAGACAATTACATACATTCTGCTTGCTCTAGATCAGGGTAGTTGCTGTATATACTGTATGCTCACACATACAGTATACAATATACTGTAGGTGGCACAATTGCTCACTGTTTTCTTGAAACCCAGGGGTCCTGAGTTTGATCCTGACCTGGGCACCATCAGAGTTTGTACAGTTAGGTCCATAAATCTTTGGACAGAGACAACTTTTTTCTAATTTTGGTTCAGTACATTACCACAATGCATTTTAAATGAAACAATTCAGATTCAGTTGAACTGTAGACTTTCATCTTTAATTCAGTGGGTTGAACAAAAAGATTGCATACAAATGTGAGGAACTAAAGCCTTTTTTTAACACAATCACTTCATTTCAGGGGCTCAAAAGCAATTGGACAAATTAAAAAACTAAAACTAAAATGTTCATTTCTAATACTTGGTTGAAAACCCTTTGCTGGCAATGACAGCCTGAATTCTTGAACTCAGGAATATAAGTCCCTTTAGCCAAAATCTTTTGGGGTAAAGTATACTGAGAGTAAATAAATCTCTCCATAAGAATTGCCAGTTGCAAGGATCTGGTGAAATGATTTCCTATGATATTGACTATTTATAGCAGGGATGTCTAACAGTACATTCCAACAATTGATGGACTATTGCTCGCAGCATCTCCTGACAGCAACAAGTTGGACATGCTGGAAATGCATCTAGAAAGGCCAGTATTGCTTAGATTCATGTTTAATTCCCAGCTGGATTCTGCAAAGTTTGATCTTATGTTATTCTATTGATTTGATAAAAGGTGAGGTTTAAAAGTCAGGGGAAATGGTAAATGTCAGGAAGGATATTATTAATAGAAACAGGATATTGTCCCACTGTCTTTGGGATAGGTAGAGATTCCTAGCCTTGTGAATACATATTTGTATTTTTCACTTACCTTCTATCTAATCTCTACCTTCATAGTCAGAAGCAATACACAGAGAGTTCACTTAGGCCCTAATGCAAATGCGATAGAAATGCAAATGAGCCTCATAATTTGTGAAAAACTCTCTAAGACACTTCACCTACATTTAAGGGAGTACACAAAATAACCAGATATCAATCATAGAAAGCTTCCATGTGGAAGTAATACACAGGCCAAAAGGTTGTCTACTGGTTCAGGAGTGGCCAAGTGAGTAGGCAGTATTGATCTATATAGGGCCAACCTTAGCCTACAGGGAGTAGAGAGCAATTCAAAGCCATAAATAAAATGAATATACAGGTACTCTATAGCTTTCAGTGGATAGATAATGCATGTTATATATGACTTTCTGTATGGAATCACCATTTGCTTTCTTTAAGCACTTATTAATACTCATAATTAATACATTGAGATGTTAAGTTTTTATAGTATTTTGCTTCATATTTTGCTATTTTGAATTATTAAAAAATTGTCTTGTTTTTTCCTTACTCAGCTTACACTGGTGCCAGTTGAATTGTGTGGGCAATATACTACGTGCAGTGAGTGCCTTGGCTCTGGAGATCCCCACTGTGGATGGTGTGTTCTTCATAATACGTGAGTTTGGACTAAATTCAGTACTATGATCTCAAATCCACTTGCTGTGTTGTGATTAGAGTTAAACAAGATAGCAATTCTCCATTTGGAGGCACATTTATCAGAGGTCGAATTTCAAATTCATGTGAGTTTTTAAAAAATCCCCTAAACTAACATAAATTTGAAATTCGACCAGCAATTCGCCAGGTTTTAGGTGGCGAATAGTGGAATTCAAGTTCTTAAAAGGCCAAAGTATGATGAATCTCGAATTTGAATAACTTCCTAGTCAAATTTAACAGTTTTAACCATAAAAAAAATCGAAAATTTGAATTTCGAATTTTCAATTCAACCCTTCATAAATCTGCCCCTTATTAATCATAGTTTACCAATCCTGATGCAGATACTGTTTGGCCTAACTAATTCAGTATATCAGTCATCTACTGGCATTCTAAAAGTGCCACACTTTTTAAGCATATATAGAATGATATTTATTTAAACTGACTGCTTCTTGGGAAATGTATATTATAAAAAGGCTGGATTCCAAGGTTATTATGAAGTGACGTGAAAAAATTCTAAAAAAAGGTTCCTGAGTCTGGTGCGCTTGTTCGATATAGAATCACCAATGTCTAAATAAAGATAGAAATTCTATATAGTGTATTAAATAAAAGTGAAAAATTTCTAATTAGCATTTACATGCCAGTAGAGTACACCAATTAAGGAACGATAAAGAGATGTTTTTTCATAAGAGGACACAGAAACACTAAATACTTTTCATTTTTTCCAGCATGCCCTGGTTGTGAAAGACAATATTAAATAATAAAAAGAAACGATAATTGTTAATGCATAGAACCACCCCAAATTAGAAGGCTGTATTATGCATGACCTACTAATTACAAGCACAAAAAAAGAATACAATTGTATATATTTAATATGTCTTCTTCCTACAAGCATGCGTAGGCACAGTACTTATAAATATGAAATACATGAAATAAGCAGGGACATAATTCCAGAAATAATGTAAAATAATAGTTTCCAGCTATTGCTTTCAGTTCCCTGGCTGCTCTGTGTCACTTTTTGTTCTGGGTCATATTTTTATTGATGTTTAAAAATAGCAAATATTTCGGGTCTAAAAAAATTGCTGCTTAAGTTGTAACCCTGTGTGAAAATTGTGCAGGTCTAAAGTGCTGGAGACAACGTAATTGTAATTAAGGATAATGATGTTGCAGCAGATATTTTGATTTGTACCATGTCTAGACCTGGCCTGCCAGAAGGCTGCTTGCAACTTTCCTACTATATCCACTCTGTCTACAGATTCTACTTGGTTATGAGTTCCTTTACTGTGTTATTAGGTATAAAATTAGCTGTTTTGTTTCATTATTATTAACGAGTTGTTTGTATCATCATGATACATGATTAGGAAGGTTAGATTGTTTATGGAATACTTTTAGACTTTATTCTAAATTAAGCTGACCATCCATCCCCATCCCACGGGGATCAGACCAGTTTCAGAACTTCAGTCCCCGTGGAGAATTGACCCTGTGGAGCATCCCCATCTGCAGGAATAAAATCAGGACTCGGCCCAAAATGCATCTTCTTACAGGTAGGGGACAAAGGAGAGAGCAGTAGTAGAAGTAGATAGAAGAACCCAGAAGCAGAAGAGCTGCAATAGTAGGGTTATACAGATTGAATTTCCTGCCACATAATAGGTCCTGCTGGGGAGTGGGAAGAATAAGAACTGTGTTCCTGCTTGTGTGGACTTGGCTTAGAAATCCTAGTGGCTAGCTGCAGAACCCCCCCACCACTACTACCACGGCTGTCACTGCAGACAGAGAATGTGGGTAAGATTCAGAACAACTAATCCGCTTTATTACTCTAACCTTGGTGTATTTACTCAGTCTGTCTGCATTCCCACTAACTATTTCCTTGCCTTAATTAGCCATTTTGCATTTTAATTTAATATTATACATGGAATTGCCACTGTATCTTCCTTCTGTGAGCTCTAGGGGCATTTATACATATAATTGCCACTGTGCCATCTTACTATGAGTTCTGGGGGTATTATACATGAAATTGCCTTTGTATCATCCTGCTGTGAGTTCTGAGGGTATTCTACATGGAATTGCCTTAGTGCCATCCTGCTGCAAGTTCTGGGGATAATCTACATTGAATTTCCTTTGTGCCATCCTCCTGTAAATTCTGGGGGTGTTCTACATGAAATTGAGTTCTGGGGGTATTAAACATGAAATTACCTCTGTGCTATCCTGCTGTGAGTTCTGGGAGTATTATCCATGAAAATTGCTTCTGTGCCATCCTGTTGTGAGTTCTGGGGATGTTATAGATGGAATTGCCTCTGTGTCATCCTGCTGCTAGTTCTGGATGTATTATACATAGAATTGCCTTTGTGCCATCCTGCTGTGAGTTTTGGGGGGTATTATACATAAAAGTGCCTTTGTGTCAACTTGCTATGAGTTCTGAGGGTATTATGCATGGAATTTCCTTTGTTCCATCCTGCTGTGAGTTCTGGGGGTATTATATAAGGAATTTCCTTTGTGCCATCCTGGTTTGAGTTCTGGGCCTCCAAATCCAAAAACTTGTTTTGGGAATCACTGGAGACAAACTAATAAACTAATTACAGAAAATGGTGTTTCAAGTAATTTATGTCTATATTAAAATGAGTATTACAGTGTTGCAAACCAGTTCTTGCAGATTTCTTCTCTAGTAGGCTGGCTTTGCTACTAAAAATGATTGTCATTGAATTTATTCAAAGTTCCAATTATAAAAAGTATGAAAAAAAGTGCTGAACAATTCGAAAAAAATATTAATCACTCTAAAAATCGCGAATTTTTTTTTTACATTTCGTACCGGAAAAAAATCTAACATTTTGATTGGATTAAAAATTATTGAATCAGCACTGCTCCCATTGACTTCTATAGCACCTAGGCAACTTTTACTTGGCAAAGTTTAATCTTAGAGGTTTTGTGGTTTATACAGTTTATAAGCCTCACATTTTTAGAAAACCACAATTTTATTATGATCCATGTGGGCACTGTAATACTGTGATGCAAGACATACAGAAAATATGAATACAATGCATGCATATTTAATGACTTTTTTAAAAAGAAGATGTGAAAACTGTCTAATGTATAATGTTTTGCAGCGCTAGTCTAGCCACACATAGCAAAATGGTATTGAAATGTGTAATTGATAAAACTGCATAGCCAAGAATTACATTGATTTCTATGCAAGTTTATATACTTACAGATTTATGTTGGTGTTCCCATTAATTTTAATAAACATTGCTAAGTATAATTTAAGAAAATGTATTTTCCTTTTAGTGTCCTGTGTTGAGAGGGTAAGATTTAGCTACTAGTTTGTGCTGCTAAAGCAGGTTGATGGCACAGAGTATGCTCTCAGGTGACTGCTTTTCTGTCTTAGCTTGAATCGTGATACTAAGCTCTCTGCGCCACGGCACAATGCCAGAGAGCTGTAATTGATTTCCATGAACTTTACTCTTGTCCTAGCTCTACAAAAGGAAACTCGACTCTAATGAAAGAGAACAGCAAAAAGGCTTATTGATTCCCTGAAAGTCAATTATACTTTTAAAAAGGTAGCACAAATGGGACCACCTTTCCATCTTTCATTTTTATATCTGCAATTTTTTCTTTTCTCTATTGACAATACATTTAACACATCTCATATAAAGTTTCCATAATAGGATGCTCAAAATTATTGTTCTGGTGGGAAATGAAGTAGTATGTAAAATATATAGAAAATTGAAGGTCCATGACAAAGAATGAGGAAGAAGAGGCCTCAACATTATTATACATTCTTTCGATTTCATTAAATTAGCATTTTTTACACTGCTAATATCATGAAAGTGTTTCAGGATGAGCTTCCTGTGCTGTTGTGTCCAGGTGAGGGCAATACAGAAAGGCAAACGCTTAACTTGTGAATGCAGGAAGCTCTACTGATGTTTCTCCTGTCACAATAGCTATAGAACTATGTAGAGAATTATCAGGAGATGCTTTCTACATCATTAACTTACATTTGTTCTGTTTTGTACAGCCCTAGCCAAGGCAAACAGTTTTAACAGTTTTATTTTGAATGCAAAGACATCACATATACTCACTTAATAATAGTAACATTGTTTATTGCTCTTTTTTTCAGAAATGTATGGGCCAGAAAATGTCCCCTAACGTACCATCATGACTAATGGAAATTTTATCTCATCAGTTCTTTCTTATGTTTGCATTAGCTCAATGCAGGTAATACAGCCTATATGCCTTAGGCACTGCAGAGTTAAGTGCTCTTTTTTGGGAATTGTAATAAATGGGCAAGCATAACATTTAAGCAGTGGTTAAAAGCAGCCCTGAATCCTGGCTATACAATGACTCTGATAAATCATTTAGATGGTGTGAAATGAAATCGAGTAGCTTGGCTGCTGTTGCCATCTCTTGAGGTTTGCAGGAGACTGCCAGGTCTAACATTAGCTGGCATGGAATGATGACTTGTACT
This sequence comes from Xenopus laevis, assembly GCF_017654675.1. Taxonomy (NCBI): domain Eukaryota; kingdom Metazoa; phylum Chordata; class Amphibia; order Anura; family Pipidae; genus Xenopus; species Xenopus laevis. The sequence continues at coordinate 65,979,502 of NC_054376.1, forward strand.
TAGATATTATACAAGTGGCAGATAGAGGACAGTGTCAAGGACAGTGGCAGATCCCCTCACCTGACCACAGAGGTTAAGGTGATTGAGGTAAAAACAGAATGCCTTTTTGAAAGATCTAATCAATAGCATTTTATAGTGAGCAAAGAGGTATAAATAGAGGCTGCTGAGATAATAATACAAGTGAGTGACAGTAGAACATGGATCACATATGTGGAGCATGAAAAGGACATGAAACATTTGTACATGGACATGGATCACATATGTGGAACAAGAAAAGAACATGAAACATTTGGAGTCTGTTACCTAGCAAGCCATCACACACATGACTGACTGAGTTTTTGTTCTGTGTTAACTCAAATGAGAAACAAGTGTTGATTTTCTAGCTGAAAATATTGTCTATTAGCAGATATATTTGTCTTAAATGATGTTACTCTTGTATTATAACTGTGACTAACATTATTTTGTCCTTTATCTCTTTGAATGAGTTACATTTTACAGAAAGTGTGCAATTAAATTATTTTTGACTATTGAATTTAGATTCATTTCTATGTGATCTAGATTGCACCTAGGCAAACAGTTTTTAGTCTGGGGTTGAGATGAAGGCCCCTCTAAAGATATTTTTGCAGGGGGGCCCGACACACTCTAGTTACATCTTCTGCAATTCTACTGGCAAGGACATGTCTGTTCCATCTCTTTTCCAATGTAAAGCTATTTTGGGGTATTTTGTCACCCCTGTCCAAAAGGCATCTTGTAAGAAAAATCTCGCATAACATTGTGAGCAATGATTTCAGGGTTTAATGTTTTTTCTTTTTTTTAATTAAAGATGTATTAGTTCATACCAACAACTGTGCTACAGTGAACATTATGTTTTTCCTTTAGTGTTTGTTGAAGACTCCCTAGATAGCGATTTAAACAAATGGGTAGCATTGTAATGCTGTGTGAGGAAGAGATTAATAGCAATAGCTCAAATTAATCTCATTGTTGATTTTAACCTTTTGGTATCAAACAGATTCCAGCCTGTGTGATTATGGTAGAGAATGTCAGCTTAACTAATTAAATAAATAAAACAGTGGGGAAAGAAGATGTTTTTCTGCTCTATTGCAAGTGTGTCTGCAGTGTAGAGCCAGCTAAGAACTTCATACACAATGTGAAAGAAAAAAGTGCACTGACATTTCATGTCTTCCAAATATCGCTGGGGGTACAAAAGCAAAAGGTTAATCCTCTGAGTGCCCATTAGTGCTTTCTGACTATCTCCCTGGCATAAATTGCCTTCTGAAGGAGGCATCAGATTCTGTAGACCTTTCAGTCAGTCCAACTAATCCCAGCATCATGAGCATGTTTGGGAATAGCAATATGTAGTCACTGAAATCCTGCAGATGTATTCAATAGGTATAGACAATAAACTGTAAGATATATGGATATAACTAACCTCCTTTATTTCCTTAGAAAAGGTTCCTTGAGTTTTCAGGATATAGATAGATAGATAGATAGATAGATAGATAGATAGGTAGATGATAGATAGATGATAGATAGATAGATAGATAGATATGTATGAATTTTTAATCATTATATACTTATTAATACAAATAACTATATATATATTATCATTAAATATTTATGTATATATAATGTCAGGCAGTCAGTTTCTATATACCTGTAGTTTACTATATTTTTTCCATGGCTGAGAGCCCACTTTAAAGAATACCTGTCCTGTCTGTAAGAAGTAGGCAACACAATCCATCCAATAGGGCATAGCCCAATTGATTGACCCTGAGTTTACCTTTCTTGTTAAAGTCTAATTCTAACTAACATATCTTAGGAAATTCAAGATGTCTGCAGAGAGTAAGATAGAATCTCAATCCCTCTTTCCAACTATGTTGCTTGGTTGGCTTTCAGGCAGTATAAAGCATACTTGGTCTTTGATTTCATTAATTGTTTTAAACTTCTTACTCAGAATCAAATAGGAGGCAGACGATGTGAAGCATGAATGGTTGCATAAGAAGTTAAACCCCATTGTCAGCCTCCGCTGGTTTGAAGAAGGTGGCCACCGATACAAGGTTTCCAGTGCAGAAGGTCAGCGGGCACAGAGGTGGATAGTAATAAAGCTCAGTGAAATGCAATGCTAGTGCAGGGTCACAAAGAACAAAATGACCATAATGCCAAAATAGTTGGGACACACTTCAACAGACACAAGGGTTTCAGCCTTTACATGGTCTCAGCAGTGCAATGTGCAATGCTGCCTAACTTTCTATTGGAGTTTCCTTTCATTTGAATTGTAATGGAAACTATTGCTAAGCTGTTTTTCTTTAGTGAATTTCTTTTTTTAAATTTTTTTATAAATATTTGCTAGAGTTCATATCTTTCCAGAAACAAAATGATGATAATTAAGTGTTGTTTTCACGAAAAAACTATTTAGGAATAATCTGCTGTGTATTGTAAATCCTAGTTCTGGGATCTGATTGGCAGCGCTGTGCAATTTACATTTCTGGGTTACTCTATGATCTTTGCCTTGCCATGTGTCTGGCTGCACATGGCATTTAAAAAAAAAAAGGGTCTGGCAAACAAGGTATTAATATGTAACAGTGTGTATCTATTGCTTAATTATACCTCGGGTGCTACATTTGCTACAATGGGTTGCTTAATTGCACTGGTACAGTTACTTAGCTCAGATCTTCTAACTTGTATTATTTTGGTTAAACAAATTGCCCATTGATTGTTATAGGGCATATGCACTGGTCTAATTTACATTAATGTTAGTAAATCTGTAGCAGATTATCAGCATTAAAAGGGATAAATAGTTAGGTCCACTATTCTTGATGCTTATGAGTGGCTTGCACCTTGCAGTGCACCCTCTGTAATTGTATTTACTTTCATGCAGTCTTCTCTTTATGGTAGACTTTTATTAGCAGACTAAAAATGCAAGTATTTCATAAAATGCAAAAAATTCATGTGAAATGTAAAAGTGCTCAGAAAAGCACCCTAAGTATATTTGTCAACTATTTTTATTGGTTTATATCCCCTTAAATTAAATTGTTAATGTATGCTTGTAATTATCGGTACCTCTGTGAGTACTGTGTGGTTGGTAAAGGTTTTCAATAATTCAAAGAGAAATTAAAATGGAAGTTTGTAAAGTAAAATTGCATCTCATAACCTTTAAGATGTGCATAGGTGGTTTTATATTGTTCACAAAGAGAAAAGTTTTAGTTTTGACATCAAATCAGAGATGGGATCACAGAAAGAGTTGAAAAAATGAGATTTATGAAAAACAATGCCATTCAGTAAACCTTTTGTTGGTGCAGTCCCATTCCGGCAAAGGAGGATTTTACAATACAATTAAAAGCCATCTGGTATGCACATGGGACAAAAAGGGAACAGGGTGGGCAGAGAATATGAAGTTTGTTAGACCGCTATCATATTGTTCATGAAGGAAAAGCTGGTGCCATACCATATTGGGATGTAAATCTCTACTTTATTGGACCCTTTACTGTCAAACACTTGGATTTGAACTTAGAAGACTATGACATGTATGAGTCTTGACAGATAGAAAAAAGCAAACTAAACTAAACTGGAGCAGATTTAATATGATCTGGCATTGGGCTACTAGTACTGTGCTGAACTGCCCAGATCTGTTTGTAGGCTTGAAAGTTGAATAACCCCATTCAAATCTCTACTTTACCTTGTCCTGTGAGGATGGGTGGGAGGTAGATCTTCCCTGTATTTGCTTAAGCAATTCCATTTAAAGGGTTTTTTAACATTCTATAATCTGTGTTCTTCTGTGTCCACCAGCACAAAAAGGTTTCAGTTTATAAATGTACAATAACCATATCTTCCCATCTTTATTAGATCTGAATTGCCAATTATATATGATGCTACAATTCTCCTTGTGGCTTTTATTGCTACTGCATGAGTATTTACTAGATAAACTGGTTTTGGCACCGCAAAAAAATATTTAAACCTTTATTCTCCTGACAAATTCCCAGCAATATAAAATGGCATGCTAATAAATGGCTACCCACACTCCTTGGAAACATTCCTTTATAAGACTTAGTTGATTTTCCTGACATTTATCACTGTCTGGCACTAATATTCAGAACGATTTTAACAGGAAATGTTTTTCTTTCTTGAAATATTGTGCATGGTGATGACCTTTAGTAAGTTCCATCTCTGTATTAATGAACTCCTTGAGATCATGGCTTTGCTTACTAAATGTGTCAAGCATCTCCATGTAGCTGTAAAATGATGAGTGTGTGCTGAAGGTGCTTCAGATATTTATGAGAAGTGCTCATAATTCCATTGCATGTGTTATGTCCCTTACATCCAAATTTAAGGTGGAAGCCATCTTTTTCAGTTTTCTTTAGGAACTGGCAACCTTAATAAATGATTAATAAAAAAATTATAATTTTTCTGGCATCCAGCACATATTCACCCATCTTTAAGCAAAAGCCATCAGAAAATGTCAGTGTATACTTATTTTCTCTTCAACCTGCATATGCCATAGCCTTAATTCAGTACTTGTTTCTGTGGGTCAAATGATCTCTAATGATTCTTGTTTGGCTGGTTGATGACTGAAAATTCAGACAGAGAGCAACTTTGTGTATGGCATGTCATATAAGGCAAGCGCCTGCTGTATTTTCATATAACTGTGGCAATATCAGGCCTGCTGACCTGCAAAGGACTTTGTACAGATAGACTGTTGTCCAAGGTGCTGAACATCATCTACATTCCTACACAACACAGAAAATATCCTTTCAGGTGTTGGAGTGGTGTCACAATAAAAATAGATTTAAATGAATTACAATGATGTAACTTTGGAACATTTAAAGCAAATCTCCTCATTGGCTGCATCATCAAAACTTTTTTTTTTTTGATAACTACAACACACAACCTTTTTAATGCACTTGAAATTCACGCATATGATTTGCAATCTGCTAACCAAATATTATGGCCCAGAGATAGCTGGAAAGCCATTTGCTTTATGACAAGCTAGGCTTGCAGTTTAGCAGGAGTTGAAGGGGAATGGGTTGGCTGAGGCATTGTGCTATATTTTTGAAATGTGAAGCATGTTTTCCTTTAACTGCAGTGTTCAGTAATTGTATGTTTGCCAGCCCTTAAGGCACTCAAGAATACAGCAAGCTACATCACAGTGTATCCATTTGCCTTTCCAGTTATCCCAGTTGAACTAGTTCTGCCTGAAGCAATGCACAGTATTCACTGAGAGGCAAAACTGCAAAACCTTTTTTTAATTTTAAACTGATGCCCAGCCCTTTGCTATCAGGGGATTCTGGATTGTGTGTTGTTGTTGCAAGTAGCTGGAGGGCTAGAGGCCGGACATTAAGAGTTTAACTAGTTGGAAGATGTTGTTGACCTATATGTTTTGAAAACAAAATTTTGGTAGGCATCATAATGGAATCAGGAATTCAGATACCTTTTGGAAGATGACTACAGTGGAGAAAAAATATTGGTTTAGAAAAGCTGCAATCAGTGCAAACAAGACTATAACCCAAACTGCAGAGTGAGCAATTATTTTTTCTGATTAACTTGATGGAATCCTAGAAAATGATTTTACATCTCAATGCATAGCAACTGGCACAGAATGAGATTTCTTAAAACGCCCCTAGAAAGCATTTTCTTCTTTTTTTAAGTCCACTGACATTTTATTTTCATTGTTGTTTTAGTGATGTCCACAGTAAGGACTTCCTATGACAGAATGACTGGGGTGAATGCCATTGGGGCTGTAAAGGAAAATAATACTATTAACTGTGCAATGCTCTCATACATTATCCGCATATTAACTCAGCATCAGGAACTGTGAATGTGCTCAGCATTAATTAGGTTTGTTTCATGATCAGCATGGGGCTGGCAGGTCAGAGAGATGCTGCTTTAGGAGGATTAATCGCAGTTCTATTACATGTCTGTGTTGTCCCAATTTTATTTATTCAGTTTTGTATGTGTATATGTATGTGTTTGTGTGTGTGTGTGTATGTATATATATATATATAACCCCAAGCGGCGGTGAGTTAGTCCGCCCAAATGCATATAGAAATCCAACTGCGTTGCACACCTTCAGAAAATAAGCTTCAATTTTAAAACATAGCCTTTATTCGCTCCTTAAAAGAGTATGAAAAAACACCGCACAGTTCACTGAATAAGCAACTTATCTGTATGAGTCCATATCATAACGCAGCATTGTGACACTCACGCGACGTTTCGGGAATACTCCTTTCCCTTTCTCAAGCGTATCACACGTGCACTGGCGTTTCAAGACTCCATGTTGCAACTCGCTCCCTCGTGTGGCGGAAGTGGCGTATCAGATCAGCGCGATGATGCGCTTCAAAAATAGGAAGCGGACCAGCGCGGAAGCGGACACTCCACTCCGCCCATTGGTTACTACGTAGTCTCCATAGTTACCCCATCAATTTACATATACATAAGTTTAGCCAAAAAGCCCTATTCTCATGACAGGCAATGAACTTGTTTATAGTTAACAGTGCAAATAACATGGTAACACCATATAATACAAGCATCTTTACAAAAATAAATGAAGATCAAAGTCTTTATTCAATCCACCCGGGGATAAAGTCCCTAATCTATCAATCCACTTCACCTCTGCCCTCTTTAAATCCAAAATACGATTACCTCCTCTTTTTGGTGGGGGAATATGTTGTATAACTTTAAATCTCAAATCATTTGATGTATGACCTAACTCAAGGCAATGTCTGGAAACTGGTAATGTTCTATTCCCCATATTTATAGTTGACCTATGTTGTGAAAACCTATCCTTCACTTTTTGGATGGTTTCACATAGATCAAGTTACAAGGACAGATTAAGGACAGATTAACATATAGACAACATAATTTGTTTCACAATTATTGTAACCTCTGATTTTAAATTTTTGTTTCGTGTGTGGATTTTCAAAGTCTGTACCCACCTGTACAAAACGACATTGGGCACAGCCTTTGCATTTATACATGCCCTCCCTTTTGGGTCCCCAAAATGCAACTTTTTTGGGGGATGCACTAACTTCTGCCCCTACTAACTTGCTTCCAATTGTCGTACCTTTGCGAAATGACATCATTGGGCCTTGTTGAAAAGTAGAAATGGATGGATATGCTTCACGTAATAAATGCCAATGTTTATCTAGCGTTGTTTTAATACCTGAGCTGGCTGAACTATATTGTGTGACCAATGCTAATCTTTCCTCCTTAGTTGAACCTTTTCTAAGTCTTCCTTCCTTTTCTCTATCCCTCACCTTTTGCTTGTTTTTCTGAATGACATCACTCGGGTATCCCCTATTTCGTAGTTTCATGCTCATAGTCTCAAAATCCTGTTCACGAGCCAAACTGTCACTGGTAATCCTGCTAACCCTTGTAAACTGACTAGTAGGAATAGATTTTTTGACTGCAGGTGGGTGAAAGCTGTCATATGCAAGCAACTGATTTCGATCAGTAGGTTTCGTATAAATACGAGTATCAAAACCCGTCTGAGTACGTGTCACTAGGACGTCTAAAAAAGACACAGTTTGAAAACTAGCAGTCATAGTAAATTTGATGTCAGGATGGGCTACATTAATTGCATCACGGAAGGCGGACAAGAACTCCAGGTCGCCCGCCATACGAGAAACACGTCATCGATGAATCTCCACCAGGCCACACAGTGCCTGATGAAGAATCCATCCTGATAGACATGCTCTCTCTCAAACCAACCCATGAAGGAGTTGGCATATGCCGGGGTGACCTTGGAGCCCATGGCCGTCCCCCGCGTCTGCAAATAAAATTTATCCAAAAAGCGAAAGTAATTTCTATGTAGTATGAAGCTTAACATCTCCATAAATAAATCAATCTCTTTGTCATTATATAAACCACTTTGTCTCAAAACAATACAGGCAGCCTTCAAACCATCAGAATGTGGAATCGAGGTGTACAAACTGGACACGTCAAATGTGGCCAGTAACACAGTATCCTCAATGGGTGAAAGCTTAGTGTAATGGATTCTAACTCACCTTCCAAAGATGGCGTCCAAGATGGCGACCCCCTGCCTCACCGCATGGTTCCTGATGGGCGCAGCTCCATGGTGTCATCGTCTTCCTGCTCCCGGATTGGCCGCCGGCGACGGAATGGACGCCGGCGTCAGAATGGGCGCCGGCGTCAGGACGTCAGCGTGGGGACGCTGGCGTCTGCGTCTGACGCAAGCGCGTCAGCGTCTGACGCCAGTGCGTCAACTTTGGCGCCAAACTCAGAGACTACTTAAACCTCTCTCCCCTTCCAGTCCTTGCCCAACTATAGGTTCCTGTTCGTCTGTTCCTGGGTGTGATATACTGCTTTTGATTCTTGTGTACCGACTCTTGCCTGTTATTACGATTCCTGTTGTCTGCTGCCTGGTCTGATCTATTTGCCTGTACCTTGACGATTCTTTTGATAAACCCTCTTGTACCTCGAACTTGGTTTGGTCTCCTCTTTGGTCTACACTATTACTGCGCCTTCGGGCCCGTTACAGTATAGTTGGGCCATGGACCCTTTGGAGGAGACTCATGCTTCGCCTGATGTTGGTGAAACCATTCGAGCTTTGGCCTCCCGAATTGACTCTTATGAAGTACTCCAGTCTCACTTTGGTCAGGCCATTGGCGCAGTCCTGGAGAAAGTGTCTACCTTGACTCCCGTGGCACCAGTCGCTGTACCTGCAACCCCGCTCCAAGTCTCCGAGCCTCGCATCCCCGCACCTCCTCTCTACAGTGGTGATCCTGACGCTTGCAGAGGGTTCATTATCCAATGTGAGATCCAGTTTGCCCTGCTGCCAGGTCAGTTTGTCTCGGAGCGAGCCAAAGTGGGTTATGTTATCTCTCGTCTGCAGGGAAAGGCCCTAGAATGGGCATCACCCTTTTGGGAAAAGAAGGATCCTCTGATCGATAATGCCTGTACCTTTCTCCATGAGTTCCGGACAGTGTTTGATGCTCCTGGACGAGCCATAGCTTCTTCGGCTCGGTTGTTCCAGCTCCAGCAAGGCTCCCGCTCGGTTCCGGAGTATGCCATTGAGTTTCGCACCCTGGTAGCGGAGACGTCGTGGAACAATGATGGTTATCATGCTGCCTTCTACAACGGCCTGGCTATAAGAATAAAGAACGACCTCGTATCCCGGGAAATTCCTCCCCGTTGGGAAGAGTTGGTCGCCTTGGCCGTGAAGGTCGATACTCGCCAGAGGGAGTTCCAGGTCGAGCTAGACCGTGAGCATTCTAAGAGGAACCCTCGTTTCCAGCCTATCCTGGCCCCCCGCTTCCAGAGACCCCTGCTCAACAATCCTGCTTACTTCTCGCCCTCTCCACCTCCTGCGGCTTCTGCTTCTTCCTCTCCTACATCTGCTGAGGAATCGATGCAGATTGGACGGGCCCGTCTTTCCGAACAGGAGAAGTACCGGAGAAAGGCGGCGGGATTATGTCTCTACTGCGGGGGCAAAGCTCACTCCATCCTCGAGTGTCCTGTAAAGCCTGGAAAACGCCAATACCTCGGTAAGTTTGGGGAGACTTACCTGGGTGGAGTTTGTCCTTCTCCCCGACCGTCTGGTCATCGTTTCCTACTTCCGGCACAGATCCAGTTTGGCTCCCGGAGGATCCCGGTTCAAGCCTTCGTAGATTCTGGTGCTGCCGGGAATTTCATGGACAAGACTTTTGCCAGCCGACATGCTGTTCCTCTTCTTCCTCTGGCTATTCCTCTGCGAGCTCTGGCAATTGATGATCGTCCTCTGTCTTCTGCCATCATTTCACAGACCACCTCGGAACTTTCACTCAAAGTGGGCACCCTACATTTGGAGAGACTGTCCTTTCTTCTTATTGATTGCCCTTCTACTCCTATTGTTCTGGGTCTTCCATGGTTATGCACCCATAACCCAGTCATTGATTGGTCTTCTTCACAAGTTGCCCGTTGGAGTCCACATTGCCAACAGAACTGTTTACCTGCTGTGCCCATTGTCAAAGTTTCCTCTGTGTCTTCTATGCCCTCTCTTCCAGTTGTATATCAATCCTTTTCGGATGTCTTCAATAAGGGCTCCGCTGAGACTCTTCCTCCCCATCGACCCTACGACTGCCCAGTTGAACTCCTGCCTGGATCCATGCCTCCTCGTGGCCGCACCTATCCTCTGTCTCCTTCTGAAACAGCAGCCATGAAAACCTACATTCAGGAGAATCTTCAGAGAGGGTTCATTCGTCCCTCTTCGTCTCCTGCTGGAGCAGGTTTTTTCTTTGTCGAAAAAAAGGATGGCAGTCTGCGGCCCTGCATCGACTATAGAGGGCTGAATAAAATCACTATCAAAAACCGTTACCCTCTCCCCTTAATCTCTGAACTTTTCGATCAGTTGAGAGGCGCTAATCTCTTCACCAAACTTGATCTTCGGGGCGCCTACAACCTCATTCGGATCCGAGAGGGCGATGAATGGAAGACCGCTTTCAATACTCGTGACGGGCATTATGAGTACCTTGTAATGCCATTTGGTCTATGTAATGCCCCTGCGGTCTTCCAGGAGTTTGTAAATGACGTTTTCAGAGATTTGTTGGGGCAATGTGTAGTCGTTTACCTGGATGATATCCTCATTTTCTCCAAAGATCTTCAGGAACACCGTTGTCAGGTGAAGGAAGTTCTTCTTCGTCTTAGAAAGAATAATCTCTTCGCCAAATTGGAGAAGTGTTCTTTCGAGGTGCCTTCCATCCCTTTCCTTGGGTATATAATCTCACAACAGGGGTTCAAGATGGATCCAGCCAAGGTTACTGCAATTCTTGATTGGCCTCTACCCACCAGCGTCAAGGCTATTCAAAGGTTTATTGGCTTTGCCAATTATTATAGGCAGTTCATTAAAGGCTTTTCCTCCAAGATTTCTCCTATTCTTGCTCTTATCCGCAAAGGGGGCAAACCTCAGCATTGGCCCCCTCTAGCCGTGGAAGCCTTTGAAACATTGAAAGAGGCCTTTTCTTCTGCACCAATTCTGAGACACCCCGAACCTCTTCTGCCCTTTTTCCTTGAAGTGGACGCCTCTGATGTGGGAGCTGGAGCCGTTTTATCTCAAAGGTCTTCTTCGGATGGGAAGTTACATCCGTGTGCATTCTTCTCCAAAAAATTCTCTTCTCCCGAGCAGAATTATGACGTTGGGAATCGTGAACTGCTCGCGGTCAAATTGGCCCTGGAGGAGTGGAGGCATCTACTTGAGGGATCTTCTATTCCTGTGACCATCTTTACAGACCACAAGAACCTTGAATTTATCCAGTCCCTGAAACGTTTAAATCCTCGTCAAGCCAGATGGTCTTTATTTTTCTCCCGTTTTAATTTTATCATCACCTTTCGTCCTGGCTCAAGAAATAGAAAGGCTGATGCGCTGTCCAGGAGTTTTGTTCCCGAGATTTCTTATTCTGAAGATCCCGAACCTATAGTGCCTCCTTCCAAGATTGTTGCTGCCTTGTTTCCCTCCTTGGCTTCTGAACTTCTTTCTGCCCAGGCCTCTGCTCCTGATAACATTCCCTTGGGGGTTGCTTTTGTTCCACCTGAGTGTCGCCAGGCCATCCTATCTCAAACTCACAATTCCAAACAAGCTGGTCACCCGGGGATTGAGAAGACCACTGAACTCCTGTCACGCTTGGTGTGGTGGCCATCGATGAGAAAGGACGTGAAAGATTTTATTTCTTCCTGTGCTACCTGTGCTGTCTCTAAAGCTAGTCATTCTTCTCCCAAGGGTCTTCTCCTGCCGTTGCCCATCCCTTCTCGCCCTTGGACTCATGTGGCAATGGATTTCATTGTCGATCTGCCCTTATCCTCCGGCCACACTGTGATCTGGGTGGTGATCGACAGATTTAGTAAGATGGCCCATTTTACTCCACTTCGGAAATTGCCTTCTGCCTCTGAACTTTCTGAACTTTTTATTAAACATATTTTTCGCCTCCATGGTTTTCCTGCTGAGATTGTTTCTGATCGGGGTTCTCAATTTATATCCAAGTTCTGGAGGTCGCTATGCAAGGCCCTTAATATTTCTCTCCAATTTTCCTCTGCTTACCACCCACAATCCAATGGTGCTGCTGAACGGGTCAATCAGGCTTTGGAGCAGTTTCTGCGCTGTCATGTGTCTCTGTGCCAGGACGATTGGTCGGATCTTCTTCCTTGGGCTGAGTTCGCTCACAATAATGCGCTGCATTCCTCTTCCCTAAAGTCTCCCTTCTTCTGTGTTTATGGTCGGAATCCGTTGGCCTTTCCTCAAGATCTTCTTCTTACCAACGTTCCTGCGGCCAACGACCAAGCTGCTCACATGTTGGCTATCTGGGAGGCCACTGCCACTAACTTGGAGAAGAGTTCCCTGGCTCAGAAGAGGTTTGCCGATAAGAGAAGAGTTCCTGCCCCTCCATATTCTCCTGGTGACAAAGTTTTTCTTTCTACTCGTAATATTCGTCTGAAAATTCCCACTCCCAAACTTGGTCCTAAGTTCATCGGCCCTTATCCTGTCGTCGAAGTCATCAACCCTGTGGCGGTCCGCCTTCAACTTCCTCCGGAGATGCGGATTCCAAATGTCTTTCATGTCTCGTTACTTAAGCCTGCTGTGTCTTGTCCTTCTTCTTCTTCCCCAGCTCCTGTCCTGGTTGATGGTCACCAGGAATTCGAAGTCAAGAGGATTTTGGACTCCCGTTTTTCCAGGGGTACTCTTCAGTATCTCATTGAGTGGAAAGGGTTCGGTCCGGAGGAGTGCTCCTGGGTGAGGAACTCGGACGTCCATGCGCCTGCCTTGGTCCGTAAGTTCCATAGACTTTTCCCTTCTTCTCCTAGTCTCGGTGGTCCTGAGGCCCCCCCTAAGGAGGGGGGTACTGTAATGGATTCTAACTCACCTTCCAAAGATGGCGTCCAAGATGGCGACCCCCTGCCTCACCGCATGGTTCCTGATGGGCGCAGCTCCATGGTGTCATCGTCTTCCTGCTCCCGGATTGGCCGCCGGCGACGGAATGGACGCCGGCGTCAGAATGGGCGCCGGCGTCAGGACGTCAGCGTGGGGACGCTGGCGTCTGCGTCTGACGCAAGCGCGTCAGCGTCTGACGCCAGTGCGTCAACTTTGGCGCCAAACTCAGAGACTACTTAAACCTCTCTCCCCTTCCAGTCCTTGCCCAACTATAGGTTCCTGTTCGTCTGTTCCTGGGTGTGATATACTGCTTTTGATTCTTGTGTACCGACTCTTGCCTGTTATTACGATTCCTGTTGTCTGCTGCCTGGTCTGATCTATTTGCCTGTACCTTGACGATTCTTTTGATAAACCCTCTTGTACCTCGAACTTGGTTTGGTCTCCTCTTTGGTCTACACTATTACTGCGCCTTCGGGCCCGTTACACTTAGACAGTTTCTCTAAGAAATGATTTGTGTCTTTAATATAGGATCGAGTAGTTTGTATTAAGGGGCCCAAAATTTTGTCCAATGTCTCCGCAACATTACTGGTTAGGGAACCCACTCCTGCCACTATGGGTCTCCCCGGGAGATTAATGGGGTCCTTATGTAATTTTGGAAGAACATAGATTAATGGAACAATTGGAAATTCAATTGTCATATATACTTTTGAAGACTCAGTAATTACACCATTCTGAAATGCATTTAGTAATAGACCATCAAGTTCTTTTTTAAAATTATTGGTGGGATCATCTTTTAATTCAACATACACCGATGTATCCAAAAGCTGCCTGTTTATCTCTGCAACATATTTCTCCGTGTCCAATACAACTATCGCACCACCCTTATCGGATGGTTTGATTGTTATATGGGACATGGATGCTAATTGTGTCAATGTATCAATTTCCAATTTGCTCATGTTATATCCATCCAATTTCAAAAATAAATCATGTTGTAACTCAATGTCCTTTTTGACTTTTTGTATAAATGTCTCCACTGCTACATATGTTGTTGGCGGAACAAATTTGCTTCTCGTTTTCAGTCCCAATTTATTGGTATCAAAACCTGACATACCTTCCTGGGCATCATATTCCAAACTCGGTCTCAAATCATGTGCAAAATGAACTTTTAGACGTAAGAGACGAAAAAAACGGTAAAGATCCACCTGTAACTGAAAAGAGTCAAACCTAGAGGTAGGACAAAAGTTACGCCCATGTGATAGAACTTTGAGCTGTAAAGGCGTCAGGTCCACTGACGATAGATTATAGACTATTTGTTGCGAACTTCCCTCCGAGGTTATTGTTTCCGTCCTCTCTGTGCTTTGGGTTCCTTGATGTTTCCTCCTTCCACCCCTTCTGGTCCTGCGCCACCTGTGGATAAAAAAGGGGCCCTATCTTTGGAGCGGTCAGATGTTCGCCCATATCTTTCTCGCGAATGTTGAGTGTCATATCTGTAACCGTCTCGTCCCTGAAAGGAATGTGTCCAATTATATACATGGCCCTTCTCATAGTCAAGAGCATCACGATCAAATTTTTGTTTCTTTCGCTGGATAACATCATTTTTATATCGTGCAATAACATCCTCCATTTTGAGTTTAAATTCAGTTAATTCTTCAGCTTGCATCAATTCAACCATCGTATTATTTAACGTGGTGATTTCTACTTCCATATCCTTCAATTCACGTTCAATGAATTCAATATTAAGAGCCATAATATCCCATGAACATTTGTTAATGATACCGGCAAACTTATGCTTAAACTCATCATTATTGGAAAATAACGTAGGATGTAAATTGACACGCAAACCCCTGGGTATGCGTTGAAGATGCATGTATTCCATTAATGTTAGACCATGTAATTGCATTTCAATTTGTTTTTTACTTAGGGATTCGAACTAAGGTTCAACTAAGGAGGAAAGATTAGCATTTGTCACACAATATAGTTCAGCCAGCTCAGGTATTAAAACAACGCTAGATAAACATTGGCATTTATTACGTGAAGCATATCCATCCATTTCTACTTTTCAACAAGGCCCAATGATGTCATTTCGCAAAGGTACGACAATTGGAAGCAAGTTAGTACGGGCAGAAGTTAGTGCATCCCCCAAAAAAGTTGCATTTTGGGGACCCAAAAGGGAGGGCATGTATAAATGCAAAGGCTGTGCCCAATGTCGTTTTGTACAGGTGGGTACAGACTTTGAAAATCCACACACGAAACAAAAATTTAAAATCAGAGGTTACAATAATTGTGAAACAAATTATGTTGTCTATATGTTAATCTGTCCTTGTAACTTGATCTATGTGGGTGAAACCATCCAAAAAGTGAAGGATAGGTTTTCACAACATAGGTCAACTATAAATACGGGGAATAGAACATTACCAGTTTCCAGACATTGCCTTGAGTTAGGTCATACATCAAATGATTTGAGATTTAAAGTTATACAACATATTCCCCCACCAAAAAGAGGAGGTAATCGTATTTTGGATTTAAAGAGGGCAGAGGTGAAGTGGATTGATAGATTAGGGACTTTATCCCCGGGTGGATTGAATAAAGACTTTGATCTTCATTTATTTTTGTAAAGATGCTTGTATTATATGGTGTTACCATGTTATTTGCACTGTTAACTATAAACAAGTTCATTGCCTGTCATGAGAATAGGGCTTTTTGGCTAAACTTATGTATATGTAAATTGATGGGGTAACTATGGGGACTACGTAGTAACCAATGGGCGGAGTGGAGTGTCCGCTTACGCGCTGGTCCGCTTCCTATTTTTGAAGCGCATCATCGCGCTGATCTGATACGCCACTTCCGCCACACGAGGGAGCGAGTTGCAACATGGAGTCTTGAAACGCCAGTGCACGTGTGATACGCTTGAGAAAGGGAAAGGAGTATTCCCGAAACGTCGCGTGAGTGTCACAATGCTGCGTTATGATATGGACTCATACAGATAAGTTGCTTATTCAGTGAACTGTGCGGTGTTTTTTCCATACTCTTTTAAGGAGTGAATAAAGGCTATGTTTTAAAATTGAAGCTTATTTTCTGAAGGTGTTCAACGCAGTTGGATCTCTCTCTCTCTCTCTCTCTCTCTCTCTCTCTCTCTCTCTCTCTCTCTCTCTCTCTCTCTCTCTCTCTCTCTCTCTCTCTCTCTCTCTATATATACTAAAGAAGTCCAACAACACTGAGATTTTTTATGATAAAAAATTTATGTGTTAGAAAGTGCATGTACATGTAGTATATTTTGGAATTTTTACTATAGAAAAAAGAAAATCTGTCTATCTGCTTGTCTATCTATCTATCTATCTATCTGTCTGTCTATCATCTATCTGTCTGGTGCAGCCCCCCCGCCCAATGGTGAGAGAGAGGAGACTGAGGGAGGGGTGAGCGACAGAGGAAGGAGGGAACAGCGACAGAGGGAGGGGATATTGATGGAAGGCAGGGAGGGGTGAGCAACGGAGGGCAGAGGAGGGAGGGTACAGCGTCGGAGGGGATGGTGACATGAGGGAGGGGAGTAAAACTAAGGGGTGCGGACTAGGGGTAGGCATAAGACAATTTTAGCGGTAGCTGCCTAGCGCCCCCTATCATTGCAACATAGGCAGGTGCCTCTTCTGCCTACCCCTAGTTACGGCCCTGGGTGGAGCCTCTCCTCTGTAGATCCCAGGCTGCAGAGCCATTTCATTTTCAGTGGATAACATCTAGTGGTAGTGGGCAGAAGTTATTCTGATAAATGCAAGGTGTACTCTAGTCACAGCATCATTAATTGGTGTAGAGAATAACAAAATACAATATACACCAGCACTATCATTAGAGGCAATCTGACCCCTAGTGGGACATATAAAGATTACAATATATTGTTTAATAACCCAGTGGTCATTTATTTCTTTCTTTATTAATGCATTTACTTTTTTACAAAGGTGACACACTTTTGTAGTTTATAAAAAAAAAAATAGTTATAGGATATACAGTACAAATATAATCCAAACTGTCAATTATAAACAAGATTGTCAGTTTTGGCCATCAACAGAATATATTCTGTATTTGTTTAAGAGTACTGGGAATTTGCTCTTCTAATGCAGCCTGCTATTCCAACAGATGAAATATTGTACAGTCAGACTCCTTAAACATAAATGCCCTCTCCAGAGACATTATGTGTCCCAAGACAGAACTAATGAAATCAGTTTGCAGTGTTTTAAATACAATTTTCATCACTTTACAAGCTTCTGAAGATTTTCTTTTAATGTGTAATATATATCTCTGGGCCAGAAAAAAAATTAGCATAGATGAATGTAACATGCCGTATGTTTAAATTCCAGGCTATGGGGCATGCAGGGAACAGGCATAATGAAACATTGCTATAGAGTTTAGCAGCTTTGGGAAGACACTGATACTGTAGCACATTTATTTTAACCCATGTTTAGATATCGGTAAAGATTCAAAAAATGTTTCACTGTCAAACAACATATTATGAGCCAGGGACAGATGACCTCTAGTGTTTCAGATGCTGCATAGCTACCATGGATTGCTAGCATCTCTTCACCACTTGTATGGCATTGCCTGTAGCTGCCATTCTTTGATTTACATACTGTACAGATCATGAAATGCCTCCCAACCAAGTAAAAATAAGAATTGAAATGAACTATATGCTACATTTAAATGTATGGTTTATATTCTGATATTTTCCCATTGTACGTTATATCAAAAAAGTAATTTATTTTTTGAGCCTAGCATTGTTTGCCTCTGCATATCTGTACTGAAGCATATCCATATGATTTACTATTTTTCTATTGGGTTTATGTTTAACATTTAAGATGTTTTTTATTTTTTTAGCAATCTTAAGGTTTGGTGAACCAAATTATGGAAAAATCCTTTATCTGAAAAATCCAAGGTCCCAAGCCTTCGAAAATAACAGATCCACTTCTTGTGAAATAATATAATATATTATTGGTATTTAAAAAAAAAAAAAAAAAGAGCACAGTTGAACTACACTGGTCTGCATGTAGCTGATTTCCTAAGACTGTCATATGAAGGTCTGTGTTGAACATGCCATATATTGGCAGGGTTTGATTTCACAATGGGAGCACAACTTTCCTGTTTTTCCTGGATAATCTATATCTCTGCTACTGTTTTTACTTCTGCAGCTAACTGCCTTTGAGGTTATATAGTGACAGTATGTCATAACCTTCATATTGTTCTGTGACACAACATGGACTACCAATCTTTATGTGGATTTTATATTAATTTCTCCAATGGCAATCATACTCTACAAGACAGCTATGTGGCACTGAACAGGTTAACTACCAGTCCTCTTTGTGTGGCCCCTTTCCCCCTGCACTGCAAAGGGATCTAGGTCAGGAACCAACCACTTGCTTATTGAGTGGCACACTTAATATAATATTGATTTTGGCATGTTTAATGAAACCATAAAAAGGCTTTTCTCCAAAGAAAATAAATAAAATAAATAGGAAGAGCAAGCCTTGCAGCATTCAGACTTAGCAAGTGTGCTGCAAGCGGAAAAAAAAGAAATGGAAAAAGAAATGAGTAACAATAGTAACTATTAAACCTATTATAAACTGAAACTTTATTGGGCTGGACAGCAGATGTAATAAAGCTTCTGACATGATTATGACATTATTACTATAATATAAAAGAACAGATTGAATCACACTATACATGGTCTTAACTCTAGCCAAATTATGACGTCATGCTATAAATGTAAAAATGTAAATATTTTATATTTTTCAGTATAAACATCAGTGAAAAACCAACTTTTTGAAAAGTGATATAAACGCATCCTAGTCAACCATATACATAATATAAATGGGTGGGGCTGATGTGAATGGGGGCCTGTGTATATAATATTTTCAGCCCAAAGACAAATATTGCATCATGTAGTAGCCAATTAAAGTAACCATTTCCCCCATTTAAGCTTCAAGATGTGGATGCAAAAAGGTGGGGTGCACAGGTGGTATGCCCCTCAACATCCTTTCTCTTTGCAACTTAACATTCTTGTCCTTTACCCCTTCACCTGTCCTCTATGCTGCCCTTGTCTGTTGCATGTTACAATGTTACTGATTTCCCTTTTCATTTTGCGGTTTCAGTTATTCTTTTACAATGACTAAACTCTTTTTTTTACCTGTAGCTGTAAACTTTCCTTTCAACTTTTTGGGGGTTATGCAATAAAATACACTGGGGGTCATTTATCAACACTGGGGGTTATGCAATAAAATACACTGGGGGTCATTTATCAACACTGGGCAAATCTACACCTGGGCAGCAACCCATGGCAACTAATCAAATTGCTGCATTCATTGTTCTACCTGCAGCTTGCTGAAAAAAAGCTAATCACTGATTATTTGCCATAGATTACTGCCCATGGGCAAATTTACCCAGTGTTGATAAATGAGCCCCACTAACTTTGCTCAGGAGCAGTAACCCATAGTCAACAATCAACAGGTAGAATTTACTAGTCACCTATTCAAAAGCAAACATCATATTGGTTGCTAGGGGTTACTGCTCCTGGGCAAACTTAGTGTATTTTATTACATATTGGGGTAAATTTGCTATATTTGTCTTTTATTTTCTTACAGAAACAAATGCTTTAGGCTATAAGACTTGGTTTTTTTCATGCTTTAGCATGATGTGTATGCCTCCCTAATTCAAACTGCAAAAACTAATATTTTATTAAGAATTTTGGTGATAATGTTTTCCCTTTCTTAAATAAAGTATTATTAGTAATCATACATACAGATACAGCAACATAACTTCTATAGTATTGTATTTGAAGAAAGTCATAAAACACACGTTCCCACTTGCAGATATCAATGCAATTTATGTAATTTTTATAGGACTTAATAAAGTAGAGGTATCAGCTGGCACAACACTTTAAAAGTGGTAAGTTACAATGTATCCATATCCAATAAGCAATTTGAATTTGAGATCAATGGAAATTTATCATACTGCAAGACATGAATGGACAATTAAGCTCAGGTCATATTGTAATTAAAGCAGACTTTCATAAGAGATGAACAGGCAATCTTACTTAAATATATGCTTCCTTGTAGCATAAGCCAATATTCACTCGGTGAGACTATCGATCCCAAGATATTGATTTTCATCTTTTTTCTCTCTTCATTTTCATCTCCTCCCAAGATAATCACCAGTTCTTTGCATCAACCCAGCCAATAGTAGCTGTGAAATGTGTTGAACTTATCCTATTTAGACTGTAGTTCTGCTTAACCCAGAAAGGCAGATACAAGGCAGACAATGAACTGAGGCTTATTTCACAATGTCAGGATCATTTATCTCTTCACCCCAACAACTTAAAGAAGCTGTTATACACATTTGTGGTGTCTGACAAACTGGACACAATTATCCTGATAGGTGCAGTGTGGAAAGTACAGTTGTTAGTTCTGTTCAAAGGTGGGGGGTATAGGAAAACAGATAGCAGATACAATTGTGCATTAGTTATTAGTATTATATTTTTGATGTCAGAAAACATTTTTTCCCATTTTAGAGTGAAGATGGGGTTTTGCACCTAAGATTATTAATATCTGTCGTTTTGTATTTTAGCACTTGCTAAAAAGCATCTATCCCTTTCTTCTAACTATCTGTCAGTACAACCTCTTCAGATAATTCTAGAACTTCAGAACTCTGTAAAAAAAAACCTTTTTGCAACTAAGATAAAATTTCCATTCTTCTAATGTTAAGGGGTGCACAGTAGAAAGTATTGTATGGTCTGTTATACAATATATATATATATATATATATATATATAAAATCATAAACTTCTAGTAAGCTAAATTTAAAACCACTTTCATTAGTTGTGCTCAGCGCCACTCAATCCTTCCTACTTATCCATTTTAAATGGGGTGCTGCTGCACTTATAGACAGAGGAACCTTTTAGCTACAGCCAACTCCTGACCAGATGGTAAATCAAATCAAGTGTTTGTAAGACGTGCCGGGAGATCGGCGTGGTCCCTTACCTCCCCGCGTGCTCCTGTGCACATGCGTGCCCGATGCGCGGTGTCGGTTCCGGCGCAATTTTCGAATTTGGCCAAATTCCCTATAAAACGATTTTTCTTCTCTGTAACGGTGCCCAAACTGGCTTCTGTTTAAAGATCCTACTGAAGCATTATATATTGTGTGATTTTTCTGGTATTTTGATTCCTGCCGACTGCCTTGACATTTTTGACCGTTTTTGACTACAATTCTGCCTGATCCCTGCCGGCCTCTTTTACGTACTCTCTCTCTCATAAAAGCACAAGTTCCCCAAAAGGGTATTGATGAACACTGGAATTCGAAGGGGTCCTCTCGTGCAACTAAAAGTGCCAGCTGCCATTAAAGTTCCTGACTGACGAGACATTACAGTGCTTTACAGCAGTGGCGTTACTAGAGTGCACCGGGCCCCCCTGCCAAAAAATCTTCAGAGGGGCCCAGCGCACTCCGATCCCCATCCACCTGCCGCCACTCACTTCCCACCTGTAAAAATGTAAAATGTAAAATACTTAAAAAGTTTATAGCCTAAAATAATTAGGCATGCCTTATCAATGAATGTTCTAAAGTTTTGAAGATAGCTAAAGGTCTGGACTTTTGTTTGCTTTTGGTTTTCACTAATTAGTTTCATTGAAGTCTAATAGTGAAGCCAAGGGAGTATAGGCTTGCATTAAATCAAATAAAGCATAGAGTGAATTAAACTCTATGTAGTTTCCAGGGGACCTTTGCATCTCAAGCAATGATAGAATGAAGAGTAATTTCTGAAGTTCCCAAATGAATTTAGCTGTTCTGTGAACATTTAAAATAGAAGAAATAAACGTGTTTGTATGTCTATGGAAAAATCTTTTTACCTCACTATGGGGCAAATTCACTAAGCATCGAAGCGCCTAACGCTAGCGTCAATTCGCTAGCGTTGGTCATTTTTGTTACTTTGCAAATTCACTAACGAACGCTGGCGTACATTAGCAAGTGTTACTTCGCACCCTTATGCCTGGCGAATTTGCGCAACGGATGTAACTACGCAAATTCACTAACGCGCGCATTGTACTGAACGCTACCTTTTACGCTAGACTTCCTTCGCCACCTCAGACCAGGTGAAGCGCAATAGAGTAGATAGGGATTGCTTCAAAAAAAGTTCAAATTTTTTCTAAGTCCCAAAAAACGCTGGCTTTTTTTTTATAATATGGGTGATAGGCTGAAAAAGATCTACATTTCCTAACTCATGGCAACTTAACTATACAGTGGGCACATGTGTAGGGCAAAGTAAAAATTTTATTTGACGTTTTGAAGGTTTCCCAGGCATTTGTAGTGCTGCTACATATTCCTCCATTGAAATTTGAATTTGGCGCCGTATGCAAATTAACCATCTTTACTTCCTGCAATAAATGAGCAATTAGTGTCTTTTTCTGTGTATTGTAAGACAGCAGTTTATGTTTTGGAGTTATTTTTGTTCTTTGTTGCCATGAAGATCTTATATTCCCATTTTGGACACGTTAACAGTTAATTGCACTCTATATTACAGTCTCACTATACTAAGGATGTATCATTCTTTTGGATAATCAAATAACACATAAACACAGCTCAGCAGTGCCTGGCTAAAAGCCAGTCTCATTGTCTCACTATAAAGCTATGCAGGTATCTTCTTCTGTCTTCTGGCCATTGCTGCCAAATGATTTTCCCTTCAGCTTTATTTGAATTAAATCTGGGATGAAACACCAATTTCAAATAATGTGCTGGTTTAAAGAAAAAAAATACTTGGTTAAGTGATAGAATTCAAATGTTGGATAATCCACTTCCAGGAAAATTGCTTGACTCATCTTGGCCATTCTTCAAATTCCATGAATCTTTTCCATTCTTTTCTTAAAACGTATTTCTCACTTTCTCCTTCTGGCACTGGTTAGTGAACATTAATGTGTGAACACAACTGATTTCTAATAACTATCGAAAAAATTAATTGTGTATATTACTGACTTTTCTGACTTCCAGTAGTTGGTGTTTTAAACTGTTATGGCTTTCACAGAATGCCGTGTTATTCACTGCAGCACATTAGATTGATTTGCTTTGTCTCCTATTGTTATCTCTTTCACTCTGCTAAATTGCTCAGCTAAATGCCTTATTTTCCAGCAATAATATGGTCATTAAAATGCCTGTGCTTTTCCTATAGTAATCCATTTACTGACCTTGCCAGTCAAATATCTCTATGGAGAAAGGTCTACCATAAAACGTGAGCAGACTTCTCTTTTTGATTAATGGGATGTTGATGCGAGTCATATAATTAATGGGAAGTAAGCTTTTCCATGATAGCAGAAAAGTGACTCTCTTTATGATGGAGTTTTTCTTTGATTGGATATGGTAACTTTAAGCCATTATCGGGCTTTGGCAGTTATCAGAATTGGGATTACTGGACTAAAGCTGTAGTGTGTTGCTTCGACTTTGTTTAAATGGTGGCCATAAATTCTAACTATTGTAGGACAAAGTTTATATATTTTATATTTATGTTATATTTATAAATTAACATGTTCATGCTTATGGCAATAATCATGATTGGTTTAGAAAAACTTGTTAAAAATGGCATCACCCTGTGTAATAATTCATGAAATTCATGAAATAAAATGTGCACACTTGCTGTATGACTGCTGTAGATTAGTTTCTTAATTAACCCTGCTTATACTCACTAGGTATGCTAAGATCTCTTGACTTTATATTGCTCAGAAGAGCATGGAGCTTAAAATATGTGTAAATGTCGTACTTCTGCACAGTAACACAGGGTACACTGTGCTGCTAGACAAAGATTTTGATCAGAGATCTGACCACGACCACGTGTCAGAATGTCAACTTTTTTCCTTTCTTCCCTTCATATAACTTCCTAAATCTAACAGCATTAAAAAATCTTTTATTTGTAGGTGCAGTAAAAAAAAAATCAAGACTGTTGGTTAAACTGCAAGTCAGAATGAGTGACACTCTTTAAGATAAAGTTTTGGGAAATGTATATAATATACTGAATGAATGCTATAATTATGATATATTATATATATGTCTATAACAAACAGACATCAGTAGGAAGGACAAAAAAAGAGTAAATTGCTAAAAGCATTTTGACAACTACTCACTATAATATTAGCAAGGCAAATGCAGTATGTATTAAGATCTAAATAATAAGATAAAAGCCTCGCTAAGATGTAGTTTTGAATTTATTGAGTCCCAGAGTATGCACATGAAGGAAGGACAAATCCAAGGACTATACTTAAGCCTGAGTTAACTAAAATGAATATTGTAAGAACCATTTCTTCAAGATGAAGCATCAAACGTCTGATTTTATATGTACCAGCAGCAAATGAGCACTGCGCTAGGCTGGGCTTGAGGATCCTGCTCTTTCCCTTTGGAGTTCAGTGTTAGGAGGGAAGACACATTATACTGAAGGTTTCTTGGAAAGGCTGTCATCTTATTTAATAAACTATTAGGCCACTATATTAGCTATAACATAGCAATAAAGTAACTTTAAAGCATCTTTTTCTCCAACAAAATTGAGTTGTAAGGGCTTTAGAGGTAGCCTATTTAATTTCCTGCATGTCTTTATTTTTTTTGTCCAGGAGCCATATCCAATAACAGCCAATCAGCAGGAAACATGTACTGGTCAAACATCTCATCAGTTACTATAGATTACTGCTCCTGGACAAACTGAAAGGGGTGGTTCACCTTTAAGTTAACTTTTAGTATACTATAGAATGGTCAAATCGAAGTAACTTTTCAATTGCTCTTCCAGCTTTCAAATGGCGGTCACTGACCCCATCTAAAAACAAATTCTCTGTACGACTACACATGTATTGCTATTGCTTTATTATTTATCTTTCTTTTCAGGCCTCTCCTATTCATATTCCAGTCTCTTATTCAACTCAATGCATGGTTGCTAGAGTAATTTGGACACTAGCAACCAGGTTGCTGATACTTCAAACTGGAGAGCTGCTGAATAAAAAGCTAAATAACACAAAAATAACAAATAATAAAAAAATGGAAACCAATTGCAAATTGTCTCAGAATATCACTCTCTACATCATACTAAAAGTTCATTTAAAGGTTAACAACTCCTTTAATGCATTTTATTGCATATGAGGGTATACATGTGAAAGAAGAAATAATTGAAGAATTGTGCTAAATGTAATGGGGAGTTTTGAAATATAGGATGGAATAATTATATTTAATAATATAGCACAGTGAAAATGTAGTTCATTTTAGAATTTATTAGAACCTGTAACACCAGAATTACTATAAAGTCTGCCAAGTGATTCTTATTTGTATGAGCAGCATCAACATATTTTGCATTCAAAAAATCATTCGGAAATCCCTGTAAACTGACTCTTGTATTTAATATTAATACAGGCTGATTATCCTTTGCACCTAGAAGGTTACTAAACATATGAAATATCTCTTTGCTTTCAACAAACTCGCGCATGTGGGCGAGTATTGTGGCTGCATATATTCAAAGCTTAATGGAGATGTAAGGTGGTTTAGTTTATTTCTGACACATGCAATCTGAGCTAAATAGAGGAAAAATACTACTGTAACACAGAACTGATCTCAGGGTGGATAGAAATAGCCTGGGATTGGGTTAACAGTTGATTAATATGCCTTGCTTTCAGAACTTGTACTTTTACCTTGGGATATTAGGGAAATGCAAATTCATCCCTAATGTATTTGTGCCGAGCATTAAGAACAAGCTCCTTCCGTAAATAAATGCATATAATATTGTAGCAGTGTAGTGAGCCAATTACTGTGTAAGTACTCCCTATAGCTTTTGCATTAGCCTATGCTTGACAGTTTTGAAAGTATATATATATACATATAGTAATACAGAGCTAACTACAGGAGTTCCAGGAACAAATTAGTTAGCCTATTGTAAATGTGTGATGCTTTAGTTGACTAAAGGTGGCCATACATGGGCAGATTATAGCTGCCAATATCAGGGGGGAGGCAGGTTTTCCTGATTGATATCTGGCCAAAAATCGGCCTGATATTGATTGGGCAGGTTTGTTTTTTCCTGTGATTGAGGACCGCATTGGAGATGGTTTTGATGTGGTCTGTCGCTGCCCATTTCCTTTGTATAATCTGATCATTTAGCCCTAGGGCTGAACGTTCTGATTAATTCGATATTGCCCTGTCATTGGTGTGCATTTCAGGGAAAGATCCGCTCGTTTGGCAAACTGGCCAAACGAGAGGATCTTATCATGTATGTATGGCCACCTTAAGTCATGATACGTGCTGTCACCAAGGCTGTCAGGTGTCATAAAGAATGATGTTGTCTGTATAATTAGAAACAGCAGTAAGTAAGCACTGAACCCAATTGAAAGAACTCATATACTGTAGCTGTGGGTACATTGTATGGCCACTTGAACAGTATCCGTCATTTCTGATAGTGTTGGCTACATGATCCCTGTATGGCTGTATGTAGGATTTGCACTCTCAAAATACACCAGTCCCATAAAAGGGGCATAGATTTATTTTAATGTAGTATAAAACTAAAACCAACTGGCAGAAGCAAGTTGATTAAAGGAAAACTATACCCCCCAAACAATGTAGGTTTCTATTAAAAGATACTGAGTAAAACAGCTCATGTGTAAAACCCTGCTTCATGTAAATGAACCATTATCATAATAATATACTTTTTTAGTAGTATGTGCCATTGGGTAATCATAAATAGAAAATTGCCATTTTAAAAAATAAGGGCCGCCCCCTGAGATCGTAAGATTCACTGTGCACACATACAAACCACATGTAAGGTCACATGAGCCAATTAACAGACAGAGTTCTGCCTTTTGCTTCCTCATTCTTCCTGTTACAGTTAGTGTTGTAGTATTTCTGGTCAGGTGATCTCTGAGGCAGCACAGATAGAGTCACGAAATGGTGGTTCAAGGCAAGAGATGTAAAAGGGCAATATTTATGTAAATATGTATTCCAGTTTGGTAAGATTCGTTAATATGTCATTCCATTTGATATAAATCTGTTGCTTAAGTATTCATTTTGGGGGTATAGTTTTCCTTTAAGCAACTTTATTTGGAAAATTTTACAATTGGCATATTCTCATTAAACCTGAATGTACATATAAAATAATGTACTAAACTGAGTCATATTAGTTACTGGCCTGCATGACACTGAATATCTAATGATGGTGCTATTACATTTTTCAAATGAAAAGACCGTTACTGTTATTAGTCATGTATATGTGTGCATATCATTGGTTGCACCTTTTCAGCACAATATTTAGTACATAATATGAGACCTTGTTGATGGGCAAAGTATTATGTAAAACCTGATTGAAATCAATCAAAGTTAATTGCTGCAAACTGAGAATGAAATGGAACATGCTGTTGGTTATTAGTGGACCTTTAATGGAGAGAATGGTTTAATCTTCGTGTTTGGCAGTGTTTATGACACATAATATTCCTGATTTATCATACAGTTCATTAATGCCTTGGCTAGAGTCTTAGGTAATGAATGCAATGTAGGAGGACAAGATGAATCTTACCAAAACAGCATTGGTATATTCAGCTGCCCCACAAAGCAGCTTTTTAGCTCTTTCCTTATGATTATTATGGTTATCAAAAATATTAAAGAACTACACATAGATTTAGAACCATAAATGTGCCAGGTTTTATTTGAATGTAATTATTGTTATCAAATGCTTTTGTTTATATAAATAAGTTGAAAATATATTTTGTCAACGGTTTCAATTATTGCAATATGACATTAATGGTTTCTTTAAAGGAAAAGATCAGATATGTCCAACGGGATTTGTTCATGTCCATGTATATAATGACATATCAGTCAACAGTTATTCAACCCAAATGATTTCACGTAATACAAATATTCTAAGAATGAGTGTATAAAACCTACTTTTATTTACAGATTTATAAAGCTTCAAGAGTTCAGGTTTGGGCAAACAAATGCAGAAACTCAAAGTGAGTCCCTGAACACCTGTGGTTTTTAAAACCTATTTAGCTTGCTGCTGAATAGGTTTTTATTAAAAAAATGTTTAGCATCACATCACTACTATGGTCCTGTTAGACTGTGACCATGCACTTCCTACAGGTGCTTCAAAAACATATAAGCTGGTTAGTCAGCTCCCTAGTTAGTTTGGATTGAAAAAAGTCAACTATCCATCCTTCAGTCTAAGCTTCAACATCACTGACCTGCATTAGTGTATTGTGTTAATACCATAGGATAGATGTAGTGGATTGTAAACTCCCTTGGGAAAGGAGTAGTAATCTATGTACAGAACTGCATAATGTGTCAAAAGTATGTGAATAAAAAATAGTAATAATTATACATATTTGATTTATAAAAAAAAGTATCTTTTACCCTAAAGAAAACAAATCCTTTCCCCCCAATTTACATTTTTTTTGGGGGGGGGGGGGTATTTAATGTAGAAAAAGAGTTAACAAATATATTTCCACCTAAAAGAAACTTTCTGTAGATGAATTTTAGCCACTATTTTTTTTAATGAGCTCAATCCTGAGGAAAAGGTTATAGTTAACATATTTGGATTTTGAAAATGTAATGTGCAGAAAAAGCTAGCAATTAGTTTATTGCAAAATGTGCAATGTATGTTAGACTGCATATTACTTTACACCTCTATAATTGTGTATTCATTTCAGGGTCCCCTGAAAATGTACACATAGTTTTATGCTAACTGTAGATTTTACGTTGATTGTCAATACAATTGTTGATTAAAGTCACCCACATGGTTGAGGTAATACTAGCTTTAGCAATAATATACATCATTTATAATTTTAATTTATTTTAACTGTGCATCTGAAAGTATGTAGTTTACTTTAGTGTGTTGCAATAAATTATAGGCAGCATAAACCAGTGAGTGTATTTTCTGGGCACAATGGTTCGCTAAGATTTTTTAGGCGCTGCGGAATGCCAAGGTGGAACAGAATTAATTGGCTTCATTCTGGAGGCTATTGAATTCATTTCTTCTTGGCTCTTCGTCTTGGCACCATTACTGTAGACTGTAAATAAGCAATAGGGTCATTGAATCCTTCAACACATCTCAATAGTCAACAGTTGAGATGGTTTCTGTTGTGATTTGGGAATAAAGATTAGATTTAGCATCCTGTCCCTATGTTAATGATCCATCGGCATTCATATGAAAGTAGCACTTGTGCCAAAATGCTTGAAGCCACTAGCAAAATAAAATAAAACTAGCATTGGCCTAAAGCTTCATCCATTTCTATTCTTCCAGCTAATCAAGTCATATCAGATGGCTAGTGTTAAGCGAAATCCATTAAACATTCCAAAACTTAACCAGGGGCAAGTTTCAAAGTAATTTAAATAAAAAAACCTAGGATGTGAAATGCTGGAATGCTTAAATTAATTTTCTCTGTCTGAAAACATTTGAACATGGTGACTGAATATACTGTATTTATATTTGCAAAATAAATTCTATTGAGGCTCTTATCTGTGTAATCGTGACTTATTTCCATTAACAAGGTCGACAAAACAATGACACACTTTTCCTTACAATGATACACTGTCACTATATAAACTCTGAACAAGGTTCACACCAAAGTATGTGTGAGTTGGTTTTACTTTTAAATGTGTTTAATTAAAATGATGTTGATACTCCTGCAATAACTATGTGTTACTATTACTATTTTTTGTGCATAATTTTTGTGCACAAAAACTGTTTCTATGTTATTTTACTTTCCTATTGACTCCAATGCATTCCTTTGAGATTTCAAGGTTTTGCATAACTAAGGGGCCGATTCATCAATAGTCGAATATCGAGGGTTAATTAACCCTCGATATTCGACTGGGAACTAAAATCGTTCGACTTCGAATATCGAAGTCGAACGATTTAGCGCTAATCCTACGTTCGATCGATCAAAGGATTTTTCGTTCGATCGAACGATTAAATCATTCGAATCGAACGATTCGAACGATTTTAATCCAACGATCGAAGGAAAATCCTTCGATCAAAAAAAGGTTAGCAAGCCTATGGGGACCTTCCCCATAGGCTAACATTTACTTCGGTAGCTTTTAGCTGCCGAAGTAGGGGGTCGAAGTTTTTTTTAAAGGGAAAGTACTTCGACTATCGAATGGTCGAATAGTCGAACGATTTTTCGTTCGATTTCGTTCGAATTCGAACGAATTTAACCAATTCGATGGTCAAAGTACCCAAAAAATACTTCGAAATTCGAATTTTTTTAATTCGAATCCTTCACTCGAGCTTAGTGAATCGGCCCCTAAGTGTGACGAAACCTACAGGAAGGCATTTCTATAGTCACTTTCCTGAACCCTCACTAGAGGGTTGTTTACTAAAATCTGAAGATTTCTCATTGTTTTCTTAAAAACACTTCAACCAAACGCCCATCTGCATTTTTACAGTATTTAACAATAAATGAACTTGAAAAAAATCTGGTGTGCGAAAAGACTCATACCTTTTTGGATTTGATGCCCAAAAACTCAGATTTTTTCCAAACCCAGCAGAGATCATGATATCTTCCAATGGGACATCTGTCATTGACTTCTACATGACCTCGGCAGGTTGCAGATGGAGTATTTTTTTTTTGGACCTTTAGTAGCCTCAGAGTTTTTCACTGAAAAATTATGTTTTCCCCTTTGAAGAGAAAATATTGGACATTAGTAAATAACCCCCAAGTGTCTGAGGCTATAGCTACTGGCCCAGACAGCCAATAGTTTATGGTAGATCATCAAGAGAGACTTTAGCGCAGTATATTTGTTTATATACAATAACTATTGCTTCCTTCTTTAAAGGAGAATTGCACTCAATGGGAAGCTCCATGGGCCTTCATGGGGGTTTCCTGCTAGCATTAAAGGGGAACACTCACATATTTGTAGCCGTTCTTACTCCTTAGATTCAGCTGATGTGAAATGGTTAATGCCTAGTCATTGATAAGAGAAAAATGTTGATCCTATTTTCAACAGGAAATAAAATATTCTATTAATTCTGCAATGGGTTTTCATTCTAAAAAGTTTTTCAATCACTTTGACTGTAGAATGCCATTAACCTTTACTGCAGAATTAGATTTTCGCACAGCTAAAAAGTAATAACGTTTTACATTTTATGAATCTGTTCTGCTTTTGAAAGGGAAAAAATCAAATACATCATCTGTGTTCATACTTTCCACATTGCAACTAAAATTTGTGAATTGTGTTGCCCATTCAATTTACTATCATTTATGTCTGTAATAATTATACAAAGACCTGATACATCAGTGAAAAATGTGTGTGAGGCAAAGCTGTTATTTGTTAAATATTTTTATATTGCAACTGAAGTTAAAATGTGTAAATCCAAGAATATACTAAAATAAAAGCTTTGTTTGACTATTTGATACCAGCTTTATCTATTTCAATTGTATCTTTCTCTGCCGTTATGTTCTGAAAAAACAAAAACACGTCATATGGCATGGCATTTAGTAAATGAGGCAGAACGTTAAAAGGATCAGCTTTGTATCCTTTGAAGTATTAGAACATAGCCTGTTGGATATTTAAATATAACTCGGTATTACCCAGAAGCCCTCTCTTTAGCACAATATAGTTTGTCATTGCAAGAAATAGCTGCAATAAACACAAAGGAATAGTAATGGTCTACACAAATTACAAGGCATTGTTCATAGATATGTATTTAGTCAGGATTGAGGAAGACACAGAAAGGAGGGTCCACATAAAAGTTGAAATAACTCTTCAGATGAGAAGAGTCCCAGGTGCACCAATCTGAGCCTTCAACTATGGAAGTGGAGTCATCTGTGTATTACAGTAGTTAGGCAGGAACTCAAAATGCCAGACTTCCCAAAGTCATGTAAAAGCAAGTTGATGTTTTGTGCAAACAGAGCACTATTTATCAACAGTCTCATGTCAGAAGTCTTTAAAACCATGACTAATCTCACTTTCTCTAAAACCACTTTCTCTAAAACCACTTTCTAATGTTTGTGGGCGGCGAAATGTTTGCGGGAAATTTGCCGCCTGGCTCATCACTATTCAGCTTGCTTTTACATGCCTGATGGGAAGTTTAGTTTTTTGAGTATCTGCCTAACTACTACAAGTATAAGGCTCAAGGAAGAGTTGTCTGGTTGCAGCCTAGTGATCTGCAGTCTAAACACACTTTGAAGTAATATGTCAAGATTCTAGTGACCGCACAGTGGCAGCTACTTGTTGCAACTACGACTGTCAAACATTGAACTGGTGGGTGGCAGAAAAGCACTTGTGTCTATTGCCTTAGTAGTCTTCTCCTAAAAGGAAATGGCTTTGTATTTTGATAAATACTCAAGTTTTTGCCACAAAGATAGCCGAAGCAGGATCAATCTCAGGAGGTATCCGTCTTTATTTCTTTCTATTCAGAAGAATAGAGAATTATTCACTTGCTGGCTAATTGGTTTTCTCAGTTCTAATGTAACATAACAAAAGCTTCTCTGATTGATCTGCCCTTTTCGTAGCTTCATGTTGACAGTGCAGTAAATAGATACACAGAATTCACAAAGTAAAGCTGAGGTAATATGCACAAAGGAGCCTTAAAGGAATTGTTCAGTGTAAAAATAAAAACTGGGTAAATAGGCTGTGCAAAATAAAAAATGTTTCTAATATAGTTAGTTAGCCAAAAATGTAATGTATAAAGGCTGGAGTGACTGGATGTGTAACATAATAGACAGAACACTACTTCCTGCTTTTCAGCTCTCTTGGTTTACACTGACTGGTTACCCTGGTTACCAGGCAATAACCAATCAGAGACTTGAGGGGGGGGGGCACATGGGTCATATGTGTTGCTTTTGAATCTGAGCTGAATGCTGAGGATCAATTACAAACTCACTGAACAGAAATGTACCATGTGGCCCCCCTTCAAGTCACTGACTAACTCAGAGTTATAGAGCTGAAAAGCAGGAAGTAGTGTTCTGGTTATTAAATTCACTCCAGCCTTTATACATTAGATTTTTGGCTAACTAACTATATTAGAAACATTTTTTTTATTTTGAACAGCCTATCTGTTTACTCAGTTTTTATTTTCACACTGAACTGTTCCTTTAATAGATCTTATTACCTGTGCTGTGAAAGTGTATATAACCTTGCTATGGCCTTGAATTTTTGCCCTGTCGAGAAAGGAAAGCTAGTGCTTAATCCAGTGCCGGATAAGAGTAACCTTGACCAGATCACTTTTACTTCTTTGAAGGGATTCCTCCCATTACAATATAAAAAAAAATCTCTGGTCTCAGTCAAACTGAAACAGACCCTGCACAAGACTTCAGGCCAAGTCATTTTCTCCAAGTTAAGTACTCTGAGTTATGTCCAATGAATAGTAAAGGAGATAAGTCCAATTTGCAGGCTTTTTACACATGCACAGTTCAAAGAGTATTTCAGAGGAGCCTGTCTGTGGAAGAAATAGCTATTTTGTACACGCGGCAGGACTGTCTGCCCGGAGGGAGACTTTATCCTCCATGAATTCTATCTATATTTTTTTCTTTATATCCACACTTTTTTCTTTATATTCACACTTTTTTCTTTATGTTTAATGCTCTTCTGTATATATATATATATATATATATATATATATATATATATATATATATATATATATATATATATATATATATAAATGGTACATCCTGCTTATTAAGCAGGTGTATGTACTTTTAAGTTAACACAGCTTATAATAGCAATAACACAAATTTAGCATTTTTTATGATGTCAAATGTCATTAAACCCACACTAAAACCAAATGTTCCCGCTAGCTGTGCTGCTTCAGTATGTGCAGAAAGGTATCCCACAGTGTAGTTCAAAGTTGTATTCTGCTTAAGGTTTAAAAGGAAAGGAAAAAGTAATTTAAACATATTTTTTATTTCTCTGCTACTGCTGAAAAACCTTCTTGATTGTGATACAGAAGAAATAAAGAGTACATATGTGCATATATGTATGAATGCCATTTTTCTCAAAGATGACAGTTTTTCCTGTATGTTATATGGTTAGGAGTGCTGAGCAGCTGAATCCCCATATCTGCAAGAAGCAGTCATACAGATGCAGCCACTTTGGTTTGTCTGTTTGACACAGAATAACTAAACACAGATATCCCATTTATCTCATTTAACACAGAAAACTGTGACACAACATCCCATCTAATTAAAGCATTCACCATTGTGAACAATGGTGCTTTGGTATGCTAATGAAAAGGTTAAATGCATTAAATGAGTTAAGATAACTTTAGATAACACAGTTTCTTCAATTAACTCTGAGTCATGACGCATTTAACTCACAAATCCAAGTGGCTTCATCTGTATATCATGACTAGAAAAGCAACATGCTTTCACTTTGATTCTTCCATAGCTGTTAACATATTATGGTTGGCGAATAGAAGATGATAAACAGGCAATTGAGCATCTCTTGTTCAGATTTAGCCACCGCTGGCCTTTAACTTTTTAGGCTATAAAAAAAAGTTAGCCTTTTTATGTATATAGTGTTTAGGTATATAGTATAAACTATAGCATTTCTGATTAATGCGTTAGAACTTGATATTTTTAATCTAGTGATTCAGGGCAGAGTACACATTGTATATGCATATACATACTAAAGCATTTAATAATTTAAAAAGCATGGCTAGTACCGTAAACACCAGGGAGAATGCTGACCAACATCTGATGCTACTATAGTTAAACAATACATTAAAAATGGTCGAATAGGATCAGCGCTGCTCCCGCTGACTTCTATAGAACCTCAACAACTTTTACATGGTGAAGTTTGGCATTAAATGTTTTTGTGATTTTTTTACTTAATGCATTTCAAATTTTTAGAGCTTTTTAGAAATATAGGAAAACCACAAATTATCTTGAATTTGTGGGAAAGAAAAGACAAATTTGATTGTTAGTAAATGGGCCCCTAAGACTGTAACAAAATCATTTTGTTATATTATTGTTTGGGAATGCTCAACTATCTATAAAATACTATACTTTTATATTCTGCTATGTGTAAACAATGCCATTAATGCACATTCATATACCTTTTTGGCTCTTATGTATAACTACCAGCTAAACACATAAAAAGGTCCCCAAAGTGGTCCAATCATTCAGGGATTAGATCAGGGTGTTTTGATCAATGTGACTGTCATTGTGTGTAGCCTTATTGGTTAATGATCCACCCATTTGACTGCTGAGCAAGGCAGATGGGGCCTTATTATAGACAAGTGGCATCCCTGCACATTGTAGCTTGGTTTGTACTTAATATAAAAGGCTGATAAGGACAGCAGTTAAAAATCTTGCAAAATAATTTGACTAATAATTTGACTAAGCTTCAAGGAGAAGGAAAGGTTAAAACTAAGTAAGCCTTATCAGAAAGGTCCATCTAAATATACCAGTAAACCCCCAAAGTAGTGCTGCTCTGAGTCCCCTGTCAAAAGAAACACAGCATTTCTTTCCTTCTATTGTGTACACATGGGCTTCTGTATCAGACTTCCTGCCTTCATCTTAAACCTCATTGCCCTGGGCAAGAGCATGCTCAGTTTGCTCCTCTTCCCCACCCCCCTCCCTTCTCTACTGTAATTTGAGCCCAGAGCAGGGAGAGACTCAGGCAGGAAGTGATGTCACACCACGTTAATACTGCAGCTCCTATCCTAAACAAACAGAGAGTTTCTAGAGCTTTTTACTCAGGTATGGTAAAACATTCTATAGAATAAATATAGCATTCTAGCTTGTACTATTGCAGCTAATCTATTGGCAAGAAAATGCCTCCATAGCTTTCCTTCTCCTTTCAATATGAAGCGTTTACATATAACTTAAATTTAAAGAGGATAATTGATGAGGATTACCAGGAAAAGTTGAAAAAGTTAATTATAGAATGTACATATAAATTATTAAGCTGTCTTATATCATGTATTGTTTTAATAATTAATCTCTGAGCAATACGAATGTTTAAACTGATCTTTATATTTATGATCTCATTATTTCATGCAGTACAATCCCATAAATTATACAGATGATATAGATCTTAATTTCAATCCTGCCTGAACGTATAATTTTCTTGCACAGGATATTTATTTTTGCACATTGTTTGCTTTTTATTGCTCACTGTGGAAATGCAGAATCGCAATGCCCTAGCACAGCTTCTAGTCCTAAACAGTGTCTCAGAGTACAGCCCTACAGAATA
The DNA here is from genome assembly GCF_017654675.1 of Xenopus laevis. Taxonomy (NCBI): domain Eukaryota; kingdom Metazoa; phylum Chordata; class Amphibia; order Anura; family Pipidae; genus Xenopus; species Xenopus laevis. The sequence goes on from NC_054376.1 coordinate 66,015,524, forward strand.
TGTTATCAAATATAATCTCTGATATTATGATTACAGTACCATACTGATAATGGAATAGTCGTGATGTGCCTACAGATAACTGTCACTTGCACCACCCAGGCAATTACTAACTCAAGGTCAATTTTAAATAAATAAGGACCATATTTATGTAACAGAATTCCTAATACTGTATGACACCTTATCCTTTATAAATAACAATCACAGTTTAGGCTCCTGAGGCTCAGTGCTTCCAGAGTTTCAAAAAAAGAATTACTGGGGCCGGGAAACATATTTTTACGACTGACATTTTCAGAATGTGAGCATTGTTTCACTTGGTAATATAGAACTTTCTGTTATTACTAGTGCATAATATTCAAGTGGTGCGATGCCCCAGTATTTATCCTGCTGAACTGTGCCTAGAAAAGAACAATACTTATGCTTAGTTATCATAATATCTCTCTTGATGAGCTATGAACATATTAGGGGGTAGATAAATCCCCTTAATAAAAAAAAAAACTTGATGGTGGCAAAAGTAAATAATACCATCGAGTCGGTGTACAAAAGTGCGGCTGATGGGTTAAACAAACCAGGATGGTAATCCCAGGTCCATTTTCCGAAGGGAATCAGGACAGGTTTTAAAACAGAGTTACAAAAAAAATCCAATGACGATTGTTTGTGGATGTAATAATTGGTCATATGTGTTGAAATGGTTAATAAGTATTACAGCTTATTGTGGTTGTATGTTTGAGCGTGTAAAAAGAATAAAGAAGCTGTGACCATCATTATCCAACAAAAAATGGTATTGGCGAATCTTCAGTTTATGCTTTTAGTTTTGCACCCATTTTGTTTAGCCAATATTTGCAATTATTCTTAAAGGGCATAACCTTTTAGTGTCATGTAGATCAATATTTTAAGACCATTTGCAAGCCTTCATGATTATTATTTTTTAAAATATTTACATCTTTGTTTTTCAGGGGCATCCACTTTTTTTCATTCCTATGGGATTTTAGAACCATGTTTATCAAATGGTGAGCTCTAACTTTTCACCCATTGATAAACACAATTCTAAAAATCCCATAAACTTGACATTTCCTAGTTAAGTATTTAACCCTCTCAATTCCTGAATGGCAAATGCCTATACAGGAGCTAGGAACAGAAATATGCATACTGAATTTGTCAGGACAGAGGATGTAATTGAGCAATGGTATATATATATATATATATATATATATATATATATATATATATATATATATATATATATATATATATATATATATATATATATATATATTACAGGCCGTGTGCCATCTTGGCTATTGGCTCAACAGATGAGCCAATAGACAGGCAGGAAGGTTAAAATCAGTCAAAATGCCCATGAATGTCTATGTGTATATGGCCACCTTATCTGTGCTTTATGATACTGTAGCTAAGACAATAATTATCAATAATAAATATCAATGTACACTCTTCTGTTCCAGTGTCATTCCTTGTGCAGTTTTAAAAAAGTTTAAAATAATTACAAAGTGGAGCCTTTAGATTCAGTAAGGTGAGCCATTTCTCTAGGAGACTGAATGTGCTTCCTGAATATCATAGATGCCTTCCATCATGTTCCGGTGTCAGTGAGAAACCAACAGTTTCAGTGAGAAACTGAACACTATTTCCTTAATATTGTGCCAAACAAACCAATGAAAGGGGACAGAGAGCAAGGCTGAGATATTGCAGTTCAGATACATATAGACATTCTGAGTGTCTTATGCAGCATTACTAGCGAGCATTAATTGTGCGGTATAAACTGTAGCTAAACAGGGATCAAAGCATTACAGCAGAATGCTAAATGCACTATGAAAAAATAACATTAACGGATATGCAAAAATCAACTCCTCCTGTTAAACAATTTTCATTATGCTGGCAATAAAGGAAATTAAGGTTTCTCTTGTACATTACAATTTCTTCTTTTCCTGCAATAAAACTCATTTAAATAGTCCTGCTGCCTTAATATTCCCACTATTTGGCACTATGTTTTTTTACTCAGTATTTCAGTACCTAAAACTAGAATAACAATACAAGCCATACAAACACAAGATCAGATTCACTGTCGGGTAAATGGCATGCAACATGTGCAAGTATAATATGGAAGATCAATTATTTTGCTGCTGTTCATGCAAATTTTCATCATTGTGACCGGCGCAATGGGGATTTGCCTAAAGGAAATTTAAAAAACTATCATATCTCCTACACCTCCCCAGTGTTTCTGAATGCATTTCTCTTTTTGAAGGTGTATTTTCATAAGCAACCTTATTAGTGTAGATCTTACATTGGGTGTGTTTTCAGACATGTAGGGATGATTTATTTCCTCTGAAACACATCTCTGGAGAAATACAGCAAGAGCTAAAGTAATACACTTTGAGACAGAGGTACAGTTATAATGAACTCATTCTCTCATTCTCACACACAAAACCTGGACTCCCTCTTGCAGAGACTCACGTAGAGAATGTGGCTCAGGATCAAGGAGTCTCCCTCACAACTGCCACTAAATCTTCCAGAGAATGGCTCACTTTGAGCAGATAGGAGCACAAATTGTATGACCGTGTGAAGCATAACAGAAAAAAAAGACATCTATTTCTCCCACAGAGCCCCACACAGAGAGTTTGGACAAAAGTTGGACCATAGAACATCTCATAGAACATCTCATACAGAGACAGTAACTCATGCAGAACAGATGAAGGCTCAGACTTAAAGGAAAATGATATCCCCAAACAATGTAGAAATATATCGAAAAAACTTTTTGGAGCATGCATTCAATAAAGGCAATCTTCCACCAGGCAGATATATTTCAAAGTGAAGTTTATTGTGTCCACAGCCTGAGTGCCTGCTCCAAAAAGTTTTTTCGGTTTGTCCACTCCCTGTGCTGAGGGCTCATAGTGGTGCACCTGGGCCTCTTCCCTAACGTGGGGAGTTATCAATGTCTACTTGCAGACCCTAAAACTACAGATTTATCTCTGTAGAAATATATGTCATAAAACAGCTAATATGTAAAACCCTGCTTCATCTATATAAACAATTTTCATAAAAAATATATTTGCAATAGTATTCTGGATAGCAAATTGCAATAAGTACTAAGAGCCCCCCCCCCCCCCCCCCGGGACTATATGATTCACAGTGCACACAAACAAACTATGGGCACACATACATGTTAGGTCACATCAGTTGATTATTGGACACAGTTCTGTCTTTTACTCCCACACATTTTCTTGTTAGAGCTGCAATATTTCCTGTCATCTTGGATTTTGATTCCTGTGATCTCTTAGGGAGCACACAGACCATCACAAGAATGTTGGCTTGATGTAAAAGATGCAAAAGGCCAATATTTACTGATACATATATTCCAGTTTGGTAAGCTTATTCGGTACGCCATGATATAAATATGTTGGTTTTAAGTAGTCATTCCAGGGGTATAGGGATAAATTTATCAAAGAGTGAAGTTCCGCCACTAGAGTGAAATTCCGCAGCTCACAATTTATTTCTATGGGATTTTGAAAGGCGTATTTATCAATGGGTGAAAGTGAAATACGCCTATTAAAATCCCATAGAAATGAATGGAGAGTGGCGGAATTTCACTCTAGTGGCGGAACTTCACTATTAACTTCACTCTTTGATAAATATACCCCATAGTTTTTATAGTTTATCACACACGTTGACATCTTCCACACATCTAGGGGTATATTTATTATGCTGTGTAAAAAACATCAGAATAATACACCACATATCACCAGACTTTACCATGTAAAAAATGACGTAAAAAAAAATTTAAGACCATTTTTTTTGCTGAATTTCATTTTACACAGCATAATAATATGCCCCCAAATGTAGTAACTTGGCTTGTTTTAATAGTGACTTCTTGTCTGATTTGAGATCTCTCTGTTTAACTGTTGTATTCCACTTCATTGCATAGCAGGGCCTTCCAAGCAGTGCATTTGATCACAAAAATCCTGGCAATGTCCCATATTTGGACAAGAGCAGTTGGTGAGTGGTTGGAAAGTGCAGAGACTTTCATAAAAACCAGACATCAGCTCAGTCAGAACAGTTTCATCAGAAAAACACACTAGCAAAGCATGTGTAAATTTGATTAATTCAACTTACAATGCTCAACTTCCGGCAGATAATAATGAGAAATAATATAGTACCCTTGCAATGGAGTTTGTTTTTGCCCTTTATAATGTGAAGAAAATTGCATACTGATTTGAAATATTTTTAAAATATACAGTTCATGAAAGACCCACTACTGTATAACTCACGGGAAATAAAACATTTTCAAATAGTAAATAGTTTTTAATCTATTGTTCCAGTGTTTGGTGTTTTTTAAAAATGCATCTGTGATTATATTCTGCACTTATATTCTTTATTGACTAACCATATATCATCTGTGGATTGTATATCAAGAATAAATATACAAGCATAAAATATGATTAAATGTACCCTGACGTTCTTTTGAGACTTGCAGTTTTGCCCCAGGTGTGCTATTTCTAGACATATTTCTAAAGCGCAGGGAAGCAGTGCTTGTCAAGGTTTAGTTTTCTTAATGGGAAAGACAATGTCTAGAGACAGAGAAAGAAATCAGATCTTATCCAGACACATTCTTAATTTCATTTTTCATAGACCTTAAGGCAGCTCTCCTTTGGCTGGGAGCGAGCAATCCACCTTTTGACATAACAACAGTGTGGGTTTTTGGTATTTTACAACATAAACAAAACACAGATATGTAAATGTTATTTTGTTTAGAATTGGTCTAGTTTTGAATTCGGGATTTTTATACTCACAGTATAATCAACAAGTTAGTAGTGCACTTGCTGTTTTGTATTCCAAGAGGGTGTGTAATAACCCGTCTGTGAGAGGGACTGTTATGAATGATATGAATGATTCTACCATTTATAAAGAATTGTAGAATATATTGGCACCCCCTATAAAGGAACAGGGCACACCAGCAATGAAAAAAATAATGACTTTATTTCATATTAAGCATAAGGAAAAACATATTTCAATGCCTTACAATGTGTCTTCATCAGTATTTATGCATACATACACCAGTATTTGTATTTTTATGTATATGAACTGACCAAGACCCCTTGTGTGGGGTTGACACATGTTGGGTTCCTTATTTCTTATACTTATGTATGAACAACATTTAGCATTTATTTTGACCTGAGCGCTCAAAATAATTTTTTTTGCGCATATAGCAGATAAGGAATTAGAGAGAACATTGCTCATCATTATTAATATGAAATAAAGTCTATGTTTGGTTTTTCAATGCTGGTATGCCCTGTTTTCTTCACAGTTGCCCATGGGTCTGCCCAATCCCCAAGAACAGACCAAAGGATAACAACCAAATTTGAAAGTAATGGCTTCTCGATGTAAAATAAAGAAACTGTTGGTTTCTCACTGACACCGGAACATGATGGAAGGCATCTATGATATTCAGGAAGCACATTCAGTCTCCTAGAGAAATGGCTCACCTTACTGAATCTAAAGGCTCCACTTTGTAATTATTTTAAACTTTTTTAAAACTGCACAAGGAATGACACTGGAACAGAAGAGTGTACATTGATATTTATTATTGATAATTATTGTCTTAGCTACAGTATCATAAAGCACAGATAAGGTGGCCATATACACATAGACATTCATGGGCATTTTGACTGATTTTAACCTTCCTGCCTGTCTATTGGCTCATCTGTTGAGCCAATAGCCAAGATGGCACACGGCCTGTAATATATATATATATATATATATATATATATATATATATATATATACCATTGCTCAATTACATCCTCTGTCCTGACAAATTCAGTATGCATATTTCTGTTCCTAGCTCCTGTATAGGCATTTGCCATTCAGGAATTGAGAGGGTTAAATACTTAACTAGGAAATGTCAAGTTTATGGGATTTTTAGAATTGTGTTTATCAATGGGTGAAAAGTTAGAGCTCACCATTTGATAAACATGGTTCTAAAATCCCATAGGAATGAAAAAAAGTGGGTGCCCCTGAAAAACAAAGATGTAAATATTTTAAAAAATAATAATCATGAAGGCTTGCAAATGGTCTTAAAATATTGATCTACATGACACTGAAAGTTTTAAATGAACTACATACTTGAGTGTCTAATTTTATAAACCTACCGTGAATTGCATGTATATTTTCTGCTTCACCTTTCCTAGGTGTAACTGCAAGGATATGCCTTTGGGTTTTTGGGTACCTTTTGGGTGCCACTGAGATATGAAATGAGCCTGAAACATGCCCCTGTCATTTGATATTAACAGACATGCCCCAGCCTACAGGAGCAATGGTTTTCAAGCCATACAGCCACAGTGCCCTTTATCAAAATGATTTATTGAAAAAATACAGGAATTGCACACTGCAAAACCTGCAATAGACACATACATTGTATTAAATGATAGCTCAACTTGGAGATAATTAGGAGGTGATTGAGCTACCCTGAAAAATTACCCCCAAAATAAGAACCACATATTACAGACAGAGGAACTAAATGTCATGTTTTGACTCCTGTTATTTGGAACAGATGAGATTTTTTTTATTGCAGCAAATTTAATGTAGAGTGTGTTCTTTTAATATCTTTTCCCTTAGCAACTCATTTCAAATATCTGATAGTCAAGTGCCATCATTTATTTATAACATGCCAAGACAGTTCTCAGCGCTTTATGATATGAATACAATGACATACACATTTACCGTCACACAGGACCAAATGAGCCCTCTGCTCTGAAGAAGAATAGGAGTATTGTTGTTGTTGTTACTGTTCTTATCCATGCGGAACATAAAAATAAAATGGAATAATAGAACAAAGGTAAAACTGCAATGAAGGGGAAATATGGCCTTTCCTATGAGCTTCAATCCAAGAAAACACTGGCACTCAAAGGCAAGCAAATGCAGGGTTATACCCTTGCGTATTTTATTCTGCAAACGTGCAACGTTTCGGGTCAGACCCCTTTGTCAAATGAGCGGGCTACAACACTGCTTTCCTATGAGCTTCCACAAATTCCATATGTTAACCTATACAGTGTCGGACTGGCCCACCGGGATACCAGGAAAACTCCCGGTGGGCCCTGGTGTCAGGGGGCACTTGTGCTGCTAAAGATTTGGCCTATTTCATGGTCAGTTCCTATTTCTTTGAGAACAAAGAGACTAAATAGATGAAATAATATATTATAGTATGTAAAGAATAGAGACTAGGACAGGGGTAGGCAACCCGCAGCTCCGGAGCCTCATGCGGCTCTTCATCCTGCTCTCTGTGGCTCGGTCTTGCGACTTTGCCTGTCACATCGTCTATACAGCCCTCGTACCTGCTAGCGGCTTCTTGAGTGTGCGACCGCGGTAAGCCAATGGTTAACTTACCGCGGTCGCACACTCAGGAAGCCACCAGTAGGTGCGAGGGCTGTACAGACGTCACAGGAGTGACAGGCAAGACCAACCTGCATTAAGATGATTCATCATGGTCCTTACCACGGTCACACACTCAAGACAAGAGAGAAGCCTCCAGAGTTCAGCTGCAGCAGGTGCGAGGGCTATAGACGTGGATGTGACGCATATTTTATTGACGTCTTTAGCCCTCACCTTTAAACAGATAAGAACACTAGCATTTATTAGGGTTATTCAGTGTTTAATTTATTTCAAAATAGGCCTACATATGCACACTTGTTTGTTGTACATATGCACTTTTGTTTGTTGTTTTCCGTTGTTGTAACATTTAAAATTAAAAAAAATTTAAATTTTTTAAAAGTTTATAAGCTGTGTTGTTTTGTGGCTCCAGACTATTTTTTTTTTAGTGGAAGAGGAGGCAAAATGGCTCTTTTGAAAGTAAAGGTTGCTGACCCCTGGACTAGGAGAATCAAGGTTGAGTAAGTTGAAGAATAATAATAGTACTGATAGTGGGCCCCCTGGTCTATGGTTCTTTGGAGGGCCCCTGGTCTAAGGATTTGAGGTGGGCCCCTGGTGTCCCAGTCCAACACTGAACCTAGATGATGGTTGGCAGCAGTGTCCTGATCAACTGCTTAGCTCAAAGAATGATGCAAACCTAGAAAATGTTCAAATAAATACAAATTCAAATGTGCATTGTTTGGGGTGGAGCTTGTAGAAGGAGTACTTCTCCATTAATGGTTTTCATTCTACAAAATCACAGCCCAGCTCCGCCCCCCCATGGCTGCTGACCGTTGGAGCTGGAGATTTGCTGCGTGGGACCCTTTCTCATCGATCTGATGCATCTACCCCAGGTAAGTGTAACATTTACACACACAAAAACACACAAACACACCAACACAACTTATTACAGTAATATACACTTACATTCACACTTACACACACTCACACATAGATTTTTGGGGATTGGGGGGGTCACACACACTCACAGCACCCATGTACACTTGCACACGCGCACACGTGCAAATAACATGCAATTTACCCGTTGTGCACACGCATATGTACATATATGGCTTTGTGGCTTTTTTTTTTTTTTCTTATCGCATCGTCTCTTTTTGGGCTAAAAAAAATGTTTTATTGCCGTTCCGAATAGCGTATTCGCTAACCGTACTGTGCAATAGCTTTTGTATGTTATTTTGGTGGTTATATTGCAATTTTGGGTATTTTGGTGCATTTTTAGCCATTTTATTGAATTTTTAGCCATTTTATTGCATTTTCAGCTCTGCATTTGTGTTGTTCACTTGTTTCTGTCCGTATAATCGATTTGGCCCAGCTAAAATATTCAAACGGTAATTCTGGTGGCCGATTACACTAGTGTGAAAAAAAAAGCATTGATTTTTGTGGTTTTATTAGTTTTTGGTGATTTATTTGCATTTCACACTGTTCTGTGTTAGTTTGTTTTGCCTATGTAAATTTTATCTACTATATATCCATTTGTGGGTCTCTATGCGCCACATAGTTTGGTATATCTATGCATATTGGGCATCAAAGTGTTCAGTAGACCCCTGTCGTTCATATTTAGGATGTTTTATGCTGATACGTTACGAAATGTGGGGCATATAATGGGGTAAAATTCAAGCTTTGTGACGATTTTCAGAAATTTGATAAAAAACGTTATGTTCAGCATTGCTTTGCAGTTTGGCAGTTTGCAGTAGAAACACTTATTTACCCATTTTGGATTCGTCAGAATGTGTACTTTCTGAAAATATATGGTTTTCTGGGGTCTCTGTACTGTTAGGGGGGGTCTAATGTCGCATAATACACACACCAGGTGCTTATATTGCAGCAGCCAGCGCGTCAGCTGTGAAAATGTATATACATATTGTCATTTGGGGGTCTCTGTGCGCCACATAGTTTGGTATATCTATGCATATTGGGCATCAAAGTGTTCAGTAGACCCCTGGCGTTCATATTCAGAATGTTTTATGCTGATAAGTTACGAAATGTGGGGCATATAATGGGGTAAAATTCAAGCTTTGTGACGATTTTCAGAAATTTGATAAAAAACCGTTATGTTCAGCATTGCTTTGCAGTTTGGCAGTTTGCAGTAGAAACACTTATTTACCCATATTGGATTCGTCAGAATGTGTACTTTCTGAAAATATATGGTTTTCTGGGGTCTCTGTACTGTTAGGTGGTCTAATGTCGCATAATACACACACCGGGTGGTTATATTGCTGCAGCCAGCGCGTCAGCCGTGAAAATGTCTATACATATTGTCATTTGGGGGTCTCTGTGCGCCACATACTTTGGTATATCTATGCATATTGGGCATCAAAGTGTTCAGTAGACCCCTGGCGCTCATATTTAGGATGTTTTATGCTGATAAGTTACGAAATGTGGGGCCTATAATGGGGTAAAATTCAAGCTTTGTGACGATTTTCAGAAATTTGATAAAAACCGTTATGTTCAGCATTGCTTTGCAGTTTGACAGTTTGCAGTAGGAACACATATTTACCCATATTGGATTCGTCAGAATGTGTACTTTCTGAAAATATATGGTTTTCTGGGGTCTCTGTACTGTTAGGGGGGTCTAATGTCGCATATTACACACACCGGGTGCTTATATTGCAGCAGCCGGCGCGCGTCAGCCGTGAAAATGTATATACACTATTGTCATTTGGGGGTCTCTGTGCGCCACATAGTTTGGTATATCTATGCATATTGGGCATCAAAGTGTTTAGTAGACCCCTGGCGTTCATATTCAGAAAGTTTTATGCTGATAAATTACGAAATGTGGGGCATATAATGGGGTAAAATTCAAGCTTTGTGACGATTTTCAGAAATTTGATAAAAACCGTTATGTTCAGCATTGCTTTGCAGTTTGGCAGTTTGCAGTAGAAACACTTATTTACCCATATTGGATTTGTCAGAATGTGTACTTTCTGAAAAGATATGGTTTTCTGGGGTCTCTATACTGTTAGGTGGTCTAATGTCGCATAATACACACACCGGGTGGTTATATTGCTGCAGCCAGCGCGTCAGCCGTGAAAATGTATATACACTATTGTCATTTGGGGGTCTCTGTGCGCCACATAGTTTGGTATATCTATGCATATTGGGCATCAAAGTGTTTAGTAGACCCCTGGCGTTCATATTCAGAAAGTTTTATGCTGATAAGTTACGAAATGTGGGGCATATAATGGGGTAAAATTCAAGCTTTGTGACGATTTTCAGAAATTTGATAAAAACCGTTATGTTCAGCATTGCTTTGCAGTTTGGCAGTTTGCAGTAGAAACACTTATTTACCCATATTGGATTTGTCAGAATGTGTCTCTGTACTGTTAGGTGGTCTAATGTCGCATAATACACACACCGGGTGGTTATATTGCTGCAGCCAGCGCGTCAGCCGTGAAAATGTCTATACATATTGTCATTTGGGGGTCTCTGTGCGCCACATAGTTTGGTATATCTATGCATATTGGGCATCAAAGTGTTCAGTAGACCCCTGGCGCTCATATTTCGGATGTTTTATGCTGATAAGTTACGAAATGTGGGGCATATAATGGGGTAAAATTCAAGCTTTGTGACGATTTTCAGAAATTTGATAAAAACCGTTAAGTTCAGCATTGCTTTGCAGTTTGGCAGTTTGCAGTAGGAACACATATTTACCCATATTGGATTCGTCAGAATGTGTACTTTCTGAAAATATATGGTTTTCTGGGGTCTCTGTACTGTTAGGGGGTCTAATGTCGCATATTACACACACCGGGTGCTTATATTGCAGCAGCCGGCGCGCGTCAGCCGTGAAAATGTCTATACATATTGTCATTTGGGGGTCTCTGTGCGCCACATAGTTTGGTATATCTATGCACATTGGGCATCAAACTGTTTAGTAGACCCCTATGTTTATATTTAGGATGCTTTATGCTGGTAATGATACATGGACAATACGATGCTGGAAAGTTGAAGCTTTGAGGCAATTTTCAGAATATTTTACCAAAACCGCCAAATTTGGCAAAGCCTTGCGACTCAGTAGTTTGGGGCAGAAAGGCATGGGTACCCATTTTAGATTCTGTATAATGTGTACTTTCCAAAAATATATGGGTTTGGGGGGTAAACATATATTTCTGTGTTTTTACCCCACAAAAATGCAGTCAATTTGTTGATTTTTCATTAGCTGAAGTTACCCACAGGACAATTTGTATGCGCTAACTTAATTTTGGGGCCTCTAAATGCCATATACTTTGGTAAACCTATGCACAGTGGGCACCAAACTGTTTGGAGGACCCCTGGCAATCACAATTTTGGTGCTTTTTTGTGTTACGTAATGATACATGGGCGATATGATGCTGGAAAGTTGAAGCATTGAGGCAATTTTCAGATATTTCACAAAAACCATCAATTTTGGGAAAGCCTTGCGACTCAGTAGTTTGGAGCAATAAGGCATGGGTACCCATTTTAGATTCTGTAGAATGTGTACTTTCCAAAAATGTATGGGTTTGGGAGGTAAACATATATTTCTGTGTTTTTACCCCACAAAAATGCAGTCAATGTGTTGATCTTTCATTAGCTGAAGTTACCCACAGGACTATTTGTATGCGCTAACTTCATTTTGGGGCCTCTAACTGCCAGATACTTTGGTACACCTATGAACAATGGCCACCAAACTGTTCGGAGGAACCCTGGCAATCATATTTAGGGTGCTTTTTTTTGGTGCGTAACGATACATGGGTGATATGGTGCTGAGAAGTTGAAGCTTTGAGGCAATTTTCAGATATTTCACCAAAACTGACAATTGTGGGAAAGCCTTGCGACTCAGTAGTTTGGAGCAGAAAGGCATGGGTACCCATTTTAGATTTGGTAGAATGTGTACTTTCCAAAAATATATGGGTTTGGTGGGTAAACATATATTTCTGTGTTTTTACCCCACAAAAATGCAGTCAATGTGTTGATTTTTCATTAGATGAAGTTACCCACAGGACTATTTGTATGCGCTAACTTCATTTTGAGGCCTCTAAATGCCAGATACTTTGGTAAACCTATGAACAATGGCCACCAAACTGTTTGGAGGAACCCTGGCAATCATATTTAGGGTGCTTTTTCTTGGTGCGTAACGATACATGGGTGATATGGTGCTGAGAAGTTGAAGCTTGGAGGCAATTTTCAGATATTTCACCAAAACCGACAATTGTGGGAAAGCCTTGCGACTCAGTAGTTTGGAGCAGAAAGGCATGGGTACCCATTTTAGATTCGGTAGAATGTGTACTTTCCAAAAATATATGGGTTTGGGGGGTAAACATATATTTCTGTGTTTTTACCCCACAAAAATGCAGTCAATGTGTTGATTTTTCATTAGCTGAAGTTACCCACGGGACTGTTTGTATGCGCTAACTTCATTTTGGGGCCTCTAAATGCCAGATACTTTGGTAAACTTATGAACAATGGCCACCAAAATGTTCAGAGGAACCCTGGCAAACATATTTAGGGTGCTTTTTCTTAGTACGTAATGATACATGGGTGATATGGTGCTGGGAAGTTGAAGGTTTGAGGCAATTTTCAGATATTTCACCAAAACCGACAATTTTGGGAAAGCCTTGCGACTCAGTAGTTTGGAGCAGAAAGGCATGGGTACCCATTTTAGATTCTGTAGAATGTGTACTTTCCAAAAATATATGGGTTTGGGGGGTAAATATATATTTCTGTGTTTTTACCCCACAAAAAATGCAGTCAATGTGTTGATTTCTCAGTAGCTGAAGTAAAGTCCTGAACAATTTGGATGTGCTAACTTCATATTGGTCTCTCTAAATGCCAGATACTTTGGTAAACCTATGCATAATGGGTATCAAACTGTTCAGTGGACCCCATGAAATCATATTTCAGGTGCTTTTTCTTGGTACCTAATATAGTTTGGGATATGCGGAGCAGCAAAATAAAACCTTTGAAATGATTTTTCAAAATGTTGAATTTTATTTTGAAAAATCGCTATGTTCAGACAAGCTTTTCTGTTTGGTAGTTGGGAGTAGAGAGACATAGTTACCCATTTTGTAATCGGCAGAATGTGTACTTTTCAAAAATGTATGGTTTTCTGGGGTAAACCTATGGTTTCAGAATTTTTTGCCTTGGAATCTAAAGCATGCCGTTTTCTGCCTTAGTGCTTTCAAAATTCAGTAATATACTGCCGGGAGTTTTTGCTGTACAGAAGTCCTAAATCTCCCTAAAACTATACATATCTGGTATTGGCACGTTCGAGAGACATAAGGCTTTCCAAATCAGTTGGATTTTCATCTGTAAAATGAAATATTTTTCTGGTATAAATTGATATACGATGAAAAATGGTAATTTTTCATTTTTTTTTGGTATTTAGCACTATAAATTTTTTTGCACAGGTGGAAATACATGAAAACTCAGGCAGATTTAGAAAGCTCAGTTTCTACCGAAAAAAACAATGTATAGTTTTCCTAGGTAAACTATAGGTTTCCCCTCAGAAAATGCCCCTAAAGTGAGAGAGCACAAAATGCTTAAAAACGGCTGGCATTTCGCGTAACCAAAATGTGAAATTCTGCTGGCACTTAAAGGGTTAATATTACATTTTCCCAAAAATTTGCTTTGCAGTAAAAAATCTGATTTTTTTTTCCGTATTCTTTCATCCGAATTTCATGAATTGCACTATTTTTGGGGAATTTTCACCTGAAAACTTTGGGGTATTGCACAAAACCCAGCGCACATCAAAAAATCATTGGGACTTCTCCCATTTACTTATATGCAACCTCGACAGTTCTGAGATGCTGGATTTTCAGATTCTGACTTTTCCCATCCTCGGGGTTTAAAGGGGACCCGTCACCCAAAAAAATTATTCAAAATCCTATTTTATCACATTAGTCAAGCAAAATGAACTTTAATTACACTATATAAATTATTTGAATCTTGCTTCCTTCAGTCTGGGATTTCAAAATTATAGCAAGCAGGCAGCAGCCATTTTGTGGACACTGTTATTAAGACAAGCCTTGTATCATCTCAGAATCTTGTTTGTGCACCAGAATAGGGGACCCGATGTCCATCCCGATGCCCTGGTTACACAATTAAATGGTAAAGAGAATGGGGGAATGTGGGGAGAGCGGTGACATCTAGGAAGTACTGAATGGAAAGTGAAAGTAATTGTCTGCCCCACCTCTATGCCACTGGCATAGAGGAGGGGCAGACAATATTTGATTGACAGCTGAGATTTTTAAATGAGCTTACAACAGCTATGAATGCTTTAATAAAAAATAGAAATTGGATTTCATGTTTAGTTTGAAAAGGACTTTTATTATACAGATTTTTGTGTCTGGGTGACAGGTCCACTTCAAAAAATTCCTGGAAAATTTGTGATTTTTTAAAAGTCTGATTTTTGGAGTTTAGTAAATAACCCCCTAGGGGTCATTAACTATGACCCTGGCAAATGTGCAAGACCACTAAGGGGCATAAGAACTCACCCATTAGTGCTTATGCTGAGAGCACTTCTACCCTTTCACTGCCACTTGCACTGCAAGATACAGACTGCTTTGTCAGGTGTTAAAGGACTATTGTATTTGTTCACCACTTAACTATGTACTCATGTAACCATGTTAGTTTTGTGCTACTGTGTAGAAATGGCCTATGACTGCATTGCAAAAATATGTATTACCTATCCAGGGATTGGACTATTCTGAGCTCGGATTGTTGCAAGGGAACATTAGTGCCCTGAATTAATTTCTATTTTTAAAAATATACTTTTGTAAAAAAAATTATTCCATTGTGAAGCAATTTATTCTCATGTATGCCGATTTCATTACTAATCAATTTAAAAAATAAGATATAGAAATAGTACTGTGGGTATGCATTTATTTAATTCCATAACTGAGCTGTTAGAAGATTATAATATCAGTCTTCAAAGTTGCAGATATCTCCATAGGAAAACAAATATTCTCCTTTCTGCTTTCCAGTGTTAAATGGCTTGTACAATGAAGAAAGATCTGTTCTTTCATATAGGCTGTTTCAATTCACCAATCACAAACCTGTCAAGGGCTAGACATAAGATTAAAGAGGCAATATGGTTTCAGTTGTCCATAATGGAGCTAAAGCTTCTAGTGAACTGAAGAAAGCAAAGAAAAGACTGACAGAAATCCTGCGCCTTGATCCTGTCTAGTTTTTAAAATATTGGAGAGAATGGCATTTCTTTTAAATAACATGTTTCTCTTACCAGAGTGTGTTCTATTACAGGCCACTGAGATAATGCAATACTGACTTGTGATAAATTGAAAATGTAAAAAAGTGCAGCAAGGCTATATTGGCCAAGTAATAACCTGTATTTTACCTGTTTGTGGCTTACAAGATGAAATTACTATTACCTATTCCCTTCACTCTCACCTGTTTTCTTCTGTTCTCTACTTTTCTACCACCTCTTTTATTTTGTCTGGCTTTTATCCTCTCTTCCTTTGTGTGTTTTCTCTATGCTTCTCAGTTTTTACTGTTCTATGATCCTTCATTCTGCTCTGTTTTGCCCTTCAACCCCTGCCTTCTTTTGCCTTGCCAATCTAATACCTCTTTTGCAATTTTTAATTCTGCTTTCTTTTTTTCTTTCATGCCCTTGCTATTATACTGTCTGTTTTTTACCACCTTTCCTTCTCAAACCTGCTGTGTTTCACCTTGTTTGCAGGTACTGATATGAATAAGGAAACATTTCTGTCAAATGTGTGCATTATGCCGATGCCATATAAATAGAGAATAATAGAGGGGTGGTGGTTAGGATGGTCTTAGCATGCCAGCCAGAGACAATGACAGGTCAATATATACTATATTTAAAGCCCCTCTATGATGCACACAGAACAGTCTTTTGATAAGGCAGACTTATTGTGCCTAATGGGTTCAAAGTTGTGTTTTAAGTCCACCGCACTTCTGCACTTAACTTACACTGCAATGGTGGTGCTGGTCATTCGTTGACCCGGCAAGGTCCCACATCAACAGCAATTTATGTTCATGGATCCGTACACACAATTTTTCTGCAGTAGGGGAAGTGCCCCTTTCTTTATTCTATAACACCACTAGTATCATGGGTCCGTATACACACAATTTTTCTGCAGTTGGGGAAGTGCCCCTTTCTTTATTTTATAACACCACTAGTATCATTGATACTAGTGGTGTTATAAAACAAAAAAAATGGCAGAAAAATTGTGTGTGTGCGGATTTTTTGGTGTTATAAAACAAAAATAAATTGCAGAAAAATTGTGTGTGCGTGCGGATCCATGAACATAAATTGCTAATTGTGGCTAATGACAACATATATTTCCACCCTTTTTCTAATCATGCAATCAATAAAACTCACAGATTAATTATAGGCACAATAGCTGGACCCCACCATGGCATTGTACAGACACTTGGGAATTGATATGTGCTGTTATGATGGCTTTAGAAACCATTAGGAAATTACAACAGTTCATCTAGAGACTTTGGCATGGCATTGTCTGTTTGGAAATTGAAAAATATTTTGTTATTTTTCATATATATGACACATAGGCTAAAATTGTTTCTATAATTCATACCAGGCATAAATATGTCATGTCCTTCTCTCTCTGTCAACAGAAAAAAGTAGTATTTTGGAATCATTGCAGTGTTTTTACAGATTCCTTGGATAAAATATTTGCACCATTTGGGCTATTAGGTAATGTGACTAATGCAATAGGAATTCATCTAGTTCTGTTGTTCTCAATTGCTCTGTAGGAGATTACATTGTCACCTATGGTTCTGTTTAATAACCATGCCATAAATGAAGCCAAGGTGAAAGTGAAAGCCCAATGATTAGTACTTTTCCCATGTCGGAAGACAATACTGGCAGCACTTCATAACACCAATACAAATGCTGGGTAATGGATGGCTTAGAGGCAATTTGTAATTAAAGTAATATAACTGCTAACAATGAAGTCTATTAACTGAATCTCTTAATGTCTTACACATTAATGAGGAAGTATAATGTAGTGTTATTTTAAACGTATTGTTAAACAATGGTCTTAAAACAAATATTTTCATATACTTGCTATTGGTTTTTCTGGAATAAAATAGCTCATATTTCAATGTGAAAGACATTCATGCCATTTTTTACCTTCAGAATAATTTTTAGTAAGTTACAGAATGGCCCGTTCTTGGCAACTTTTCAATTTTCTCTTCACTTTTTATTTTTATAGTTTTTTTTTAATTATTTGCCTTCCTCTCTGATAGTGATGGGCGAATTTGTCCCCTTTTGCTGAAAAATTTGCGAATTTCCCGCAAAATTCACAAAACTGCGAAATAGGAAAGTTCCCAAAAAAATCATGAAAATCGAAAGTTTTCACGAAAAAATCGTAAAATTCGTGAAATTCAAAGGTTTTCACTAAAAAATCATGAAATTTTAAGGATTTCACTCAAAAATCTTGAAATTTGAAGGTTTTCACAAAAAAATCATGAAAATCGGACATTTTCACAAAAAAATCGTGAAAATCGTAAATTGACGCTGGCGAATTTTCACAGGAGATTCGCAAATTCGCTGCAAATACGTGCCAGGTGAATTTATTCGCCCATCACTACTCTCTGATTCTTTCCAGCTTTCAAAGCGGGTCACACATAACCTGTAGTTTTACGAAGCTACACTTTTATTAAATTTTTCAGTCCCTCCCCATTCATATTCCTGTCTCTTTCAAACCACTGGTTGCTAGGTTAAATTGGACCCTAGCAACCAGATACCTGTTGACATTCCTAACTGAAGAACTGCTGTGCAAAAAGCTAATTCATTTTAAACAACAGCAAATAATTAAAAAATGAAGACCTCTTAGAAGTAACTGCCAAAATTGAATTGATAATAGATAGCCTCACATAAGATGTTTAGTAGAAGATGTATAAATCTTGTAATCAGTGCTATGTAACAATACTCCCTCCCCCCTCTTTCTGTCTGTATCCCCCCCCCTTTTTTTTCACTGAATGTTCAATAAAAAATATTATGAGTAAAAAAAAAAAAAGACCAATAGCAAATTGTCTCAATAGCATTCTCTACATCATACTAAAAGTTAATTTAAAAGTGAACAACCCCTTAAGCAAGTGATGATGGGTATATCTGCTGCTAATTAAAATCTGCTCTTGCACTCTTTTTTGAATGTTCAGAGCTGGGCCATTTATTTTTTTCCGATACCAATTAATTTTTGTAATAAATTCTACTGCCACGGCTGATTGGGACCGGACTGCTGTTGTCATAGAATTCTCTTCTCTTTGGTCTCTTTTGATTCTATGCCAAGCAATAGTGGCAATACACAGTATGGATTTATGGAATTAATGTTTGCTTTGCTACATTATACCTTGAATGTACATGAGTGGCCATGGATTTTTGCTACATATATCTGGCCTATATGGTGGAACCATGAGGATTGAGTGAGGGTTAGTGATTGCTGCTTATATCCAGGCTGTATGGTGCCAATGACACTTGCCATGCCCAGGCTTCATTAAATCAACAACTAGGAGGTCTGCTATACCCACTGTATAAAGTCTGACTAATGCATTCCCATGCACTTTGCTACCACAGACCACTAATACCTCTTTATTTGTGCTACAATGCATGACTGAATGGCTATTCAAGGCAGCGATCTCTGAGCCTTCACATTCTCCATGATGACAGACTGATGTAAATCCAAAATACAGAGCAGGATCACGTCAAATACAAGGTTGCTATAAATGATGTTTCAGTGCCCCCTCTGGTCAATTTGAAATACATTCATACAGCCATGCCAAGAATTTAGCTTTTTTGTGCAGATGCAGTGCAGATGGACTCATTATGTGTGACATTTGTACAATGTCTGCCATGGCTTCCAATCCACAGCCAAGTATTTGGCAGCATCAGGAGCACTTTAGAAATAAATATATAGTTCAATACCACCCAAATAACTACCTAACTAAAATACAAAGTTACAATGATAACAACAGGCCTATCTGTGTTAATAACGAATACATTTTCTGAACAACAGGTGCTTATGAATACAGATTTAAATGTCTTCCAAGTTGATATTAATACTCTGTGTTCATAGTGACGTTTGTAATACCTTTGTGTGACACATTATACAATAGAGCAGATTGTCAGCAAATAAACTGAAAAAGGAATATCCAAATGTACTGTCTCCAAACATAATATATCTACATGAGAAATTGACTGTGTAAAAATGAAGTCTTCATTGTTTTTAAGGTTAAAATAGAAAAAATACTTGATTAAGAAAACATTCTTTGAGCTATATGAAAACATAAACCTTCCATAGGAGTGCTGATCAGCCCAAATACTGCATTTGATTTGCACTATGATAATTATCTTGCATCGGTATTGGTCTTGGTGTGTTTTAAGGCTTAAATTGTCCTTATAGTTCATAAGAGCTGGTGATGTTAAGGAGGAGAATAGCAGAATAGTCAGTAAAGGCTGATGTCTGCTAGTAAAGTAAAGTGGAGATGTTCTCAACGAGGCCTATAAATTGCAGAAAAAAATCACAAACTAAACTGAGTTTTTTTGCTACAGGTATTTTTTTTTTCATTTGCTAGCATATGTACAAAAAAACGAACAGAATCAGAAAACCATGGCTGCTTCGACGGTTTCAACAAATGTAAAAAATGGTGTTGTATATACACCTCGATTGACTCCAAGGGGTCTATTCATTAAGCCTCAAATTTTTCTGGTCAAGTTTTAAAGGGGAAAATACTAATTTTTAGATTGAAAAAAAAACTTATAAAACTGATAAAACCAGCTAAAACCTGTAAAAAAGTCAATGGCAGATAGTCCCTTTTACAATTTGAAGATTTTTTGCCTTCATGATTTTCAAGAGTTTTGGGCTGTTTGATGTTGGTTTTCATTAGAATTATCTCACGATTTGTTCACGACCTTTCCCATGCGTACAATATTCATTTGGATTTTTAGTAAATGAAGTCAAACCGTGGTTGACAGTTAGGTCGAATTTTTATTTCTAAAATAGTGAGAAAAGTGTGAGTTTTAATTAAAACCTCCAAATGTCCCTCAGTAGATTCCAGGACTAAATGGATGTCTGCCTTCTTTTAAATAAATGTTGTGAAACAAATCTAAGATGATCATTTTTGGGTTGTTGGGCTACATAGTAGGACTAAGTATGCCTGGTACTATGGTGGCCTTGGTGTTATGATTTCACCATTGGCCACCAACGCTATTTCAATACTGTGTGTGTTTAGGGTTGGAGAGAACAAGCTGAGATACATGGAAGCACCTAAGGGGAGGTAAGGGGTGCAGGAGGTGGCCAGTCTAGGAGAAAATTATTTGAAAATCTGCTGCTGTTTGTAGACTAGGAAATCTCTATACATTCTCTGTGTACATAGCAGCCACAGTCCTGCAACTTCTCCTTTTCTTCCTCTGCTCATTTGTAAAACAGTGGAGCTGACATTTACATTTTACCTTTTAAAGTTTCCTTTTGCTCAGCACCATGCTAATCCCTGTGGTATAACAGCACTACTCTTCTAATTGTGGCACAGAGTAGCTATTTCCGCCAGCAACATCTGAAAATAAATAAATAATAAAATAAACATTGCCATTAGCATAGATTAATTGACCTGGGATCCTTAATGAGTTCTGCATTTGAAGATACATATCCCAAGAACATATTCCTCTGACTTTCTGCTAATTAAATCATATCTGATAGAATTTCAGTGGGTGCTCTTGTGTCCCAGACTCTCTTTTCTCTTTGAAAGCTCTGATAAGAGCATTTTTGTTTTCATAGCTAATAGCTCCCCTGCTGCCCTGTCGGCATCTACCTCGATTTGCACGGGTTTTATGCACTTAACCCTGTGCAAGTGAAGGGATTTCTTCTGAGAATTGCCTTTAGTATACATTGCATATTCATCACATAATCTTAAATCCACACCAGAGAATTTTACTTGTGTGCTTCCTGGATATCTACTGTATATAGGGGAAATCCCGAAACAGCAGCTGCAGTTAGATAGACATTGTTTTAGGAAGGATAGTGCAATAATTTGGCAACAGCTTGCTTAACTGTGATTCTTTCATTATCTTTTTTTAAAGATAAAACCCAAGGCATTTATTTCAAATGGAATGTTCAGCACAAGAACATTCTCCTAAAAATGAAAATGCACATTAGCATTCATAGATTTATCCCATTTTAAACTCACATCATAAGCAATTTTACATTCACTTAAAAACTATTAGTAATAAAGCAGTATATGTTCTGTACAACCGAAATGCCAGTTCAGCCTACTTTGAAAAACGGCAAACAATTGCATGAATGCAAGGTGCAAAGTACAGAGCAAGAGAACCTTGGAAGAGTAAGCTTCACTATCCGACTTTGCTTCGCATGGAGGGCACAAAGGGTGTAACGAGGGTGCCAATGACTGGGAAGAGGGATGGCAGGCCAGGGGATTGGTTATCAGGGATGTAGGCTAGAACGGATAGGTGTGTGTAGAAGGGGTGGGCATTCATATATACATGGAATTCCTTACCTGCTTCCTCTTCCCTCCGGATCCTGGAGCGCTGGTGGAGCTGCCCACCCACCCTCTCTTCATTTCCGGCAGTTGGTTTTTATTATGCAAGTTTTGTATGTTTGTAAATTTATAATAAAAAATTAAAAAACAATCTTTCCATTATAAATCCAAGTAATTTTTACATTTATATTGTCACAGCGGGGTAAAAAGTGTCCTTGCCATTGGTTATGCATTCTGTATTTGGCATAACCTACATGCCCACCACTGCTACGGTGGCTGGCATCTGGAGATTAATGGTTGGTAATTTAATGGCAAGTTTTTTCTGTTTACGGTATGAATAATAATCGGTTCAAATAAAAGCTGTTGCCGACCCTCATCCACATAAAGAAAGTTTTGTCTCAGTATGGTTTCTTTACGGTAGGGGTATTAACAGCTATACATTTTAGGTTGTCGCACAATAAGCACACATGCCTCCTCCCAGTCTGTTGCACACCCACAGAAGACTGACTATCATCCAGTGGATCACATACAAATGCTTTTATTGAAGAAGCACTTGTCAGTGTATCCTGGAAGTTGTGCCATATACAGTATATATAAATCAATTAAGAAATGCAAGTGCTGCAAATTATGTGTGATCTACATGTATAATAATATACATCAGCCCTGGAAACTAAGTGCAGTTTGCAATGCATACTATTTTGCAGATGGCCCAATCAATGATACTAGAATTAAAGTATGCAAAGAAATACTTCATTTTGGGTAAAAGTATGGCAAATTGTATCCATTATTTAGATTTCATCTTTCACTCCTATCTTTCTGGAGTCTTTTCAATCTATTCACTGACTTCCTATTCTAGATGGAAAGTCAATGAACCTAAAGACCTATGGACATTGTGCTTTTTCTGTACCAGCAGAAGGTTGCAGAAACTGCCTTCTCTCCACTGTCTTCTTTTCTGCTTAAACCTTTCTACATTTCCCAATGGTCCCTTTCTTCTTTCTGATTCACTTGTAAATACCTATAACTCAGTTCTGTCTGCAACTATCAATACCCATACCCCTTTATAGCCACAATACAATCATCCCCTACCCTGGATTAGCTCTCAAACACTATTTCTGCATTCCTACACATGATCATGCACTGGCAGCAAGAGCTCATAGCAAATAAATTGCATACAAAAACATTCATCCTCCACTATACATTTCTTATGACCTGCCTCAGTGCTACCCTATCCCAGGCTAGCAAGGGGTTATAAAAAAATAATAGATCCAATTCACAACCCTTATTTTCCATATTTACCTCACTACTTCATCCAACTGCAAATTAAATGAATGAACATAAAAAAGTAATGTAGATTATATTCACTAATAATTCTCCCACCCAGCAGATACCAATATTCTCAGGCTTTCTAAATCTCAATCTTTCCTATTCAACTATTTTAATATTGTAAATGAGTCTAAAATCTCCAAGTGTCTCCCGTCCTCTCTACCTACAACTTGATCCCATGTACTCACCATTATTAAACAGTGTGCCCCCTGTCAAAAACAGACCTGTGTCAAGCCCATTCTTAAAAAGGCTATACAGGACCAATCCTGCCCACCTAACTACTGCCCTGTCTTTCTCTCTTACCTTTAACCTCTACACTTCTCAGCTGGTAAACTACAGTTGATATTTCACACAAGCCTAATATTAAGACATATCCCATGCCCTATTACGAAATATTCTTTGTATAGAAGATGCTATTGCTACTAATAAGGCTACAAATGCACACTGGGTAATGTATCTCTGTTCCCTGTATTGCAGGTGTACAAGAAAGGAGAGGTGTGAACGTTCTCATGAACCTAGAAGATTTGCATCTGAAATGAAACAGTGCGTGAGATTAACTGTCCACCCAAACAACATCTCTGTCTCACAATACAATGTGCTGGTAAGAAGATCTTAATAAAGAATACCTGTTCATAAATGTCTATGCTCTTCTGTGAAATAATTATTTTAGCTACTAGAAGGACAGAAATTGAGACCTGAAGTTAAAGATAGTGCATACAGTTCATGGCTGATTTGTATGCATTTGATAATGCAAAATGCCTGTGTTGACATTGGAAACTGCCATTGGTGGGGTGTACTTTAAATTCCTTGCCACAAGGATACTTCATATCAGTGACCTCCTTCCAGTTCTCTGCCCCATTGCTTTAAGGCAGCACCTAGTGCCATCTATACTGAAGTCTACCGCCACCTTTAAGCCAGCTGTAAAACCTGTAAACTCTTGCCAAAGAAAGCAAATATATAGCATTTTCTTTGGTAGTCCATTTATGTTGAGAGCCTGGACATTCAGTAGAGGGGGCACAGAATTCCAGCTTTGTATTCTGTACTACAAGGGATTTTTATTTTCATAACCTCTAGCACCTTTTGTAAAAAGCATTAACATCTGTATTCAAGTTTTAGAAATTATTGATTTGAATTTAGATTATTCCCTGCAAAAAATGGAGGGAGAAAAGAAGGATAGACTTGTTCATGCAAAGGTAATAGCATTGCTTAATTGAAATGGGCCTTTCTGCCGTTTCTGATTGTGTTTTTCAAGTATGTACAATTTTTAAAAGAGTAATTGATTTTTCTTTGTGGAAATGCACTTGATTGCAGTCTTCTTGGGTAATTATTTGCAGCAAAATTATTTTAAAGATTTGCAAGATCCATTTTAAATGGATCTTCTGTTCATAGCAGCAGGGAATAACAATACTATTTCAGCATAATGTGCTCATCCTTGAAATCGTCAATTTCTTTGAATGTTACATCTTTTCTTACTTTAAGCGGCCCAGTTGTATCTGCATAGATGAATCAACAGTTGCAAGTACTATTATTGCTCTAAAAAGTAAGCTTTCCTTTGTCAATAAAAAAAAAATTGAACAATCCTCATTCTGCCTATAAACTATAGCAACATAAATTATTTTTGTCTGTCTTTACTACTCTGTATTTCACAGCAACAGGTGAGCCAAATTTTCATAGGAGAAGTGGTTCAGCATAAGCTGGACTTAGACCAATAACAACCAATCAGAATTTTTTCCTAATTAGTTGTCCTTCATTTGAGCTAATTTCTAGTTGTTAGATCTGGGGTAAGAGTGAATCACCCCTAATATGATGTACACCAAGGACAACTTTCCTTGTGAGGTTCAATTAAATGATCTGCAGTCTGTGACCCTACCAAACAGGCATTGGTTTGATGTCAGAATTAAAGACGTACAGGAGACAGTATTATTAAAAAATAATCCGAAAATAAACATTTAGGGGGTAATTTATTAAAGTCTGAATCCAAAAAATTTTAGTGGATTTTTTTTTCTTTTTATACCCCAAGTATGGAAAAAGTTTTAATCCGAAAATACTCCATCTCAGACCTGCCAAGGTTGTATATACAGGAAGTCAATGGGCAAGGCCCCTATGCTATCGGGAAGTTTCTGTGGTCAGCACTGGAATTAGCATGAAAATTTGATGAATTTAGACTTTTCAGGCAAAAATCCGAAAAAAAATTCGGACTTTTTGGGAAAAAGTCAGATAAAGTTGAGTGATTCTGGAAAAAATTCCAAAAGAATCATACGATTTGGATCTTCGATCGATTTTATTGAGTTTTTACCTTATCCTAATAAATCATTATTTTTTAATAATAAATCCAATCGGGGATTCTAGTTTAGTCTGATTTTTTTAATATAAATATTTGGATTTTGATATAAAGCCCTTAGTCTCTTAAAAAATTTGCTTTGTGCCTGGTGGAGATTCTGATCCTGGTAAGACAGATACAATTTCAGAATCCAGGTAGGGGAAGGGTAGATTACCTTAAAATATCAATGAAGAAATAGAATACGAATTGAATTGTAGCATAGACTTTTAATTGATCTTAAGATTCTTAGGTAGAAAGAGAGAGTAAACAGAAAAGATAGACAGATTGATATATTGCAAATACAGAGCAATACAGTACTACAGGTCTCATTTAAAGAAAAAATCTGTGGAACTAAGCATAGCACAGTGACTAAAGCTGCCACAAAGGCTGAAACTTGTTAAATTCCCATCTGGTAAAAGGATTTAAACATAAATAAAAAAAGAAAAGAAATGTTGCCTGATCCCTGTACTGTAGCTTCAAGTCCAACATTATTGCTTCAGGGTCTGCAGTAAATGTAAAGGTAACAAGGTTGTAAAAGAGCAAATGGCAAGTGCACAGAAAATAATGGAAGATGAAGTGATAGTATTATACAGATACCTGGTGGGAGCTATTGGTGGGTTGTTATATAAATTGCCTCATTGACTTTTGTATCATTTGTATGTTTTGTACTGGAATAACAAACACAATATAACAATGTAACCTGTAATAGGGCTAACACTTAAGACAGCAAGATGTTCTGCCACACTAATAGTTGTTACCTTGGCAACCTGGAACATTCACACCAAACTGCAATGCCTAGTACCTTTTATTTGGAAAAAAAATATATATATATAACTGCGCTGCCTGCAATATTATATTCATGGTAACCGAAGAATGCATTGGTTTTAGAAACCTGTTTTCAATGTTTCCATGGTACTTCATTCTTCTACAGTACCTTGTCATTATAGATCTAGAGAAATCTCACATTTTATCTCATACATCATAAATGAAAATAATCTGGGTTTCTAAATTATATTATACTTACTGCTTAATAATATTTTTTGTGCGAGCAATGTGCTTCTAGTGAACAGCCATATAAATCCCTGCATTGATGTTGAAATACTGTAATATTTGTAAAATATTTCCGGTTACAGTTGGTATTGGAGGCATACAATGTACCAGAGCTGTCCGCTGGTGTCAACTGCACGTTTGAAGAACTCTCAGAAATGGATGGGCTCGTTGTTGGAAACCAAATTAGATGCATTTCACCAGCTGAGAAAGAAGTTCCCAGGATAATCACAGAAAATGGTAAGACAGTTACATAGATTTCATAGTTACTATGTTGAAGAAAAGCCATTTGTCCATCATGTTCGGCTGTTCAAGCACTATTGATTCAGAGGATGGGGGAAAGACAGTAGACAATATATATATATATATATATATATATATATATATATATATATATATATATATATATATATATATATATATATATATATATTGTCCAACGAGATGGCACACCATGATATAAAAGTTTAAAACATATTGTTTATTTCGTAAGCATAAAAACAGCCAAGGTAAGCTTAAATATATATCCATGTGGAGATCTATGCAACGTAATGCTTAATTAATATTGTCCCATTATAGTACTGTATGTCCCATTAAATGATTGTTAGCTTAGCCTTTCATTTATTATGACCTGGTACTATCCTTTACTTACATGGCAGTATTTCTTCTGGATACCCAGGAGCAAAAGTCCATTTAATCATATGTTGATTCCATAGCTGAGATGATACCCAAAGGATGGATGACATTTTATTAAAGCTTTATATCACCTCGTTGATGCTGAGAAATCAATTTTGTTTTATATGCCCTAAGTATTTCTGAAAGCTAACATTTTACAAATGATTCGAAGAACAATCTGTGATTTTATTTTACCTGTTTGTAACGTGCAGGATTTTAGCTCCTTAGAAATACTGTGCAGCTTGTAGGTCTGGCTTTCCCCATACTGAATTATTATTGTCTATATAAAGCCACGCGAAAGAGTCTTTGTTTTTGTTTTTAATACACCTACAACTTTATTTTCTGTCATTTGATTTGGATGGTACTGTCTAGGGGGCATAAAAAAAAGGCATGTCTAAAAGGAAATGGTAAAGATGACATGATATATTAAGGAAAGGAAAAAAAGGTCAGTTTCTGCCTATAATAGTTAAAGGAGTAAATACTGTGTGTTTATGTCATGTTAAGAGAGGAAACGAAAAGCAGAAAAATGGCTTAAAAGTTCCCAGCCCTTGAAGGTCCATTCACATCTTACTGAGGTTAGAAACAATGTTTACAAAATAAATCCTGTATTATCTTCCCTCTGGGTTGTATACCTTAACTTAAATTAAATCAAATATATAGCTGGGAATTACCAACTGCTTCAAGCACGCTGTTCAAATAATGCATGACACTAGAGATTATTTTAGATGTACCAGTCATGAAAATAAATATGCCTAACTGTTACAAGAGGCATAAGTGCTATTTCAAGGAGAAAACTTTAGTGAATGGCAGTTAAATGAAACCAGCAAGAGAGATTTATGGGAGCTCCAGCTGCTGGGGGCCAGGCATGCAATCATCATCATTATTTATGTATATACTCTAGTGCCGACAAGATACGCAGTGCTTTACCTTTAGTTATAACAAACAGGGAATAAATGGTGGATAAGAAACAAGGGTTACAGAGTACAATAGGATTAGAGGGCCCTACAAATAAGAGTTTACAAACTAAAGGTTAGGGTACAATCGAGACATTAGGATTTTAGAAACAATTTTGTGATTTTTTGATACAGCAATGATTGATTAATTAAGGTACACTGAATAAGCTTCTTTAAACAGGTGGGTCTTTAAGGAGCGCTTGAAAGTTTGGAAAGAAGGAGAAAGTCTGACAGCTTGTGGCAGAGAGTTCAAGAGAAAAGCATAAGCCCGAGAGAAGTCTTGTAGACGAGAATGGGCAGAAGTGATGCGAGTGAGGGGAAGTGAGACGAATATCAGAAGCAGAGCGAAGGTTTCGTAAAAGAGTGTATTTGGAGATCAGAGATGAAATATAGGGAGGGTTTCATTATTAAGGGCCTTGAATGTGAGTGTTAGTAATTTGAATTTGATTCTAGAGGAGATTGGGAGCCAGTGAAGGGACATACATATGGGAGCAGCTGATGTTAAGGGGTGAGATAGATGAATGAGTCTAGCAGCCGCATTTAGAACAGATTGGAGTTGTGAAAGGTGACTTGTTGGAATACCTTCTTTTATTGCACTAGTTTCATGAAATAATCAAACTCGGTGACAATTAGTACATGAACATATTCAGGCACTGAACATCAGCATGCTTTGCCAGAATATTGTATACAGTAAGTATGTGGCTGACAGAGCAGTCAAGTAAGTTTGTACCCAGTTACTAGTGCCAATACTATAAAGAAGTGCCTAGATATTGGGTGTTCATTTAGGAACAGTACATTTTCAGTGTACTGTAGTAGCTTAGGCCTTTGCATGAATTAAATGTTTATTTTTTAGTGTTCTAACTGCAACAGCCCAGTAGATTATTGTCTAATGTGGCTCACATGCCTAAATTAAATTAACCATTGCTCATGTTCCTATGTAAATATTAAAGCTTGTCCAGCATGTGATCTTCCCTGTTTAGGAAAGTACACAAATATTAGCATTCCTTTGCAGTCAGAAGGTCTTGTGGAATCCTTGGAATTGTAGGTCACTGCAGATGAAGAGATCTAATGATTTGATGTTCCTATTTTGTTTGCCTTTAACAAAAGAAAATAGTTTCATAAAATGTTGACAAGCTAATTGTTTAATCCATTGTGAAAGGCTGCACATACGGTATTTAGAATCAGCTTTATTGTGATCTCCAGTATTAATATTTGCTTTCCTTAACTAAGTCATAAAATGAAAGATCTTAACAGGTCTGTCAAAACAGTTAGTGACAGATGGGCTGGGGAGCAATAGTAAATTTACTCCATAAACTTCTTCTAGTTATAATTCATCATCATGGTCTGTTGGAAATGATTGATTAATGAGCCTTCTGTATTAGAAAAAAATAATACAGGGACAGGTTAGGTCAGATTTTTGCATTTCATTATGGGCTTATGTATATAATAATCAATTATTTTATTAATTAAAGCTAAACGTCTCCTGCAACTGGGAAATTATTTATGATGCTGAATTCAAATGCAGAGACTTGGTGCTATATAGGCTGATGAGGTGTTTTGAGGTCCAGCATTAAAAATAAAATAACATAATACAGGGCTGTCAAAATGTATCCGGTCCGGGACCCAGCCTTCTATGCCCCCCCACATGAAAGTCTGCCTGCTGTGATTCCTTACCTTGTGTAAGCTTTAAAGGGTATTAGTACTAAGATTAATTGATCCCTGCATTGTTTCCCCCTTAAATTCACCCTGTAAACTCCTGCATTGTTCACACATGTAACACCTATATTATTCACATACCCCTAAAGCCCTGTACTGTTCATCTCAGATTCAGACTTAAATTTCCCACATTATTTACCTTTTCATACAGTACCTCAGACAAATTGCTGTATGTAGCACAGTATGAACTGTTCATCTTAGAGAGGTCTCACAGTCTCCCTCTCTCCTGCTCTATTTGCATGCTCTATGCTCCCAGTGTGTGCCCTACTCTGTCTGCCCTAAGCTCCTTGTGTCTGTCCTCTACTCCTTGTGTCTGCCCTACTCTGTCTGCCCTATACTCCTTGTGTCTGCCCTCTACTCCTTGTGTCTGCCCTACTCTGTCTGCCCTATGCTCCTTGTGTGTGCCCTACTCTGTCTGCCCTATACTCCTTGTGTCTGCCCTACTCTGTCTGCCCTCTACTCCTTGTGTCTGCCCTACTCTGTCTGCCCTATGCTCCCAGTGTGTGCCCTACTCTGTCTGCCCTATACTCCTTGTATCTGCCCTACTCTGTCTGCCCTCTACTCCTTGTGTCTGCCCTACTCTGTCTGCCCTATGCTCCTTGTGTGTGCCCTACTCTGTCTACCCTATACTCCTTGTGTCGGCCCTACTCTGTCTGCCCTCTACTCCTTGTGTCTGCCCTACTCTGTCTGCCCTATGCTCCTTGTGTCTGCCCTACTCTGTCTGCCCTATACTCCTTGTGTGTGCCCTACTCTGTCTGCCCTATACTCCTTGTGTCTGCCCTACTCTGTCTGCCCTATACTCCTTGTGTGTGCCCTACTCTGTCTGCCCTAAGCTCCTTGTGTGTGCCCTACTCTGTCTGCCCTCTACTCCTTGTGTCTGCCCTACTCTGTCTGCCCTATGCTCCTTGTGTCTGCCCTACTCTGTCTGCCCTATGCTCCCAGTGTGTGCCCTACTCTGTCTGCCCTATGCTCCTTGTGTGTGCCATACTCTGCCTGCCCTATGCTCTCTTCAGTTTAGACTGTTCTAAACATCATGGGTAGTAATGGAAGTGACCCCTTGACTGTTGTAAGGAGCTGCGGGAAGGGCTGACTAATAAGCAGTTTCATAAAAAAAAAATTCCCAGTCTTAGGAGGGGCCCTAAAATGACATTAGCATAGGGCACAGTAACTTCTAGTGATGTCAGTGTCACATAAATAGCATTGCAATTCTTTTGGAACCTTTACCTGTTGATTATTTTGTCTACTGATTACAACTTGGCAGATTCAGCAAAGGCCACTTGAAGCATAACTATACTGCCAATTATCTTCCAGACAGGTGCAATTGCATAGTACAGCTATCACAGTTTGCATTGTTTTGCAGATGTAGTTACAAATATAGCATCTATTTATGCAGTGCAGACATAATAATAATTCATTTGGTAGGATTTATAATCTATATTGAACTTGTGGGTTAATACTAAAGGTAAGCAAGGAGTAACATTGTTAGTGTCCTAAAAACCTGACTAGAAACAATAGAAAACATACAA
Organism: Xenopus laevis; assembly: GCF_017654675.1. Lineage (NCBI taxonomy): Eukaryota > Metazoa > Chordata > Amphibia > Anura > Pipidae > Xenopus > Xenopus laevis. The sequence goes on from NC_054376.1 coordinate 66,046,975, forward strand.
AGCATTAATAGATATTTCCTATTTAGATCAAAAATGGATGTATGACATTAGAACATTGAAAATTACTTTAAAAAATAACGACCCACTATATTTACAAGGTGAATAAAATCAATGCTCTGATCTAATGCATAATCTCCCTTCAAATCAAAAGATGTGATCTTCTGTTCATGCAAAGCCAGCGTCACAGTATGCTCTTGGTCTCAAAATATCTTCAGCATAGGGTTGGCTTCTAACTTGGATCACTGTAGTGTTTTGTTAAGATGTCTTACTAAAGAATACAAAGATGCCTCCCGGGAGGGGATCACAGTGCAGGGTCACTGTCTGATAATGACAGAAATTTGGCTGGGACGTGTTTTCAGCTCCCTATGGTAAAGAAGCTACTGCTCATGTTGCAAAGGATATTGGGGGATACTGTATGTGTTCTGAATAAATTGCAAACAAAGCAAGGGAACTCATGCTGTGTTTGATAAACAAGCAGCCGCCGTAATTATGTTACTTGCCAACTGAACTCCAAATTATCGGTGTTATGTGCCAATCTATTGGCATTAACTTGCTCATGCTGTTAAATATTATATAGGAAAGGGCTGAAACTTGCAAATGTATTGTCAGTCATGGAATAATATACAGTATAATCCTTAAAGTAAATTGATTACAGTTCTGCGTGTAGAACTTTCTACTGAATTTTTTATGTCAGTGAATGAATTTAATAGTAAAGTCAATATTTTAACCCTGAAACTTTGAGTGTATACTGCCTATTTGTCTTCATCCTAATCCTATTATATAGGATAATCTGCGACACAACATATTTTTTCATGTACTTTTCTAAAATGCAATTTTAAGCTCAATGCATGACATCAATTGTATTTAATATAGATATTCAGATTAATATACAGAATGTGTATATATATATATATATATATATATATTTTTTTTTTTTTAACTATACTATATATGTTTATTTCCCTGCAGAAATGTTGCATACAGGGGAATACTTATGGTAACATAGAATATCTCTCTCTCTCTCTCTCTCTCTCTAACACTTATTCCCATGGCTATATTAGTTTTATGGTCTGTACTTATGGTTTCGGTCCTATAGTTCTGAATGTAGGGGTGCAAGCTATAGTCATTTAAAATCCAAAAATGCAGGAGCTGCTATGTTGCCTTTTCAGTTTGAAGCTATTAATCTGGAGTAGTTTTGTCACTTTAGGGGAGATGCTTGGTAATACTGTTTAATGGGAAAATAACCCTTCTTTACAGCACCTATACTCTGCTTTGCATTGTAAGTGCAGCCTTAGAAATTAACCTAAAAAAGCGGATTTATATATCACACGGAAAATCTGGTAAATTCTATAAACTGCTCTTGCCAACTTTCTCTTTCTGTCTGTTAACAATGCTGATTTCTTATACTTTTGTCCTTATCATACTGATTCAATATATACTTTGTGCTTAACTTGTGATAATCACGAAACCATTTCTACTTACTCATTGTGATACTTCAGCTTTATAGAATCATGATTAGAACTAACGCTAGAAGCAAATGGATGTACTTATGGCCTAGCTAACCATCCCTGACTATAGACAATCATGTCACCTGATTATGTGGATTACATATCTGAGAAAGGGTGTTAGCCACCCTAGTGTTAGATGCTATGCTTTTTTATTTGGTAGCTGTCATGCATGCTCAACATTTATATGTGTTGCATGATGTTTTTTATTTATTAATCTGGTTGTCTGGCCCTTGGGATAAATGATTGTGAATGTGTGGGGGGTGTTAATTTCTGGTCCGCCAATTATCCATTTCACCCACATCCAGTAGGTGTCATTGGTTGACATTGTGAAGCCCAGAAGTCTACAATAAAGGCATTTTTATCTTACTAAGATTGTGTGGTGCTGTTCAATTACAATTTTGTCATTGGTTGACATTGCCATAGATATGTGTTTACAGAAAGTGACATGAGATGTCTTTTTTAATTTAATGAAAAAAATGTGTAAAATCTGGTGTAAATGTAATCACATTTTTGTAAAACTGTTCCACTGGAACTAACACCAAGACTGTTTTCTAGCACTAATGTCATATGTATGAATTTCTGTTAAGAATGCACAAAGCCATTTTATGTATGGTGCATGGGAAAAAGGCATTCAAGTCTTGTAAAATTGTATACTGTAAAAAAATATAGAAGAAAATGTATCTTAAAGGAGAAGTAAAGCTACGGAGGCATTTTATTGCCAATAGATTAGCCGCAATATTGCAAGCTAGAATGCTATATTTATTCTGTAGAATGTTTTACCATACCTGAGTAAAAAGCTCTAGAAACTCTGTTTGTTTAGGATAGGAGCTGCAGTATTAACGTGGTGTGACATCACTTCCTGCCTGAGTCTCTCCCTGCTCTGGGCTCAGATTACAGTAGAGAAGGGAGGGGGACGGGGGAAGAGGAGCAAACTGAGCATGCTCTTGCCCAGGGCAATGAGGTTTAAGCTGAAGGCAGGAAGTCTGATACAGAAGCCCATGAGTACACAATAGAAGGAAAGAAATGTGGTGTTTCCTTTGACAGAGGACTCAGAGCAGCAGTACTTTGGGGGTTTACTGGTATATTTAGATGGACCTTTCTAATATGGCTTACTTAGTTTTAACCTTTCCTTCTCCTTTAAGCAGTTTTACTTATTAACCTGGTTTCGGTGGACTATACTTGCATGGCTTTACACTCCAATTATATAATTCACCAGTTTTTACCTTGGGATAGGGCTGTGTAAAAAATACCAAAGAAAATAGATTTTCTGCACTACTTTCTGCCTAGCTTTATAAACTAGACTGAGTTTTTCTTTGGTAGAAAACCTTCACTTCAGCTTTTCTTTCTATATCCAGGTGACCATCACATTGTTCAACTACAGCTTAAGTCCAAAGAAACTGGAATGACCTTTGCCAGTACAAATTTTGTCTTCTACAACTGCAGTGTCCATAACTCGTAAGTATTGTCTTATGAATTGTGTGGCCTTTTAAAAGGTCAGTGCCCCCACTGTCCAAGTTGTATATCTGCAGCTACAAGAGTACACCTGTTAGCTTTTGTAGTGTTTTCACTAAAGCCAGATAAAACGTATGAGATTTAACTAAAATCTAAGGATGCCTTTCTCTTTAAATTCATCAGTACAACACCTCGCAAGTTATAATTTGGGATATTACTACAATAATGTTCATAATTGTCTTGATAGTCAGTTGATAGTAAAGAAAAGCTGTTAAAAGCTTGATAGTAAAGAAAAACTGATAAAATGAATCGACTGGTGTTTTGCTTGCATATTATTAACAGATGCCAGAAAAATGTCATGCTATAATGGGAGATGTATCATTTTATACCTGTAATAGGACATTTCTACAGTGTATAGTCAGAGACAAAATGTTAGACAGATGAAATACAATTTTTTTAAACTTGGAAACACTGTTCTTTTTTAAGTCTTCATCATTTGCTATCGCATGTTTAAAATGTTGAGCGTTTTCTCCTTTTGCTAGAATTATATTGACATATGCTCACTCAAAGAGCATGACCAAGTACAGCTGAGCTATTTCAGATAAATGCTATGAGCCTATTTGCAATACGTTTCAAACGTATGACCAATACACCCCAGGCTGTCAGGCAATCATTAAATCTTGAACTCTAAGAACGTGTATTTCTAAAATGTGCCATACCAACAAGCTTCATAGCTTTCTAGCAGTAACAGTCAAGGGATCCCTTCAAATTCTTTGTTGCTTCTAGATTTAAAAAAGGGATAATGGTAAAGAAACATGCAATATTCTGGGTAGGGAGAAAGCTTATTCATTGTCCTATAATGTCAGAAGGTTGCACTATATTAATTTGAGTATTTTAGAAGGATTAACAACATGCCTTGTCATAGAAATAGTTATTTTGCTCCTAATTGCTTTAAAAATTCTACACCAACCTTGTTCTAATTCCACAGCCCCACAGTGGTTAGTTTCCCTTTGCTGTCAATTCTCAGCCATTGTTTCTGCTAAACATTCTCTTACACTGCAGTTCTTTTGAAGGGCTAATTTCATTACAAACATTTTTGTATTCCTGCTTCTATCTTCTTGAGCAGAAAGGTAGATAAAAATATTAAATATTCATTAGTGTGCATGTTATGACACAATGTGATACAGTATACATTTTTAATTTGATTTATCAGACTGGGTGCTTGTTCTCAATTTGAATAACAAGTATTCCTCTGCTGCAACAAGCTCTGAATCTCTTTTTAAAGCAAGACATTACTCCCTCCTAATACTTTGTGTTGTGCAGTGTTTTCTTTTGTTTCCTTCACTGGTAGAATATTGGTATCTGCATAATTCATAAGATGTTATTGAGAAGTCAATGACATCTAAGTTTTGCAGACTATGACCAAGTCATTTTGGATAAGGACAAAATGTACAATGGCTATGCCTCTTTCATTTAGAACATTAGAGTTTGTTTTAAAATGGATCATATTTAAATAAATATAGCAATTTGATTGTAGACAAATTAATATATAAATATTTAAAAGAAGAAATGTAGGTTTGCTTTATTAAAATACATTCCTTTATAAACTACACAGTTCAGAATGATTAAAAGTAGGAATTACGTATACATTGACAGGTTTAATCCCCTACTCAGTTCCTTTAAACAAATGGGTATGCAAACATGATGACCCCTGTGTAAAACTTAATGATTAGTACAATTTAATGCTTTCTTCTGCACCTGGTTTACATTTACTATGAAATACTCCCAAGTATAGGGCCACTGTAGGACTTTGTTTGGTCTAAAAAAGAAAAAGAAAAACACCCCCTTTGTTAAACGGGGTTTTCTCCCCGAAACGTTGCATCAAGCAATAATTGAGCAAGGACTTGCCCTGCTAGCATTACCTCTGTGTGCCAGTGATTTGCTTTTTCTTCCAGTGTTGGTTTCGAGGTAACCGACAAACAAAAAACAAAAGTAAAACAAAAAGCAAACGTAAACTTTGCAAAAGTTGAAAATGGGCCAATAAAAAATGTGAATTGTGGTATACTATGGGAACTACCTAAATCATAAATAAACAGAAACATCTATTCAGCATTTTATGGGGAATTAAAATAAAATTCACAATGTCCGAATGCCAAAAACTCAAAAAATGACTTCTTTTTTACTAAAAAATTTTTAAAATTTATTATACCCCGAGAATGGAAAAAATCGGAATCTGAAAATCCGGCATCTCAGACCTTCCGAGGTTTTATATAAGTCAGTGGGAGAGGTGCCTATCCTATATGGAAGTTTCTATGGTCTTCTCTGGAATTAACTCGAAAATCCAACTATAACTTTTTGTGCAAAAATCCTAAAAATGTGGTGGTTTTTAGGGAAAAATTTGGGGGGAAAAATAAAAAAATAAGAAAATTCAGATTTTTACATGATTTTTCGTGTTTGTCCCAGATCCGATTAAATCATGGATTCTATTTTGGTCAGACTTTTTTTTAATTAAAATAATCAGAAAAATTCTGATTCTGATAATTAAGGCCCTTAGTGTTGCTTTATATGTAGGAAATGAAAAAAAAACATGTTACAGGCTATAAAAAAAATAAACTTTTTACAGGCTAACAATGGTTAGTGCAAGCATTTTTTAGCATTGCTCCTTTTCTAAATATACCTATATTCATTCTGAAGTGCTTGCTACTGAGAAATAATGGTTTACATGTGCATATTTTTTTAGGTGCTTATCTTGTGTGGAAAGTCCATACCAGTGTCACTGGTGTAAATATCGCCATGTTTGTACCCATGATCCACGAACATGCTCATTTCAAGAAGGAAGGGTCAAGATGCCTCAGGTAAATAATATATAAAGTCTGCCTTGTAACCAATATTATATATTTTTCCCATGAAAATACAACTGTAAATGTCATCAAACCTGAAAATATTTTTTATGCAAATATTTGATCATCTCTCTCTCCCAACTGTGAACTGTGTACTACCAAAAAACCATTGTTTCATGCAATTTGTGAAGATTTACATTATAAATTAACTAACCTAAGTGGTCAATTAGAAACTGTATGCACAGGGGATAATACATACTAGCTTCTTATCAAAAATAAATGTAAGCGGAGATGGAATTCTGCTAATGCTTACCAATAAAAGAAAGGTAATCAGTTGAATTTTGTGGGAGTGTTTAAAATGTGGATTCATTAATTTTTTTGCAGAATAATTATACCTTTAAACTTTGCATTTTGGCCGTAACTGAAAAAAAAGGCCATAGGTCAAAAAGTGAAAGATTTATCTGCCTATTTTTCCCAAATGAGGCGCAAACGAAATTTTTCTGTTTTTCACAGATACATCCAACCAATCATTGAGATACATGCTCTGGTGGTTGATATGCAGTTTAGAGACTGAATTCCATATTTTGAACCAGCTGAAACAAAAACTTTATTTCTGAGAACTAGTTTAAAAAATGCTCAAAAATGAAGGTACACACATTGGTATGTCTAGTAATGGCAAACTGAAGTTATATGCAGCAATTTCTATACTTGTTTCATGTGCAATACTGAGGCCCAAATAATTCTGACAGCACATACTAAATTAAAGGTTCACTGACAGTATCAATTAGAATGGCATCGCTGTTGTATACAGCATGATTTCTAAAAGTTTCTAGAAACAAACATTTTTCCTTTGTTGATGCATTATAAGTGTGTATAAATCAAATGCCTGATCAGAATGTGCAAAACCCTCTTAATTTTGATGGCCGTCATGCCTCATAGAAAAGGGGACCCTCACAAGCAGGGAATTACAATACCTGCTGCTTCTCAATGATGAGCCCAGGCTGGCCACTTGATTTTGTAATATAAGGCTAAAATGTATCTATCTTTTCACTGAGCTACAAAATGTTAATCTCGAGACTTCTATGAAGAATAAAAAGGAACTGGAAAATATAAAGAATACAAACCAATTAAAAGCCTTGTCAACACCTCCTGCACCAGGCCGCTATCATCCAACAATGAGCCGGCTACTCTGCTCTAACCTTTCAACATCAGCTTAACTACAAAATATCTGTTAATTGGCTCAGGCCCTATCACATTCAACAAAGAAAAAAATAGCACAGCAGCTAGTGGCTTTGATATGTTCAAATTAACTGTAAAGTAAACAAATAGCCAGATCCTTGATTGAATATATATATACTTCATTTACCATTCACAGTGCAAACATTTTAGGTACAAACATCTTCTCAATTACTTCAATATCATTCACTAAGGACCACTAAGGTTTATATGTAGACAAAAGTTGAAACTTATATATACGATTACCATTTAAGTATCTAAATAACCTACAAGATTAAGTGTTTAAGTGAAGGTATTAGCCACAGTACTTTGGTTATGTTTGTAAGGCAGCTACTTTGCACTTCTGTTATAGTGCAAACATCCTCTATAGTGATGGAGCAGAGAATGTAACAATAATATGGCATTTTTTTCACTCGCTTTCTGCCAATCCAGTTACTAGACGTTTTTGTTAGCAGTAAAATCGAATTTTCATGGTACCATATGTGTGTTTTTGGCTATAATAATACACTGCCAATATTGCAAAGACCTAAATGGCTATTGTCTGTCTGATAATGGCATAGTTATGCTTTTAGTTGCCTGCAATGATTCTCCAAGGAAAGTGTTATTGCTGTCATAAACTCTGCAGCACACAAATAGTAAAACTTTTTTTAAAACTGTTTGTTTTCAAATGTTCTTTGATTCTTTTGTTTTGGCTTTTCGTTTTTGTTATCATGGCAATTTATTTTACCTTCATAGGGAGTCCACAGAGAATTAAAGGTCCTTGCTGTAAGTTCAGCATCATGGCTACATTGTCATATAAACTGCTACATTCCATTCTTCCTAAAAGCCAGTTATCAGCCGTTGTTATTTCTAAAAATTTATGGAATTGATGTTTCTTTAACTGAAAAAAGTTTATTACATTTATGTAGAGCATATTAAAAACACCATATCATATGATATCAACAAAGAAGTAAGGGCTAATTCATAAAATGTGACACAGAGTACAAAATGCAGTGTCATTCAGATGAGCCAGCCAGGGAAAGGTCGAGGTGCCTTGAAGCCCTGTGCTGCCTTGGGCTCAACAGCACTGTGCTCTGAACTATGCACCAGATTTTTCATCTTATACAAGGTGCAGAATTAAGTGAAGCTTGTAAATTGCATGGACCATTATGAACAAAAAAAACTAATAATAGATTTGACAAATATGACTTACAACCATACTACAGATAATGTGACTTTTTTATTTGTCAAATAGTGTAACATAAGCACACAAAATGGAACCTACAATGATGCAAGCATACACTGTTCTTGTGGGGAGAATCATTCTATGTCTAAACACATTCCCCGTATGTTTCCATTTTGGTTGTTGAGCCCCTAGCTCAGTAGAATACTTTCAACAATTGTTCTTTCTTCAGCAGTTTGGTACCAATCAAACATATGACAACACATTTTTATGCGTATTATAGGACAAATTTCAGCAGCAGTTTGAAGTTTTACCCCATAAGGCCTTTCATGATGTCCAGAAGACTGGCTTGTGGAGAAAAAAGGGATGGGAGAGTCATGTGAGTTAACAAGTATATTGTGATGTCTCTCCAACAGTTGTGTTAGGGTTGTTCCAGGACATGTGGAAGGATATGGCAGTTGTCTATCCTGCCCATGTCTCTCAGCTTCAGAAGCGTTAAATATATATATTTGATTTAAAGGTGCTGGTCAGTTACTTCTTCCCAATGTTCATAAGTTAAGTCCCTTAGATAGGCTGTCTCTTTAAGGTACTGTATGTGCGGTAAATCAATGCTTGTGGGCCTGCCAGAGACCATTGATGGTGGATTTTATGCAAATTTTCAAAAGGATAATTGCTCTCATAAATGAAGGCATTGGTTTATTTTAAGACAAAACAGTGGCTGTATGAAATTTGACACTATCCAACTGTAATATAATGATGTTCGGTGGAAGAAATTTTAATATTAACAAATTTGAAATTTAATTCATTTTGCAACGTTTAGACTTCAGTTAATAACTCCTTTAAAGCACCAACCAATTTTTGGACTGGATTCATAGGAAGAGTTAAGGCAGGAATGGTTACAATGAATAACATACTGATAAGGAAGATACCATGCAGATGATTTTCTTATGCTGATTAAAAAAAACAATTATTTCAGTCAGATTTCAATAATTTATTCTCCTTTTTGTGTATTTTTCTATCTTTATCTACATTTGCATCTGAATGCACAAAGGCCTTAATAAATTGTCATTATTGCACCACTGCCAGTAATTTAAAATAAGAAGGGTTTCCGTCTACTAAATTAACCGACATTCACTTAAACCTGATGCAACCATACATCACCCTGTGCTTATCCACTTATTCTCCTGTAATCATTTTGTATTGTTTAGTTGTGTCTTAATGATCTAATTCACATTTTAAAAAAATTACTAAGGCAATTAAGAACACAAGTCAAGGGTGAAAAGTGCAATTTCAGATACAATTTGCCAAAATTCCAGTTTAATTGCAGAAGGATAGAATTGCATCTGAATTGGATACAGTTGCACTGAACATTGTCAGGATGGCACAATTTCCAGTACACTGCATCAAAATGGCATCTGTGTGTGATTCTTTAGGCACAACTCTGCTGCACCCCACAGTGGAAAGCCTGACATTAGGTTTAGCTTTAGGTGAGTGCAAATGTAAGGAAGTGCAAAGAGTGTCTTTGAAAGCAAGTACCTTTAATGAATTCTGTCAATGTGCACAATGACATCATCCATTTTACAGTTGTTTATGAGCCCCTTTAACCCTGAGAAGATGACCTAACAATTTGGAAGGTATTGAAACCCTAAGGAATTTCAGTGATCTACGGGCAGTGAGATAATTGTCAAAGTAGCAGCTTAAAAATTCCCAATATCTTTTATAGTGGCTAAAATTGAATCTTAACAGTGTCGGACTGGCCCATTGGGATACCAGGAAAACTCCCAGTGGGCCCAGGTGTCTGTAGGCCCTTGTACTGGTAAACATTTGGCCTATTTCATGGCCATTCCCCATTTATTTGAGAACAAAGTGGCTAAATAGATGCAATAATAGATTATAGTATTTAAAGAATAGAGACTAGGAGAATAGAGGTTCAGAGAGTAGAAGAAGAATAACAGTACTGAGAGTAGGCCCCTGGCCTAAGGTTTTTGGGTGGGCCCCTATTGTCCCAGTCCGACACTGAATCTTAATGCCTTCAGATTCCAGTGGACACACCTTTACCAAAATTTCCTTCATAAATGTTTCCCCCACACACTTTTTGTGAGAATTTGCACTTGCTGAATTATAAGTGGGCAGAAGCTTTTCATAAAGTAACCATGCAACACCAAATGTGTCATTGTAAAGTGTTTCATCCTGCTACATATCTCTGTATTCACCACAATGACCCTTTTGAAATGAAATCATAAGTGAATCAACAGGTACAGGGATATATCAGCTGGAGCAACTGGGTTAAACCAGATTTAATAAATACAGGTGACTATTAGACAGTTTCCCTTGAGAAAACATGTTGCAATGCTGGTGACAAAATAACCCAATGGTAACCTGCTGCGTTGTTTCCAGTCCTGTGTCAGAAAAGATTGGTCCCAGCTATCACTGTCTAAATTTTTTATTCTGGCTCATCATTGTATTGATATCCACCAGGGAACTGTGTGACAAACGCATGCCAATATTGGAGCATTTAATTCTCCTTTTTCTCTTTATTATCTGCACACTGATCCTGGCACCTGCCTTTCATTAAAAGGGGAGACAAGAGATATGTAGTGTTGTCATGGAAACCCAGAGGTTTCCTGCTGTGTTTATGGAAACGAAAATGGATGGATAATAGTGTCTGGAAAAGCTGCTACAACTTACCTAAACATAAAGTTATATGTCACAAAAATGACACGGCAATGAAATAATACAAAAGCATGTCACTAGATTGTCTGTGAAAATTATCTTAAAGCTATTATCCTATAACTTTTCTCAATTTGAGATTTGCAAGCTAAATGTTTCCCCTTCTGATCTGGTAAAAGATTTGTTTTCCAGTTAATTGGTCTCTGTTTAAAAACTTCTTTTGAATTGTGGGCATAGTGTGCAAAATGCAAAAGGTACCTCTTTCTTAACTACAGTATATCCCAACCCTCTTATATTCCCATGGTCAAGAGTCCTTATAATTACAAACAGTTATGCCCATATAGCAATGTCCTCAAATACAATGGGGGAATTATTAAACAATTTATGATTCCTAATCTTCATAGTCTTGGTCTCTGTATGTTTAAATATGTTTTATTTAATTTATCTGTTAAAGGTTCCTACTTGGCTCTTCAGCAAAACCCCTTGGTAGTGATTGGGGCATATAGTATATTTTAATCACATTCACCTTAGAATCCAGGGTTTATAAAATTGGTGCTTGTATAAAATTCCTGCACTGTGCTTTGAACCCTGACCTTCGTGGTTGAGTGTTTGGGGCAGGGTCATCTATCTTATTTTGATATTTTGGTTACCCATCCTAGCCTAGCCATATTCCCTATATTATTTGGTAAAGTGTTCAAATGTCCCCTGGTAAGGTAAAAAACTGAGTATTGAGTGCAACCTTGCATATGATGGGTAAGAGAATAATAGGAGCCTCGGGGCATGTCTTATTTTCATGGGCTTATTGAAGAAGGTCTTAAGACCATGACCCCTATGGTAATAGTTGATTTAAATCTCCCTATTTATCTACATTCACAGATGAAGAAAAGTTAAATGGTAGTATATGAAGCTATAATCAGATTGCATATTATACCATTGCATATTATACACCTTTTTGACTTCCCTTGTAGGCATTGTGCTGTTTTCTGTCCTGTTTTCATTTGCATTAAACAAGAAAAAAACTGTGGTTTGCTTTGTTCTGACTTTGCTAGTTTCCTACTAACTGTTATAGGGTTTGTGATTAGTGATGGGCAAGTTTGACCTGTATATATATATATATATATATATACAGTATATATATATATATATAATATATATATATATATATATATATATATATATATATTATATATATATATATATATATATATATTCCTTTGTATGATGTGATTATAGTGTGCAATCCAATAATAATCCAATAGTACTTTTTTTATATGTACCCCAAATATGTAACGCTGCAGCCTTTTCAGGCTGTAATATGCATTACCATTTTTAAGAGTTTTCTTTACCCTTGTTCGCCTAAAAATCTGTTCTTTTCAAACTGTTTGCACTGTTTTGAAACATTTTAATAGCTATAGGGATAAAAGGCTATTGGCAGAATACCATCCATTACACAGTCCTGTTGAGAATGATTGAGGGAAGTAAGCGGCTGATTAAAAGCTGCCTCTCATGTAAGGTATGACTGCAGACAAGCAGCCACGATTAATTTTTTTGCTACCTGCTGAGTCAGATATCATTCCTGCTGCTTTTTCCATTGGGCTAAAGGGGGGTCCTGTGTTGTTAGAGAACGTGGAAAGGGGTATCAAACGCTTTATCCATGTTAATCAAAAAAGAACATTTTATTCCCTCTTGGTCACAGTATCCATCAACTGATGATCCTAACAAATGGTACATTATAAACCATTAAATGGATAATTCATATTAAAAGGACGAGGAATCAAAGACAGACTGAGAACAAAGTTCCACACCCATGGATAGTAAGAGCCTGTCACAAAGTATAATAGGGAACATTAAAAGCCAGTCAAGAGAATACACAGCAAAGGGATTTAATGAAGATGTGATCAAATGTATATATATATATGTTTCTTAGACTGTGTTGTGAATCATTGACTTAACATTTCTGGATAAGGGGGAAAGTAAAAGTTTCACAGATTTGCAAGACTGAAAGAGCACATGTCAATGAGTGTCTCATTTTAGTCTTGTATGAATCACCTTTCTGCCACTGCTTCGTTGTTTCTTGGCAATTTGCTATTAGTGGGGCATTGCCCAGTAATTAAAATTGCTGCCATTCTAATATTTAAAATGCAGGTAGGAAAGCTTTGAGAAAATGGGAAAATGACTACTATGGTTGCCATTAGATGTTCAGGATTTAATTTAAACAATGGGAGCCAAACCTTTTACAGCCATATTGTGACTGGAGGTTTTTAGATAAAAGTAAAGTTTATCACCTTCTTATCCTACAGTGGCAAGAACAGATTGTTTCTGATGCATAATGATGGGCAATTTGTTCGCGAGACACATTAAAAGTCAATGGGCATCCAAATAATTTTGATGCTCGTCAATTTTGACGTGAGCGACGATTTTTATATGTGCGACTATATGGTCCAAATGCATTAAAATCAATGGGTGTCTGAATAATTTTGATGCGTGGCAATTTTAATGTGCACAACAATTTTGATGCAGTGGTTTTTCACCGGCAAATTGTTGCCGCAGTTTTGCAAATTAATTCACTTGCAGCAATAAGTGGAAAATCGCTGCTAATTCATGTCTGTGAATCTATTCACCAATCACTACTGATGCAGTGTCTAACAAATCATTTAGAATGAGCATTGAGCTCATTCACAGCATCAGCCACAACGACCACTTTGGACCATCAAAACACACACATTCCTGGGACTCATCTGCACAGTCTTGCCGATATACAACCCACTTTCACACCATCAAGGAATCATAAGCTTGCTACTGTAAGTTATACCTAGAAAAATCACATTTAGCTGTCAATCTAACCTAATTTATCATAATTAAAACCCTCATACATGTATTCTCACCAAAGTGCAAGATTTAGTCTCCTTCAGATTAAAGGAAGCATAAGACAATGGCAGAGAAATATATACAGGTATTTACCTTACACTCATTCAATTACTGTGTCTATGTCTATCCAGAAGCTCACACTTCCGATAAATCCTAGAGATTTTCTACAGCAGAAGACGATATTGATAGCTGCACTGTTGCTAAGCTAGGAGATCTAAGTGTAATCTATCAATATAATATCACTGTAAAAGTTCAGCAAGTGAAATCAAATATATGGTTTGTTGTGCATTTGCTGACCAGTTGTATGTCACACTGACTTGATTGCTTGCAACTGCTATGTAAAAGGGAAGGAAAATGAATATGTACAGTAATTTATGAGCCTTGGAATCCTGCCTGAATACATTAACTTGAATTTTATGATGTTTCTGGTAAAATTCCTTACACCTCAGATTTATGCTTTATAGGCTTATATTAAGAGGGGCAAAATGTAAATGCAAGCAGGATGTTATCGCTTGTACCCATTTATATAGTGTCTGGGAAAATATTTGCTCTGGGGTTCCTTTCAGGCATGTGACCTATGAATTCTTTGACCACAATTGCTAAATTGAAGAAACAGTACACAACTTTTACATAAAGTGTTATACTGTCCAGATTCGGAGAAAGGTTCAAAAGATACACAAATGCTTAAAAAAATATTCCAGTAAACAGTAAATATACCGATCCAAGAGAAGACATGCAAACAACCCCAATGGCCATGTGAGCCACCATTGGAAGAAATCAGTTCCAACCTGACTGCAAAATAGCAAAAACTGGAGTACAGCTATAGCATCTATTATACAGAATACTGGGGTTTTCTGGATACTGTCTTTTGCCATAATTTGGATCAAAGGAGAGCTAAAGGAGAACTAAAGCTTAACTAAGAAGTAAGTTTGAGATGTTGCATATAATGATTTGGGCTTTTATACCAGCCAAAGGCAACCAAAGGCCTTTATCAGGGAAGACCTGTGCCTCTGAAAGACCTGTGCCTCTTCTGTTGATTCACTGCACATGCTCTGTGCTGCTGTCACTTACTGAGCTTAGGGACCAATGCACAATATTCTGTATAAAAAAAAAAGTATTTATTTAGTTGATTTAAAACTATGTCAAAACATGGTCATGTTACACCTTGCTAATTTATAATATCCTTATCATTTACGATAGGGGGTATATTATGCCCTATATATTTCACAGACGATCCATTGTGCTAGATGGCTATCTGGATGAACATTATACATATACATGCACATGCTCAGTTTGCTCCACTGTTGAGACACTAAGGTCAGGAGTTGTTGCAAATCATCAACCAAAAAAATGTTTTGCCTGCCATATAAGCTGATGTTACAGTGCTCATTTCCGAATAATTATTTACTAATCAGCCATAGCCTTATGTTAAATATATATTTAGTATCTTGTGTGTCAGTCCCTAAGCTCAGTAAGTGACAGCAGCACGGAGCATGTGCAGTGAATCAGCAGAAAAGAAGATGAGGAGCTACTAGGGCATCTGTGGAAGCACAGATCTTCCCTATTAAAAGGTGTTGGTTGCCTTAGGCTGGAATAAAAGCCCAAAACATAATGGACACCTTTTCTGCTCGAGATCTTTAGTTAAGCTTTGCTTCTCCTTTAAGGTATGTTGATCCAAATTACAGGAAACCCCATAGCCCCATGTTCCAAATATTCTGAATACTATATCCCATACATGTCTAAGGTACAAAACCTCCACTCTCTATCTTTGATATATGTAGAAAAAAAATAATTTTTGTGGAAAACTCCAGATTATCATGGTTTAGAAGATTAACAATAATCTTTTTAGTATGATCATAAGGATTGTAGAAACAAGCATCAGAAACACATGCATTTGAAAGAAATTGTTTTATAGCAATTATGTTTTGTGTTTCTTATTGCTTGTATTGGATTGTAAGGTTTTGTCTAGCTTCTTCTATAACTATTATACAAAGATTAACAAAAAAATAGGTGTCCCTCATATGCTGGTTCTTTTGCCAGTTATGGGTAGAAGTGCTTCCTGTTTTACATGTTTTTATTCCAAGCACAGCTGCAAATACATTGTAGGGCCCAAGGAGCCCATATCTTATGTAAAGGATAAGATTATTTTCTAAATGTGGAATTGTAATATTGATAATATTTAATACAAAGTTAGTTGTATCTCATAAGGACTTTAACCTTAACAGCACCAATAATTTTGGTAATGAAACACTATTTAGAAGCCTACTTGGCTAAAATTAGTGTACATTAGTACAGCACTTTAAATTAAGTCTCAGAAACATCGGGGCACACATTTCTATAAGAGTTTGTATAGTATGAAACATAGTTCAACGCAGGGCCGGTTCAGAGAGACAAGTCAGGTCAATGATTGATTTATTTAAAGAAATTGCCATTTTTTTCCCATGAGACCGAGATAATACTACCGACTGACTTGAAAGATTTCTTCAGATTTTGTAGGGGGCTTGGTTCTTGGGACAGAGCATTTCTATTCCAAGTACAAGAGTTAGAGCATACCCAGTTGCTTATTAGTGATTCCACAAAAAAACAAATATCTTTGTAGTCTGAGAATTGTTTAATTTCAACTGTTGGAAAGAAGTAACCTTTTTTTGCTTAAGCTGAAAGCTGGCTTTAAAGATCCATCAATAAGGCAGAGCAAAGTCCTGGAAGAGAAAAGGCTTTTACTCAAGGAATATTGAGCTCTAATTATGACTGAGAGCTTGGCCATCACCTGACTTCCTGCTAGCTTGCTATTTCTTTCTTTTAAATTGCTCTCAGAGGATACAAGATCAGGTTGGTTCAATATCAGAGACATCTGTTAGAACATATAAACAGAAAGCCACATTTCAAGTAAATTAAATAATGTTTAGAACAAGCCAGGACAAAACCTACACTTACGAGCAGTGAAGTTGAGAATTACATTTAAATTGAAAAGGTATGGGACAGAGGATGAGAACATAGAACTAATGTACAAATGTATTGGTTAGCGCAGCCTGAGCAGTAAAAGCCTCCAGACAGATCAAATAAATAAATAATACATGCATTTGTTTCACTTGTAAGTGTCTTGTTTAATTATCTGTTCAGTGTTCTTCCATGTGTGCATTGGTTTGACATTGGTTCTTTATGTGTTAGCAAGCCAACTCAATATTATTGGCATCCTACCAAAATTCAAGCTACAATAAATAAATAATATTCTCCTGGAACTAGTACTTTTGCATTACACTTAAGTAATGCTTGTTGGAGATGATTCCCAAGGTTACATCCAAAAATTGCTTTACAGGCTTTGTTGAGATCAATACAGTGTATTCAATGTTTTTCTATTTCGGTCAACAGAATTTACAATGATGTTCACACTGACTTTTGCAATTTAACTTTATCTAGGTACAGTACTTGGTGACTGATGTGTATAGCAAACAGACTTATAGGGGGTTATTTATCAAAATCCGAATTTTTCTGATTTTTTAAGTAAAAAAGTCCAACCAAACTAGAATCCATAATTTTCCCTTATTTATCATTAAAAATATTGGACTTTTTTCAGATTGTCGCACAAAAAACCCCCCAAATTTTTCGGACACCTCGAAAAGTCAGACTTTTTTGTGAAATTCGAAGAAAAGGCCGAAATGTTTAGATTATTATACAAAACCCTGCTCAAACAATAATATCTTCATATTGCAAATATGACCTCTGCCATTGACTTCTACAGGACCATAACAGGTTAAAGAAGTAGTATTTTCAGATTTGGACCTTTTGCAGTCTCCGGGTATAATACATCTTGAAAAATTCAAGGTTTTTTTTTCCACTAAAAAATTGGATTTTATAGTAAAAAAACCTAATTTTTTCAAGTTTTTAGCATTTGGACTTTAATAAATAACCCCCATAGTGTATATAAAATATTAGAGTTTGTACAAACCAAGGAAAACATACAAAATTATAACCTCTGATATTTGCAAAAATGTTTTCTACAAGGTACAAAGTTTACTTATTTTCTTATACAGTATACTGTATAGATTTAACCTTTCCTGCTGTTTTTACACTTCCCAATACATGATCCATATGGCTAGTATAACTCCACCAACCAATAAACTGTGACCTTGGAGCTCTGAAATTATACAAAATGCTGGGTTGAAATTCTATCTTGAATATTAATTTTTAATATAATAGCAAAATATTATTGATATACCCACATTCTCCAACTGGCCAACAGCTTTGAGAATAGAACATAATTTTTTTTAACAAATATACATTTTATTGCTGTGCAATACACCTGTGCATTTCTTTGTGAATACCTTGGACTGTTCTGTGCTCCACTACGTTATTTTGAAACTGTTATGAATGATTACAATCCCTGTATTGGGGATGATACACATAGGGGGTTATTTATCAAAGTCCGAATTGATATCAATATTTTCTGCTACAAACTCCGATCAATTCTGCTCGGGTATTTTACACTTATTTATTATTAGATTTGTGCGAAAATTTGTTTTGCGGGGAAAAATCAGATTTTAACGATTTCTTTTGGATTTTTCCATCTGATTTTCACGATTTTCTTTTCATTTTCACCCAACTTTGGGGTATTGCATGGAACCCAGCGCACATCAAGAAATCATTGGGACTTCTCCCATTGACTTATATGCAACCTCAACAGGTCTGACAAGGCGGATTTTTAAATTCGGACTTTTCCATCTTCGGGGTTTAATAAGTTCCAAAAAATTAGTGATTTTTTAAAAGTCCGATTTCTTAAAAAAGTTGAAAAAATGTTTTCGTGATTTTTGCATTCAGAGTTTGGTAAATAACCCCCATAGTCTAAAGCAGGGTATGTGCTGAATACCTTTATTATTTTATATATATATATATATATATATATATATATATATATATATATATATATATATATATATATATATATATATATATATATATATATATATATATATATCCTTGAGAAAGGTCCCATTGTGGACCGAAACGTTGGATATGCACCTGTGAATAAAATTCAACACTTTTTTTCACAAAAACATTGGAGTGCGGGTCCATTTACTATTTTGTACTAGAAACTTTGACCAACGCACCCACATCGAAAGAAATCCGGTAAGAGTGCGCTCACTAAATTGACATATAGTATGAGCTAGAAATACTTGTCAAAATAACCAAGCAAAAGAATTTCAGACTTAAAGGGGATGTTCACCTTCCAAACACTTTATTTCTGTTGAGTTTTTTTCAGATTGTTTACCAGAAATAGACATTTTTCAATTACTTTCCATCTTTTATTTTTTCAAAGTTTTTCCAAAATTGAAGTTTAAAATTTAATGTTCATGACTGTAGTGTTTCAGACTGGCAGCTCAGTGATCCAGACGAAGAATCTGAACTGAACAATTTAATACATTTACAGTATGTGCTAAAGTAGTTGACACATTTCTCAGCAGTATCTGTGGAATATTAGAAACTATTGTATCAATTCTAACAGCTGCCTTTAATGAAGCTCAGGGACCCTCCCCCCAAGCTGTTTTAGAAGGTGGAAAATGAAACTTTAGACTTCAATTTTAGAAAAATGATCACAAATAGAAAATAGAAAGTAAATGTAAAAAGTCATTATTTCTGGTGAACAATCTGAAAACAACTGAACTGAAAAAGTGATTGAAGGTGAACAACCCCTTCAACATGTTCTCTCTAACCCAAAAAGACAGAAGCAGACATAGCAGTGCAGCATAATTTTTTTGTGATTGTAGAAGATGCTATTAAGAATGGATATAGGGATTGCGTGTTTATCAGCTGTGTCAATCTCATTGTATTAAATATAACATTTTATGTTTTCCTTATTTAGGAATGCCCTCAACTTCTTCAAACAGAAAAAATCCTTATCCCTGTGGATGTTGTCAAACCCATCACCCTAAAAGCAAAGAACTTGCCACAGCCACAGTCTGGTCAGAAAGGATATGAGTGTGTCCTGAATATTCAAGGAAATGAGCAGAGGGTCCCCGCTCTTCGATTCAACAGTTCCAGCGTTCAGTGTCAGAACACATCAGTAAGCATGCCATTTCTTAAAGATAAATATAAGGGAAAACATCTTTCAGCCCCCCCCCCCCCCAGAAACGAATAAGAGATTTACTCAATCCAACTAGTAACTTCAGATAGTGATCTGATATCTGGCCTCACATGTGATCCTTGACTATTCACTTTGCATTTCTTGTTGGTAGAAATGCAACATAATGCCTTTTGATGAAAGAAGGATACACACTTTGTTGGGCAAATTTTTAGAAACAGTACAACTCATTTACAACCAGACCAATTGTCAGATGTTACAAGTTTAAGGAAAAGTGTTTACCTATATATTTACTTTAGAATAATGAAAGCAACATTTTATCTTTTGGGACTTTTTATTTTTCTTCATTGAATTTAATTTTTCAAGATGAGGCATACGTTTGCAATGAATTGTATAACTGTTGCTATATCAAGCTCACCGTTTACTCCTCTTTCATAATTTGTTCAAGATTGGAATTATGAAAGAAGTATACATTTGTGGTGATGGTACATCTTTAATGCAGTCAGTAACGCAAAGGCTGGAGTGGATGATGGCAGTTTACAGTCAGGTGTACATACCTAGTGATGGGCGAATTTATTCGCCAGGCGCGAATTTGCAGCGAATTTGCGCAATTCGCCGCCAGCAAATAAATTTGCGGCAAAAAATCGCCAGCGTCAAATATATTTTTTTTTCGAAAAAACTGACGCCGTCGTCATAAAAGGGGGCCGGCATGAAAAAAACAGGCGCCAGTGCCGTTTCGCGAATTTTTCGCCATTTTGCGAATTTCGCACGAAATTCGCAAATTTTTCTGCGAAGCGAAACGACGCAAATTCGCCCATCAGTATACATACCTGCTTCATAATTTAATTATTTATTAAATAGCAAAGTAAGTGAACATTTGAATGCATAATTCATTACCATATATGGAAAATAAATCAGGATTTCTGTTTTAGTGTGCTGTTTGTTGAAGGTGATATCTCTTTATTTTTTTTATTTATTCCCTCTATGACTATACGAATGGGTCACAATATGCTTTTGTTGCTACATAAAAAGTAGTGAAAGTTGGTCATTCCTTTTTTTTTTTCCTCCACTGTACCAAATGTTCTCTTCTCCCACAAAAGGCTTTTAGCATATTTTTATAGTGTTTACATACCAAATATCTACTATACTTGTATTAACAGTTAATGTATATTGTTGAGTATTCGAGTTTCAGCATTTTTTACACTATATGATGAGTTACTGTGTGTTTTTTTTTTCTAGAGAGATCTTATAGGAACAGTTCAGTGTGAAAATAAAAACTGGGTAAATAGATAGGCTGTGCAAAATAAAAAAAAATTCTGATATAGTTAGTTAGCCAAAACTGTAATGTATAAAGGCTGGAGTGACTGGATGTCTAACATAATAGCCAGAACACTACTTCCTGCTTTTCAGCTCTATACTGTAACTCTGAGCTAGTCAGCGACTTGAAGGGGGGCCACATGGGACGTATCTGTTCAGTAAGTTTGCAATTAATCCTCAGCATTCAGCTCAGATTCAAAAGCAACAGATATGACCCATGTGGCCCCCCTCAATCTCTGATTGGTTACTGCCTGGTAACCAGGGTAACCAGTCAGTGTAAACCAAGAGAGCTGAAAAACAGGAAGTAGTGTTCTGGCTATTTATGTTACACATCCAGTCACTTCAGCCTTTATACATTACATTTTTGGCTAACTAACTATATTAGAAACATTTTTTATTTTGCACAGCCTATCTATTTACCCAGTTTTTATTTTTACACTCAACAATTCCTTTAACCATTCGCAGATAAAATCAATTCAGTACAATGTTTTCTCTAGCAAATATGATTAAATTCAATTACTAATTAATTCAGTTCGTTAATTCCATTAAACATATGGAATTGTAGGATTTGATTTGAAAGAAGATCCAAAATAGAAATGCTTGTGGTTGCATTGCATTTTATTGGATGGCACACATTTTGTATCCCTTAACATTATGGTTTGGAAGATTAAGCACAAATGAAATACTTAACATGATGGATCTTCCAGGAGAAGATGAGGAGCAGCAGGGCATATTGGTATATAAGTGCTTTTCTCAGGTCATAAAAGGAAGAAATGAGAAGCTTTGCGTAATGGCAGAATGATTAGTTTGTATAGGTTACTGAACATTTAAACTGTTCAGTAATTAAAAGTTTATGATCTAACAGTTTACTGCACCCAAGAATCACAGGTCGGATAATATCTTCTACTACCAGGCTAGAAATTGCATAAAGTATGCATGCCAAGCTTTGGCCGCAGAAGAGTCAATAAACACATTTTTATTTCTATGTGTATGTTATATTTACAACATTACACAGAGTGTGGATTGATATTGCAAATTCCAAGCAGTGAGTTTGTTAGGGGGGTGGAAAATGTTAATGTATTATGTAAATTTGTAATTAGGATAAGACTGAGTTCTGAAGTTTGTACTATATAATGTGTGTAATGCTTTAAAGTGGGCACCAGAGGGCCGTGAGAGGTAGCAAAGGGTATAAAAGGAGAGTGTCTGTTTGAGTTGATGTTTCAGACTGAAAGGGTATGGCAGGATTCAGCATTTACCTGCAGGAGGTTAGTTGGTTAATAACTAAAGGCAGTTAGGAGTAGCTAGTACAGGGTAATGTAATAGCATGTGCTAGGTGCATGAGACAGGTAGGCTATGGGCAGCTCTTATCCCAACCAGGAGGTAGAGGGAATAAGCAAGATGTTACTGAATGTTAGCCCTAGCCAGGAACATGAAGGAAGAAGCCTTGGAAGAAGCTGATCGCTGAAGTGGAACAGGTAATAGGGACGATGTCCCAGATGTTGTTGTGAATGTGCATACTATGACAACCTAACAAAGAGAAAAAATGGCATTGTGTACACCACTACAGATAGTACACTCTGGTAGTAAGTGTAGCACCTGTGAGGATGTCATTTTGAAGCTGTCAATAGTTAAGTCAAGTTTGGAAAGCAAAATAACTTCCAACTATGTTGGTGTTGTGCAACATACTGTGGAGGATATTTGTAGTGAGAGCTGAGCAAGCCTAGCACAAGGGTCACACACAACTGCTTTCACCTCTTACAAGTTGAACATGGAAATGGGTCATTTTTTGATTATGAGATCTCCACCATAAAAGTCAGATATTTCTGACCTAGAGGTGAACTGACTCCTGTTAACATTTTTTAAAACTCAGACCCATAGAACAGGAAAGATAATCAAATACTGTTTCAGTAGAAATAACATGTTCAAATAATTCAAACCATCAACTCTGTATTGAAAAGTTACTTAGAATTGTATTTTCTTTAATTGTAGCTAAACAGAAAATATAGTTGGCCCAGAACCCATAACTTCCATCTGAGCACATAGGGCATCAACAAGTGTGTTCAGGTCATACAATATTTGATGAGATGGACCAGATCATGAAATATTTTCTATGTGTGAGAGTAAGCTCGTATTCATTTATTATGCATGACACATCTTCAATTGGTAAAGCTGGTAAAAACTTGTACTACTGGAGAGGTATTCTCATAATTATCCATGTTATGCAGGGGCAAGCTGAATGCATGCAGTAAATCTTATAATGTCCTAAAAACAGCAATGTTTAGAATAATATGTGTATGCTTGAATTACTGAATAGTCTGATGTTGACCAAACAGAATTAGTCCAAATAAAGTTTCATGAATCGGCTATAATGAGCTAGTTTCCCAATGCCAGACCATTCAGGATCGAATGGAATATCATACCACACTGTTGCATCTGATAAGAAAATGTAAATACTGCATATTCTATTAACAGTATGGATATCCATGCAGAGCATAAACCCAGAGTTATTGTGATGGGTGGAATTATTCTCCTGCAAATGATAGTAAAGCAGTAGTGATGTGCAGGTTGACCTGAAACTGTGGTGACCCGTAGGTTGACCACCACCTGGGCTGATTTGGGTTGAAATTTGGCCTAGCATTGCAAGGTAGGACTGGTTGTGGGTCAGACTAGAGAAGTACACTCCTCCACCCCTCCTACAGATTCTGTGGAACCAAAGGCATGCACAGGTTAGGGTTGGATGCAGTTTGCGTTTTTCCTGGCCCACACATCACTAGTTCCTGCCCAATGTTCTAAACCTCCTGTGAGGTTCCACTCTTTAGAAACTAGCTAGTGGTTAGGGCATGGCATTACGGTACAGTTTAGTAAAATTGATAGTGGTTAATGGCTGATAAACTTGGTGACAAGAAAGTCAGGTACAGGAAAGTTGTTTTCTTTGTGTGCTAAGGTACCTTTAAATTTAAGTCTGGTGCTGCAAATTAAGATTTGTCTTTCACAATATACCAATCATCAGATCTTTTGTTGACCTTTATTTAATTTTCTGTGATGATTTCAAATGTCAGTTGAAGGCTATTTTCTCTGCTGTGTAATCATTTCTTCTTTGTCCTACATATAGGGAAAGCAATAAAACTGAATAGAGATAAATGTGCAATTAGACATGTCTTACTTTAACCAAGGCATAGGACACTTTTTGATAAGGTAGACACAATAAAGTTCAAAATCTGTGTTCTATATGATTTTAAGAGAGAGTATTAAAGCTTTATTATCATTAACCGCAATATATAGAAAATGTTGACTTAAAGCATGCACCTTTATATAGCTGGCAGACAGCTTGAATTTACTTTCAAGAAACTGTTAAGGCTACTTTCATACTTTTCTGCACAAAATTAATCTGGTGCAAGGTGAAGATCAGCAGCAGGTACAAGGCAGCCCTGTTCTTACTGGCTGCTGTAGGGTGGTAAGTACTGGGCTCTGTTGTGGTCCGAAACCGCTTCCTCTCTCTGTCTAGTTCCTCTGAATGATGTACAAATTAGGGAATGGATAGGGGTTGGAAGGAGGGACACCTATTTGCCCTTTTCCCGCCTGCCCCTTATAAATGCAGCACTACTAAATGCAGGCAGCACTATAGTCATGGAGTAGTTCAATTACATGCAGGCCAAGAAGCTATGTGCTAGGAGCGGATGCATATGTTGCAATACATTTACTTTTGTTTACATGTCTGGATTGGAGTGATCCTACCAGTGCTTGCCACTCTTATCCATATAGTTTAGCTGCCTGCCCATGCTATAGGGCAGATCACCTGGGCTTTCCACTAACCTAGTGAGTTGCATCTAAGCCATAACTCCTTTTGGAACACTAGTATCTGTCCATCTCCAGGGACTGGGAACTACTGTGCATTACACTGGGACTATTGGCTCTACTGTTCATGTGCCCCGCTCAACCCCTATGCAAGTAATAGCTGGGGAAAATAAAAAAATTAGCACTGCACTCCAAAGCCAAATACCCTGGGCCATTGCATTTTGAGTCGCCTGGGGCAAAAAGTTAATGTTTCTGCAGTGTGCTTAAGAAAAAAGGCCATACTCTGAAGTGATGTAAACTTTCCTTGTTGTACAGCAAAATATTATAATTATGACATTAATTATACACCAGTTTTTATACCTTTATTTTGTGTAAATAATTTTACATACCTTCATAATTATGGTATGGTGTGTTACCATAGCTTCATCTTCTTTCCTGGTATGTCATGGAATTTGAGATGAGGAGGTTATACAGTATGTGAAACAATTGCTAAACACAGAGATGTGTTACACAGTCAGACTTCCCAATAGTATTATAGTATTAATATAACTATTATTATTATTAATAATAATAATAATAAGTGAAAGCAAAACCTGCTTATCAACAGGACGTATTCTTGAGAAGGCTACTCCAACCCGCGTATGTGACCTAAAACCTTCAGTATGTGAAGTTTTCCTGGTATACCAATAAGAAATTGACAGACCAGGCACAATAACACTGGATGATGGAAATAGAAACCAGACATCATCCATTAAAAGTAACTAGATCCTGATTATATTGACTTAAATTAATGGAAAGAATCATCATACTATAGCATTCTTTTAAGGTTGTGTGTATAGAGCAGTGGACGGATGGATTCAAATATGCAGTGAATTAGGAAAGAGTCCTAACTTGTGCTAGGGATGAGCAAACACAGAGCTTAGAGGGAACACTAGTTAGCATTAGTTAAATAAAACACTATGTTGCATCTTTCTCGAGTGCTTCTTGGGTTCATAAATGCAATATACTGCAGTTGATGGCTTTCTTAACTCTAATGTTTCTTTCCTTCTCTCGTCAGTACGCCTATGAAGGTATGGAGATTGACAGCCTCCCTGTAGAACTAACTGTGGTCTGGAATGGGGATTTTAGCATCGACAACCCAGCTCTCAACAAAGGTAATATATCCCATGCTGGGTTTACAGAATGTGACTAATGTAGCAATCTGGCAAAAATAAAGATATTGTTTTTGAGACTAAAGAGGGCCAAGATATTTGTTAAAGTATTATACAGCTGTTAACAAAAACTATTTTCTTTTAATATTGTACTTTACTACCCACTTGGCAAATACCTATAAGAACATTCTATTTGTAATACACACAGGGACAAGAGAAGATCTAAGGGGTGGTTCTATTAAATGTGTAATTATATAAAGGAAATACCTGAATTAAATCAGGAGAGAGAACTAAGAACGAAATGCTACACATTGGAGCCTATTGTGAAGCAGTGTAAAATGCATTATCCATTAAAAAAAAAACCTTAATTGTATTGGGCAACACAGTGGCTCAGTTGCTGGTACTTTTGTCATGCAGTGTTAGGGGTCCTGAGTTCAATCCCAAACAGGGCATTATTTGCAAGGAGCTTGTATGTTCTCCACATGTTTGCATGGGTTTCCTCAGAATACTCTGGTTTCCTCCCACACTTAAAACACATGCAGGTAGGTAGATTTATTGGCCTCTGTCTATGTGCCTAAGGGCACAGAAATATGTTGGCACTATATTAATATCAGGAAAATAAAAAATATTAAGGTACATACTTCCTTTTATGTTGCCAGAAGGCCATATTTTATACTGTTATTTTACACCACCTCAGACCTCATGTTAGAAAGAAATGGAAGAAATCAGGTAGCTATAATTTAATGGCGTTTGTGCATAACACTTAGAATAAACCCATATATACCCCTTAATTTTGTTTGAAATGTTCAGACAGTGTGATATTTCAAGTTGCAAGGTAATATATGGATAAATATTGAGTGCTGTGTATAACAGTATTGTTATTTAATCCTATACAGTATTAACAGATTTAATCTACTTAATTCTCCTTCTTTCCACAGTTCACCTATACAAATGTGGAGCCAAGCGGCCAAGTTGCGGCCTGTGTTTGAAGGCTAATACAGACTTTCAGTGCGGTTGGTGTGTCGCAGAAGGCAAATGTACCCTCAAACAGCACTGCTTGCCATCAGAAAGCCAATGGCTAGAGCTATCAGGGACGTATGGAAAGTGTGCAAATCCAAGAATAACACAAGTATGTAAACTAGTTCTCATTCAAGACTGTGTTTCTCTCGGTTTTGAATGTCTAATTTTCTTAAGAAATTTTCATAATGTGCCTCAAAGACAGTGGCCTCACCAGAAGTCACTGAAGTGTTCCTAAATAATTAGGCATGCTTTTCCACAGTTTACTCAATTGTGTTATTGCAGTTCTCTGTGTCATTAGTGAATTGTGTAACAGTAAGCTACAAACTACAACCTAGTGAAATTCCAAAATGTATCTAAAAGAGATCAACCATATGTAAACATACACACAGGCACATACACATACATACCTACCTACCTACCTTCCATGGGATAATTTATAATAAAGTAATATAGCCAGCCTTCAGGACTAGTTATTCTGGGGTTCTATTACTTGTACAGTAGAGTAATAAGGGGTTACTTTGTCTATCCATATCTGTTAGCAAACAAGTATCCTATTAACATTACAAAGTATCATCAGAATTATACATAAAAATATGTTTAATGATAGACAATGTTTGTGATGTATACTTTGGGCTTCAAATAAATCACTGTCTTGGACACAATTGCAATTAACAGGTGTGCATCCGAATTTCTTCTGCTATAAATCTCACTCCTGTCCTGACCTTATAATTGGGTTATGCAGATATCTAAATCCCTGTTTTTCATTAGTTGTATCTTCAAAGCTGTTACATACTACTTCAACTTCGTCAGAGTCTACTCACTAAGAACTGAATGCATAATATGGAGCTTTATATGTGACAAACCATCATGTTGATTAACCACTTTATTCTATTATTCCAAATTACTCCAAACTAGCCATACTTTTAAATGAATATGGGATCAAGTTCAATCTAGCTTTGCACTGAAGGTAAAAATAATATAATCTGCATTCTTAGAAAACTATCTTTTGAATGGAGAGATTTATGAATTATTTTCTCAATGAAAAGAATCCAATCGTTTAGAAAAGTAATATGACTAATAAAGTTCATTAAAGGTGATGCTCATAAACCTTTCCAGCATAAGGTTAAATCTCCATTAAATAGGCATGTATCTAGTATTTACTGTTAAAGTGATCAGCATTTCCTTAAACAGCTGTATAAAATTTGGGGTAAAAACAAATTCAGTAGAATTATTTACTATGTTTATGTTGGCTCACTGTGAAATTAGAAGACTATAAAATTACAGTGATGAAAATTGTGTTGCAAGGAGAAAAAGCAGAGAAGAAACATCATGTTGCTGTTAGCAGCAGTTGTACATTTTGACAGGTTGTTATGATATAATGAATTTATTTCCTACACAAGCTTCTCTCTGCATTTCTCTGCATTTTTTGACTAGGACATATCTGTCCAGTCTGATTTTTTCACTAATTTTGTCTTTAAAATGCTCTCCACTTCTAGTTTTTCCATCCCTGCTGCTGTAATAATAAGTGAATTTACATATGCTTGCCAGGGACAGTATGCCCTAAAGTGTACCTTATTCTAGTGATTCATTAAATTTTTCTTTAATAATGATGTGTGTACAGAGTCATACACACACATCTTTGACAAAGATAAGACAATAATGATGAAGAATTTTAAGCTTCACAAAGAAGGGTTCATTTACCACCAGTGTCGGACTGGCCCACCGGGATACCAGAAAAACTCCCGGTGGGCCAAGGTGTTAGTGGGCCCTCCTGCTTCTAAGTATTTGGCTTATTTCATGACCATTCCCTTTTTCTATGAGAATAAATAGATGGAATAATATGTTATTGTATGGAAAGAAAAGAGAATAGGAGAAAAGAGGTTGACTAAGGAAAGGAAGAAAATAATACTTAGAGTGGGCCCCTGGTCTAAAGGTGTTTGGGTGGGCCCCTGGTCTAAGGGTTTTTTGGTGGGCCCCTGGTTTCCAAGTCCGACACTGTTTACCACTACTCCTGGCACAAGTGCTGGGAGTAGTGGTAGTGAAGTTCTATGGGGCACAGAGTTGCACCCCATCGTTTATATATACACAGAGCACCTTTGCCAATCAGGTGCAATATGTAAAGTTCAGCTTACGTGGGCACAAGTATAACAACAACTGCCAGCACCTTGCACTACCCTGCATACTGTACCAAAGAATGTGCATTTAAATTACTTATTGAAATACTGCCAAATGTAGACAGCAAAAAATTGCTGTTCATGGAAGTGAAATAAAATTAAAGATATAACTTCATAGAAAAAAATATTAGCCTTGATAGTCACATGACAATTACCAATCAGTATAAATTGTCTGTTAGCTTTTGAATGTTATGTGTCCTATTAGGAAGACAATTAAGGTATTTGAACCAACGATAAGTAGACAATTAAGCAGAGAACTGAATTCTTGGTGTAGAGTTAGATGGCAGTTACTTATAATTAGGCAAATCAATTACAGTTTCCTGTTACCTTTTTTGACATTATTTACTAATAATTATATTGTATTATAGCCAGTTAAGGCAATACAGATGGGACCCAATGGAATGTGCAAAGGAGAAAACTAGAGGAATTTGTAATGCAGTATAAACAGTTAATTCGACTCAAGCCATATTAAGTGAAATTATGTACAATGTATTAAGTAATGTTATTGGGTACATTTTCTCTTTGCTCATTAATGCTATCTATTATTTAACTGCTAAATATTCAACAAAGCGGAAAGACTGTTACAGAAGTACCATTCAAACAATATCCAAGTTTCAGTCATGAGACACAAATTACATCTCTAAGCACTGATTTTAACAGATGACATTACTGAGCTTCATTTATAAAGATATCATTTATAAATTATATAAGTATATCTGTGGCATATGTGTATTATAAATAAATAAGTCCAATGCAATGCTTATACTTCTTCAGATCACACCAGTAACTGGCCCACGGGAGGGAGGAACAAAAGTAACTATTCGGGGAGAAAACCTGGGTTTGGAATTTTGGGAAATTGAAAATGATGTCAAAGTAGCAGAAGTGAAATGTACTCCTTTGATTGAGGAGTATATTCCAGCTGAACAGTAAGTTGGTGCTTCCAGTCACCCATTCTTATTTTGTAGCCCATTCCAATGATACAAATGAAAAATTCTTAGCATTTTATGATTATCTTCTAACACTTGAGTTTTTGAAAATATAATTTGAATTTGTGAGTTTTTGTGCAAAAAAAATATACAATTTTGGCAAAAATTAAACTTTGAATCTTGATAAATCACCCCCTAAGAGTAAGCTTAAATAGTGCATTTAGAGCAATATGGTGCATTGACTTCCTTTTCTGCTGTTCAAAACAGTGGGCCTTATAGCACAATGGTGAGATACAGTATTTGGCACCATTATAGCTTGCTTACTTCATCTGTAATTTAATGTCATGTTTACTGGAGAGTCTTATGGAAACTGATTTTTTTTTTGTTTCTAATGCCTACAGAATAGTGTGTGAAATAGGGGATGCCAAGCCCAGCCAGCATGCAGGATTTGTGGATGTTTGTGTGGGAAACTGCAGACCTCGTTTTATGGCAAGATCCTCCTTACTTTACTACTTTGTGGTAAGTATGCGTTTACTTGTAAAACAGTCCATTTGCTTTAGAGGATGCAATGCTATTCGTACCAATAGAATGTTTAGTCTTTTTATATGTGTAGTGATCTGTTGGAATTATGTTGCTGTGCTTTGTGCAATGTAAGGGAAGTATCTCTGAAATGCCTACACATCCACTCTACTATGTAGTTCAAGAGATTTACCTGTGCACTGCTGAATTATGTAACCACTGTACATGGATGTATATGTAGGGGCCCATAGGGGTTAATCTGTCCCTATGACTTTAAGGCCCCTCCCTTTTCTTAGTGTGATTGGCCAAGAGGTGTAGTGACAACTTCCTGCCACACTGCAATATAGTGTGTGTAAGGAGTGGCCTCTTCCTCTTTGGTCTCTGGATGGTGATCCAGCTGGGTGTGCCCAGGGGAGCCTGGTACAGCAAGGCCCAGAAAGGCATGTGTCCAAGTCAGGGACCAGGCAGTCCCGGCGATGATGAATAGAAAGTGACAGGTGAGCTCCCAGTACTAGTACACTCTAGGAGTGTAATATAGTCAGGGTTGAGCTAAATAAGAGCAGTTCTGAGCTCTAACATAGGAGTGATAGATTGGAGGTATCTCTCCCAGGCCATATTGCCTGTAGTATAGGGATCCCAGCGGAGAGGGAATCAGGAGAGATGATTGCCCTGAGGTTGATCCAGAGACCACTACCGGAATATGTCACA
Organism: Xenopus laevis; assembly: GCF_017654675.1. Lineage (NCBI taxonomy): Eukaryota > Metazoa > Chordata > Amphibia > Anura > Pipidae > Xenopus > Xenopus laevis. The sequence continues at coordinate 66,078,397 of NC_054376.1, forward strand.
GAGGTGAAGTGGGATGCCTGCCAAGTCTGTCCTAAGGGAGTGTCAGCATGTGTAAAGCTGCATGTGATGTGCCTGTGCCTTTTTCCTCTAACCACTGTGATGTGAGTAAACCTGGGGACATTGTCTCTGACTCATACACAGTTCTTTGTTTGCATCAGAAGAACTTCCTGGCTGGAATGCCAGGGCCTATTGTGAATCCCAGTTCGGACCTGGTGATGTCCGCTTCCGGAGGGGGGCCCTAGTTGCACCCAGTAGTTACATTTCCGTGTAGTTTGCAGACAATTTAACATTATACCTAGTATCAAAAATTCCCCACAAGTAGGGATGGGCGAATTTTTTCCTTTTTGCCTTGTTTCGCTGCAGAAATGACGGGCATAGACTTGTATGGCGTTGTGCATCGAAATAAAAGACGTGCGTCGAAAAAATTTCAGCGCACGACAAAATGTTTTGATGCCCATAGACTTTAATTGGCGTTGGCGACATTTCGCCACCGGCGAATTTTAAACGTAACGGGTCAAATTCGCCCATCCCTACCCACAAGTCATTAGGAACTGCATTTGTCATTCTGCCTCTCACAGTGTAATAAACAGTACTTGGTTTAAATACTTCAGTTGTCTGAGAGCAGCACCAAAGTGGAATCTTTTATGCTTCGTTATAGTGCAGTGCATCTATTGTTGCAGCAATGTGATCCAGGAGTGTCTCTAAGTGTTTATTATCAGTAGATTGCAGGGGGGTGCCTGTGGGAAAAGCATATGAGATCAGCACAAGGATCTAATGAGGTTGTAATGACGGAATGGTTAAAGTGAAGTGCTACTGGAAATTGACTGCATTGCACACTTTCTTTAATTATTTCATGTGAAAAGGGCATGTTAAGGAAAAGAGTGAATCTCTCAGAGAATTTCTTTTTTCCTCTTCATGGTAACATATAATAGGACTTCAGTAATTTGTTTCCTCTTCAGTAGCTCAAAGCAAAAACTGGAGCTCCACCAAATCTGCATACCAAGAGCAGAAAGCTTGTCATCCTTACAATGTTCTCTTATGACCCTAGACTGGAGTTAATAAATTATTATAAGAGCTAGGCTTATTAATGATACACATATAAACATATATATGGTTTACCTGCATGAGACCATTGCCATAGTGTAATACACTCTGGGATAAATCTGAGAAGTGAAGGTGAACCCTATTGTGGAGTGGAATTACTAATAACAATAACAAATCCCCCTTACAAACTTTTTCCAGTTATTTTCAGTTTTTCAATATTAGTGCATTAAAAATAGATCCATAAGTCTTGTGTGTGTGTGCACTCTATCTCAGTTAATTGAACTTTGCATTAGGACAGGGATATGCAGCCTTGTGAAAGCTAGTTTTTGTGCAATCACACCATCCACTGTTCCACCCACTGATACTGAAACTGGGTTTAGACCAATAATAGTTCTTTGACATTGTGGTACTGCACCTTGCCTAATAACACAACATAAGTTTCCTAAATCTAATCCAAGTCATACTTTTGGTGTCTAAAAATGTCCAATTGAATGTATGGTAACTACAGTTATTGCAAAAAGGTAGGTGTGTGTTAATAATGAATATGTTCTCCAGATTGTAATGCATTATCTCCCATTTACAATTAATATTTTGTTTGTGCTTATATAGTCATCACAGTGGAACTCACTCTCTCTCTCATCATTTTCCCAATACAGATTTTTTAATGCTCATAACTATTCATAACTCTAGACTTGAATTACTGATATTTTCTTGCATTTTGTATACTTCTCATATTCATATAAACTACTATTAACTAAAATATCATTAATTTTCTCATAGCCAATTGGTTGGCATGTCAGTCATACATCCTTTGCATAGTCCTTTCAATGTCATAGTAATATGGCATTATCTTGACGTGGTCTTACATCAGTAAGGGCCTGTTTTATTTCTTTTTTAGTTCTTATTTATTTCTTGCACAGTATTTTGCTTTAATGTTTTTCATAATTATTAGCAAATTGGAAGACATATACATCGATATATAAAACTGGACTAGATGTAATCACTACACTAATGGGTTGTAAGTCTTAAAGGAACAGTTCAGTGTAAAACTAAAAACTGGGTAAATAGACTGGCTGTGCAAAATAAACAATGTTTTCAGTATACAGTAGTTAGTTATAAGAACTAACATATTACAGGCAGATACAAAGCAGGAGTAGTGTTCTGCCTAGACATCTGTTCACTCCAGCCTTTATAGGTTACATTTTTGGTAAACAAACTACAGTATATTAGAAACATTTTTTATATTGCTCAGCCTATCTATTTGGCAAGTTTTGTACCCACATCTACTAACTCATAGCAATCAGATAGATGTTTGTTTTTAAACAGCTGTCCAGCAAATGCTATTTGATGATTGGATGCTATAGGTTCATTTATTCCATTTCATCTGTGTGGTTTATGCACTAGTACATTGTATGATGTGTGATCCATCTATTTAATCCCTGTTTGGTTCTCTTCACAGACATTAGCTCTGTCACGACTAGAGCCTTCCCAGGGACCAGTATCAGGAGGGACACAGGTCACTATAACTGGAACAAATCTGAGTGCAGGTAGCAGTGTAAAAGTTATGTTTGGAGGAGAGCCATGCATTTTTGACAGGTAATCCTATTTTTAAAACAATGTTCTTCAGAAAAACTAGCAATAATTTATATAAGTGGGTGGGTCCTGTGTTCGCTGCAATTTTTCATCTGGTCAGGCATCAAAATTTATGTGTATGTGCACAAGTTCAAAGCTTAGAGGCGATATTTGCTTCAGTGTATTCACTCTGTTGAAATGGTGCCCCTCTGATATCAGAGCTGGCAGAGGAACTACACACAGGCCGGGACTTCCAATCTGTGGGTTCTGGCAAATGCCAGAGGGGCTGCTATAAGGTGCCATAGAGAGACAGTATTTAGTGGGCTGGTGGGTGCTGATTGGGCCTCTGTGTGGGCTGATTGGGCCTCTGTGTACCTGAAATGCCAGGGCCTATTTTAATTCTCAGTCTGGACCTGACTACACACATACTGCTCATAATGATAGCTTCTGTAACAGAGCTGCATTAGGAAAGGGCCCTCAACACAAAGATGACTACAATACAGGCAGTCCCTGGGTTACGTATGAAATAGGGTCTGTACATTTACAAGAAAATACTTCAGCAGCACTCCAATTATGGTGAAAAAATTGGTACTTTATTTGTGCCTCAATCTAAGCGACGTTTCAAGCTTTTCCAGCCCTTTATCAAGCTTACAAAAACCTGTAATAAACAATCCTTAAATAGGATATCCTGGGAATGACTGTGTCGACAATACATAGGCATTCCTGCACAGGTGTAGAGCATACAAATTGTGAGTTATATTTTTAAGATATGTGGATATGCAAAATGAATTTCTAAAATGCGACACTGATTAGAAGCAAAATATTTTAAATAATGTACAATTTGCACATGGAAGCAAGTAATTGGACACTTTATATTTAAACACTGGAATTGGACATTTTATTGTTACACTTTTTGATACACATTTGAAAAGTTTTTAAACTGCTACTATGTATGTTTTTATCCATGCACAACAATGTGAATATCAATGGCACTGATTGGGAGAGATGTTTGGAATTAAGTGAGCCTCCCCCTCTTAACACTATTTAAGGATTGTTTATTACACGTTTTTGTAAGCTTGATAATGGCTGGAAAAGCTCAAAACGTCGCTTAGCTTGAGGCACGAATAAAGTACCAATTTTTTCACCATAATCGGAGTGCTGCTGAAGTATTTTCTTGTATGTGAACCAGAACTGGGCAGACAGGGTCACAGACATCACTCGACACTGCAAAGAACGGTGAGAGTGTTTGTGTAGCACTACTTTGTGTTTGTAGGGTCTGTACATTTGTTCTTAAGTTGAATTTGTATGTAAGTTGAAAAATATATATTTACTTATTAAATGCAACTTAGACAGATGTCAGTCTTAACATAGTACAGTGCATTCATTTTTACCTTTCTGTACATATTTATTTTTACTTTTCTGCGCAGTAGACAACACACACCAGAGGGGATTGGGGCAGGTGGTTTATTAAGTTAAATGCTAATAAAAGTCAAGCAAACCACAGTACGTTACTGTAATAGTTTGTTAGGTTGAGTTGTATGTAAAGCGGGTGTATGTAACTCGAGGACTGTCAGCCAAGTTCTGTCAGTATCATTAACATCTTGGTGCAAAAACTTCCTATGATTCTGAGGCTAGGTTATATAGCAATCACCTAGTGTCTTCTCATGACTGACCAGCACAGTCGCTAAATGTACAACATTTTGTGTTGATCCAGCTGCTGCTGTGCACATTTTGAAGAAAGCTATTAAAATACTGCTCGTAAAAAACCTAGCAAAACATGATTCATACACTATTTTTCCGCTGGCAGAAAGACACAGTAATGCTGTTATAAATATTTCACTTTTCTATGCGTGAACTTTATTATCCTATTTGTGCATAATTAATTGTTGTAACACAAGTCTCATCCCATTAATTGTGAACTCTCTTTGTAAAACATTTTCTTTATTGCTTGCATTGCTTTGTCAGGAAAACAGCAACAGAGATCTTTTGCAATACTACAGCTTCTATGAATCTGGGAAAGGTAAAAGTTACAGTACAGGTCGACAAAGCGAAGATTGCTCAAGAACTGCAGTTTGAGTATGTGGAGGATCCCAAAATTCTCAAAATGGAACCAGAGTGGAGCATTGTCAGGTAAAGTTCAGCTAACATTACACTGATTGTATTGTAGAAGATTTACCCTAAATGTATTACTTGGTAGAGCCAAGCAAGTATTTCACATTGTTTTACAATGGAGGTTTCATACAAGTTTTTTTTTTAAAGTTTTCCCCTTAATGAGTCTTCTTCCCTTCATATAAATATAGACAATATTCCCTTACATTATGTCCCTTTGAAGAATGTATGTATACCCTATTTAGAAATAGATTCATTCAAACTTTAATACAGATGTGTATTATCATTATAATTTCTGACGATACTTAATCTAAATCTGCACATACACAACAGATAGATGGATTCACCCAGAACTGAAATAGAAGCCAATAAATGCATTTGAATCTTCCACCTCTGCTTTATTCTGTACAAGGGCAAAGTTAGTCACAAGTATACAGTACATTTTCACTCTCTAAAATATGGAGTCATTTTAGACCCTATTCAGTCTCATAGACTACAGCAAATGGGCATTATTTATAATTTTACAAAAGCAAATGATTGTGGAATTATCTGATAAACAGAGTTATAAGTGTCATCTCACAAACATGACCTCCAATGTATCTTTTTAGGGGGTCATCAAAACCGTTTACTCTTATCTCAGGAACCTTAGGGACATTTTGGATACCTACCAGAGTGTTTTTAGCAGTTTAATGGTTCTCTGGTTTGGTCAGTTTTATCCTAGCTGTGACCACTTCACTGGCATGTAATAGTAATTTTTACTAGTAACTGCTTTACATGAGCTATTACCAAAACCAGCCAATGGGAAACTTTTTAAGGCACTTTGTCATTTGTTGAAAAAACTCTTCTCCCTTAACTGACAAAGTGCCCCTTGTGCCATCATGAGCTCTGCAATTAAATCCTTACTCCTTTTTTATTCCCTTTCCCAAAGGGCTGATGTTTTCCTTATGTAAAGTACAAATTTAATGGAGTATTTTAAAAGAAAACAGTATGGCTTATCGTTCTGTTATGCTTTGTTTCATGTGTTATGCATAACACAAATGATCCACCATTAAAGGAAAATTGTAAGGTTGCAGCTGTGAGAGGTTACAATAAGTGAGGATGCTTGTAGCAGAGTCAAGAAATGCTATACTTTTATAGTGTCTCTGTTACACTGTTCATGAATCTCCTGCTATGAAACTGGGCAAAGCATTTGTCCATAGGAAAGGATCTCATATTAAATGGTGGGTAATTAAACTTGCACCACTTCTCTGATTTCAGTGGAAACACTCCTATATCCGTGTGGGGTACAAATCTGGACATTATCAGGAATCCCCGCATAAGGGCCAAATTAGGTGGAAAAGAACATATAAATGTAAGTGACTTTTCAAATGTACTTAGACCCATGCTAACTGATGCAATTTTCTACCATTTGTGCTTCTTCCTATTGCATTTTATGTGAAAGACTTTTCTTTACAACAGAATTCAACAAAACACTTAAAGATTTAGAATGAAACTTTCCATCCATAGTCAACTGAACTAACAGTAAAATCAGTTTCTTTGTAGAAATAGTGGCACCCAATGGTAATCCATTTAATTCTATGAATCAACCTAAGGTTTTCATCCTGAGATTTGGGTTACAGGCCAATTTTGCTGGGTTGTGTAAATACCTGGAAACAAAGAAGATAATCCCCTGTGTAAAATGTTGTTGTGTAATTATTACAGATGCTCCTTAGTTATTTACTATTGCATTGCAACTAAAGATTGCAAATTGTGGCAATGCTACAAATATTAAAAATGTGCAAAGGAACACTATTCTTGTTTTCAGCTGCCAACAATTAAAAGTTTTCAGAACATTTCACAGCCTTTAAATAGGCAACACTGGTACAGTGTCATAGATAGTTCTGTAATTTCTGTTCATGTATGTTATCTTATAATTAAAAGGTACTGGCATGTTAATCACTACTATATTCTACTTGTGCATTAAAAATAAGCTGTGAGTAATGCTTATGTGTCATGGCTATATTTAAAAATGTGATGTACTCTAGAAGACTTTAGCCATATATTTTACCTCTCCTGCCAGTGCCTTGCATCTCTTGGTACTTGTAGCAGCTATAAATCTGTAACTGGAGAATCATACATTTAATAATGTAACATTTCTATGTTCATACTCAACAAAAATAAAGTGTACTTGTGTTTTATTGCTGTATATTACCATGATCTATATTGCTACCATCAGTAGCAGCCTCTTGCACTGCAAAACAGGAATTAAAGAATATAAAGGATATAAAGCATATAACCAATTGTTTACTCCTAAGAAAAAATGTACATTTGTTAGTTTAATTTATGGCAGATAGCTTTCCTTTGTCCTTTATTCAAGCAATATTCTCTGTTTACAGTTGTAGTTGTCAAATATGAAATGTCTACCATACTTGTTACCATTTTAATTACTCATCATTTAAAATAGGTATCTAAGCAGATTCAAATCAGTATTTACATGACATGTATTTCGAGATTTATTTATTTAGTTAAATGAGATTTAACTTTTTAGGATTTGTGGCAAGGCCCCAGCACATGCACACTTGTGAGGCTGTAGGGGGAGTGCACAGTTTCTTGCACCAATATTTTTCGGCAGTGTATGAAAATATTTGCGCACTATCACTACTGGTATCTCTTCAAAGGGAACAGTAAAATAGTTGTATATTTCATCTTTATTTTTGTAAAGTCTATAGTGTAGTTCAGGCTTCATGATGAAAGAAAGTGCATTGAGTATTTTTAAAACAGCTTTGTAACAGAGCAGGGGATCTCCATGATAATTGTACTTTTCAAACAAAATAATAATTCCAAAATGTGCTCTGATCATACAAAGCTTCCCTGCTAATTCTTTTATCGTTATGAAGGCAGAACTTGACTACAAGGCATTTTAAACTCTCTGATCATGTGCAAATCATAGATTAGTTGATACCATTTGTGAGTTACAAGCATATTAAGAAAATCCATTTACTCTCAGCATGAAACACAGTATTTATGCACATTATTCTTATTTTGCTTTTAGATTATTATATATTGCATTATATGATTATTATAATTTATATGGTACTATTATAATCCACACAGCTAGGGGATTCATAAAAACTTTCAAAGAAGTAATTTTGTTGTGAACAAAGCCATTTTTACAAAGCTGAAAAAAGGTTTTGCCAATTGCTTTTTCAAGCTTAAAAGAAAATCTATTTTTCTTTTAATAGTTATCAAATCCCTTTTTGTAAACTTTAATGATTAAAGCAAGTTCATGTTGATCTGTCTTAAAGGAGAAGGAAAGGCTGGAGACACTTGGGGGTGCCAAACGTTAGGCACCCCCAAGTGATTGTAGCGACTTACCAAAAACTCAGGGCCGGTGCTCCTATCAGGAGAAATCTGCACTGGCCCTGGGTTAGAGGAGCAAGCACCATGGAGAGATCTACTTCCGTCTTCGCGCAGCTGCACATGCGCATTAGAACTAAAAGCCGAACTTTAACTTTAAAGTCGGCTTTTTCGTTCAAATGCGCATGCGTCAGTCCGGGGAAATGCGCAGCTGCGCGAAGACGGAAGTAGATATCTCCGTGGTGCTCACTCCTATAACCAGGGGCCGGTGCAGATTTCTCCTGATAGGAGCACCGGCCCTGGGTTTTTGGTAAGTCGCTACAATCACTTGGGGTTGCCTAATGTTTGGCACCCCAAAGTGTCTCCAGCCTTTCCTTCTCCTTTAAAGGGGTTGTTCATCTTTGAGTTGCTTTTTAGTATTATGTAGAGAGTGATTGTAACGAACTTACCTGGTGGTCTAGTGGGGGGACGGCAGGGACGTCTGCCGCCCCTCGGCGAGGACGCTCGCCGCACTGAGCCGCGCCGGTCTGTTAGGGCGCGCGCGCGCCTCTTCCTTGGTTTTATGCGCATGTGCGCTGACGTGATGACGTCAGCGCGCAGTGGCGCGAAATTCAAATACTATTTAAAGGGATCCCTGGTTTTGTTCAGTGCCCGTGATAGGATTTCGTTTCCTGGTGCTTTGAGCTATATTCTGAATCTGTTTGATCCCTGTTTTGACCCCTGCCTGGCTATTTTGACTATTCTGAATTCTGGATCCTGACCTTGCCTGCTTACGACTACTCTACTGTTTAACCCTTCGATTGATCACCCGGTTTTGACCCTTTTGCCTGTTTGACGATTCTTGTTATCTGCCTGCCTCGACCCAGCCTGTTTGACGATTCTTGTTATCTGCCTGCCTCGACCCAGCCTGTCTGACGATTCTGTTGCCTGTTCCATTTGTACCGTGACCTTCGGCCCAAAAGACTCTGCTACCTGCCATGCCCCTCTGCTAGCCAGAACATCTTGCCTTGTACCCCTCGTTAAGTCCAGGTGGCACCCAAGTAAGCTGAGGGCTCCTCCCGAAGCCCAACGGTGGTCACACTACTGGTGAAGCCGAGCCGAGACCAGGGTACTTGGCACCTGTTCTGGTATTGGGTGCCGGCCGTGACATTATCACGGGCCATGGAGGACGAAAGTCACGACGAAGCTGCTGCCGCTGCTGCTCCTCCAACTACCACCGAAGTGCTTCTTACTACACTGTTACAGCGCTTGGAGGATCATGAACAGAAGCAAAATTACCTCCTACAGGGTTTTCACAACCTAACCCAACAGCTGGAGGGTACACAAGCTTCGCAGCAGCAATCTGTTCCTGTTCCAACACCTTCTGTGGGTTCCTCTGCCAATTGGGGTAACTCATCAAAACCCCATGAACCAAAAATTGTGTTCCCCGAAAGGTTCAGTGGGGATCGCACTAAATTTTTTGTTTTCAAAGAGGCATGTAAGCTGTACCTTAGTTTTTTCCCTCATTCTTTCCAATCAGATGAGGAGAAAGTAAGGTTCATAATGACCCTGCTTTTGGGTGACCCTCAAATTTGGGCCCTCAGGCTGCCTTCCTCCGACCCTGCTCGTTTTTCCCTAGATACTTTCTTTAACAGCATGGCCATTCTCTACAATGACCCGGATCGTGCATCGTCTGCCGATACCGCGATTCGTAAGTTGCGCCAAGGGAAAAGGGATGCAGAGGTGTATTGCACCGAATTCCGCCGGTGGGCAGTGGAGACTGGGTGGAATGATTTGGCTCTAAGGAGTCAATTCCGGTTGGGGTTATCTGATTCTGTAAAAGATAGTTTGGTTAATTTTCCCCTACCTTCTAATCTGGACGACCTCATGTCCTTCGCCATCCAGGTAGATAGAAGGCAAAGGGAGAGAAGGGGTGAGAGGAGTACAAGCTTCTTGGGGGTTACTAATTTAAGATCTAATGTGGTGACCCATGTAAAATCTCCTAACCCCTCTGTGCTTCTACCTCAGGAGGAGCCTATGCAATTAGGCATATTCCATTTAACTCCTGAGGAAAAGGCACGCAGGCGTACTCAGGGTCTTTGCATGTACTGTGGTGAAAGAGGGCATTTTCTGAACCAATGTTCTAAGAGGCCGGGAAACTCCGAAGCCTAAATGGAGAAGGGGAGCTCCATTTGGGTGCAGGAGTTTCCTCTCCCCAGTCTGCCTCCAAGGTTTTGTTACCGGTTAAACTAACCTGGCCTACAGGCTCTGTCAGGGTGTCTGCATTTGTGGATTCTGGGGCGGAGGGTAATTTTCTGGATACTGCTTTTGCCGCTAAATTCTGTATCCCTGTAATTTCCCTAAGTGCCCCCATGAGAATAATGGCAGTGGACAGAAGACCCTTAGGGTCAGGTGTAATTTCCAGGGAGACGGTGATTCTTTCCATGTGTATTAATAACTTGCATTGTGAGGAGATAGCTTTTTACCTCATAGAAGGTGCTTCCTCTCCTCTTATTTTGGGGTTACCGTGGCTCCAGAGGCATAACCCTCTGATTGACTGGGTCTCCAGGGAGGTGGTTCAGTGGGGTACTATGTGTGATGGAGTATGTGTTCCCTCTGTAGTAGCAACTACATCGCTTGAAGGGTTGCCTGCTGCATATGCAGAATTCGTGGATGTCTTCTCTAAAAAGGCAGCAGAAACCTTACCCCCACACCGGCAGTATGACTGCCCAATTGATCTGGTTCCTGGATCTACTCCTCCTCGTGGTAGAACCTATCCTCTTTCATTGCCCGAAGCCCAGGCAATGAAAGAGTATATAAAGGAAAATCTAGAAAGGGGTTTCATCAGACCTTCTAGTTCCCCTGCGGGGGCGGGCTTCTTTTTTGTTGGGAAAAAAGATGGTGGTCTTCGCCCCTGTATTGATTATAGGGGGCTCAATAAGATCACCATAAAAAAACGCTACCCTCTCCCTTTAATTTCTGAACTCTTTGATCAGGTCAAAGATGCTAAAATCTTTTCCAAGCTTGATCTTAGAGGGGCTTATAACCTGATCCGTATTAGGGTGGGTGATGAGTGGAAGACTGCATTTAACACCAGGGATGGCCACTACGAGTATCTCGTTATGCCTTTCGGCCTCTGTAATGCCCCCACAGTGTTTCAGGAGTTTGTTAATGACATCTTCCGGGACCTGCTGGGGATCTTCGTAGTGGTCTACCTAGACGACATTCTGATTTTTTCCTCTAACCTGAAAGAACATCAAAATCATGTTCGTGAAGTCTTGCGGAGGCTAAGGGGAAATAATCTTTATGCGAAACTAGAGAAATGTACTTTTGGGGTTTCTTCTGTTCAGTTTTTGGGGTTTAACATTTCCAGCAAGGGTCTAGAAATGGATCCAGGCAAGGTGAGAGCAGTCCTGGATTGGACCCAACCCCTTTCATTACGTGCAACCCAAAGATTTCTTGGTTTTGCTAATTATTACCGTCAATTCATCAAAAATTTTTCCCTCATTGTGGCCCCCATCACTAATCTAACTAAAAAGGGCGCTGATCCAAGTATATGGCCCCCTGAGGCCGTTCAAGCGTTTGAATTCCTCAAAAAGGAATTCAGCTCTGCCCCAATCCTTCGTCACCCCGACACTGTGCTTCCTTTTATTGTGGAGGTTGACGCCTCTGAGGTGGGAGCTGGGGCAGTCCTTTCTCAAAGGCACCCGACTACCAACAAGTTACATCCCTGTGCTTTCTTCTCCAGGAAGTTTTCACCCGCAGAGGGAATTGCTGGCAGTCAAATGGGCCTTTGAGGAATGGCGGCACCTCCTGGAGGGTGCAAAACATCTGGTGACGGTCTATACTGACCACAAAAATCTGTTGTATATAGAGTCTGCTAAACGCCTTAATCCAAGGCAGGCTAGGTGGGCTCTATTTTTCACAAGGTTTAATTTTTCTTTGACTTTCAGGCCCGGGACTAAAAATACCAAGGCGGATGCACTCTCTAGGAGTTTTGAAGCAATTTCCCCTGATTCTAGTGAGTGTACTCCCATCATTCCCAGGGAAATAATTATTGCGACCTTGGAGTCTGACCTCTCTTCCTTGTTGTCCCCTTTACAATCATCTGCTCCTGCTGGAACCCCATCTGGGAGATGGTTCGTTCCTGAGGAGCTTAGGGAACAAGTGTTAAGAGAGGTTCATGATTCTAAAGTGGCAGGTCATCCAGGTATTACAAAGACCATTTCTCTTTTGTCCCGTCATGTCTGGTGGCCTTCCTTCAAACAGGATACTAAAACATTTGTCATTTCCTGTCCAGTCTGCCAGAGGTCTAAGTCATCTCATCATCTGTCCCAGGGTCTATTAAACCCCTTACCCGTTCCAGAGAAACCATGGTCTCACATTTCCATGGATTTTATTGTGGAGTTGCCTCCTTCTCAGGGTAAGACAGTGATTTGGGTGGTGGTCGATAGGTTCAGAAAAATGGCTCATTTTATTCCTCTTCCACATCTCCCTTCTGCTAAAACCCTGGCTGACTTATTCATTACTCATATTTTTAAGTTTCATGGTTTTCCTGAGAATATTGTTTCTGACAGGGGGGTTCAGTTTGTTTCAAGATTTTGGCGTGCTTTCTGTTCCTTGGTGGGTACTGAATTGTCTTTTTCCTCTGCCTATCACCCTCAAACTAACGGTCAAACCGAAAGAGTGAACCAGTCCCTTGAGCAGTATCTCAGATGCTATGTGTCCGATAACCAGTCCACATGGTCCGAACTGCTACCCTGGGCAGAATTTGCACACAATAATGCTACCCATTCCTCCTCAGGAGAGTCTCATTTTTTTGTTGTCTATGGTTTGCACCCCAAAGCGTTTTCTTTTTCTGACTCTAATTCCCCTGTACCCTCTGCCAATTCATCTGTCCTGAAATTTTCCGAAATTTGGTCTCAAGTTCATAATTCTTTATCCGCAGCTTCCCTAGCTCAGAAAAGGGCTGCTGACAAATCCCGTAGGGAAGCACCCCAGTACAAGGTGGGAGATTTAGTATGGTTGTCAACAAAGAATATCAAGTTGAAGGTTCCCTCTCCTAAACTGGGTCCTAGATTCATTGGTCCATGCCCCATCATTGCAATAATTAATCCATCCTCTGTCCGTCTTCAATTACCTCCTAATTTCAGAATTTCTAATTCCTTCCATGTCTCTCTTTTGAAGCCTGCCAATAATTCTCGTCATCTGTCTGTTCCTCCCCCAGTGCTGGTTGAAGGTCAGCCTGAGTATGAGATCCAGGAGTTTCTCGACTCCCGCCTCGTGAGGGGTAAGTTACAATATCTTACCAGGTGGAAGGGCTTCGGTCCTGAGGAGAACTCTTGGGTCTCAGTTGATGACATCAGGGCTGATCGCCTCAGGAGATAATACCATGCTAGGTTTCCCGATAAGCCTGGGGGTCCAGTGGCCCCCCCTAGAGAGGGGGGTAATGTAACGAACTTACCTGGTGGTCTAGTGGGGGGACGGCAGGGACGCCTGCCGCCCCCTCGGCGAGGACGCTCGCCGCACTGAGCCGCGCCGGTCTGTTAGGGCGCGCGCGCGCCTCTTCCTTGGTTTTATGCGCATGCGCGCTGACGTGATGACGTCAGCGCGCAGTGGCGCGAAATTCAAATACTATTTAAAGGGATCCCTGGTTTTGTTCAGTGCCCGTGATAGGATTTCGTTTCCTGGTGCTTTGAGCTATATTCTGAATCTGTTTGATCCCTGTTTTGACCCCTGCCTGGCTATTTTGACTATTCTGAATTCTGGATCCTGACCTTGCCTGCTTACGACTACTCTACTGTTTAACCCTTCGATTGATCACCCGGTTTTGACCCTTTTGCCTGTTTGACGATTCTTGTTATCTGCCTGCCTCGACCCAGCCTGTTTGACGATTCTTGTTATCTGCCTGCCTCGACCCAGCCTGTCTGACGATTCTGTTGCCTGTTCCATTTGTACCGTGACCTTCGGCCCAAAAGACTCTGCTATCTGCCGTGCCCCTCTGCTAGCCAGAACATCTTGCCTTGTACCCCTCGTTAAGTCCAGGTGGCACCCAAGTAAGCTGAGGGCTCCTCCCGAAGCCCAACGGTGGTCACACTACTGGTGAAGCCGAGCCGAGACCAGGGTACTTGGCACCTGTTCTGGTTTTGGGTGCCGGCCGTGACAGTGATATTCTGAGACAATTTGCAATTGGTTTTCATTTTTTATTACTTGGGGTTTTTGTGTTATTTGGCTTTTTATTCAGCAGCTGTCCCCTAGCAATCATTCATTGATTTCAAAAAGAGACTGGAAAATGAATAGGAGAGAGAGCCTGAATAGAAAGATGAGAAGTTAAGAGTAACAATAACAATACATTTGTAGCTTTACAAATGCATTTAGTTTTTATAAAAGGGTGAAGGAGAACCATTCCTTTACTGTATATAGTGTAAAGGTATTAGCGATAAATCCATTTCTCTAGTGAGTATTTCCCATTACCCCCCCCACCAGAGGTTCAAGTGATATATCCTACCTTTCTAGATCTGTTTATATTGTACTCAATGGTAGATGGTCCTATGGTGCCTGGGGAGGAAGTTTGAGTAAGTTATGGAGCACTCTAATTTAGGTGAGCACCTCAGAGGAAGTTAGGGAGAAGGGAATCCATTAATTATAACTTTCTAGAGTAATGAAAATGTCCTGTTATAGCTTGCTTAAGGATTGAGATAAAGGAGTAGAAGAAGCCATATGGGCAACTTCTATGGGCCCCACACTCAAGCAAAGACGGGGCCCTGTATTGATAAGTTTTTTTCTCCTTTTCTCCTTAGTGCAGACAGATGTGTTCTTGTTTTGAAACAAGATACTGACTCCATAAGTATACTGTATGTAACCCTGCTGCATTAGCATGTCACAGATTATATGATGGAGTGGAGGGAGTATGCTGAGTATCTTTCCCTAGGAACTTAAGCACAAAGGACTATGTTGACAGTAGCTAGAAAGAGTATACCGAATGGCACTGAAGAGTAGCAGTGCAACATTAGAATGGTTATTACCCCACACAATATTCTGCCAAAGTAGGGACAGCTGGTAAAAAGTACTACCTGCCAGGTGATTATTTGTGTCTTTGTTCTAATAAATATATTTTTACTATTAAATCACTTTTTATATATACTGTTATGAACTTACACCATCTCTGAACTATACCCCCTTGACCTTAAAAACAAATGCCATTATTTAGGGGGTAATCAGACAATGGGTGTAGGGCACTTTAACTAAAGAGTGAAAGAGAAACTAGTTCGTTTTTTAAGTCAAAATCATCTGCAGTTTCAAAGATTACTTTATAGTTTTTTTGTTACTATAATTTTTTTGTGTTCTGATATCAGAAAGCTAATGTCAAGTTAAAGAAGTAAAACTGGGTAAAGTTATGGATATAACACTGGCTTACAGTCTATCAATTGTTACAAGAAGCATTTATCAGATAATCAGCAGAACTTCTCTTATCACTCTCAGAAACTAACAATACCATATGTTCAATTCAAGCAAATAATTCTAAAGAATGCATTGTAAAATGTACCCACCGTTTAACCTGAGGCACAGGACTAAAATATTCAAATTACTGTACTGCATGATGACTGTGCACGGTAGATTAAAATATACTGCACCAATGAATTGCTCTTTCAGGCCTATTTATTTAAATGTGACACAAAGTTCCATGAGCACTATATTTTCCTTCCATATATTACCATTATTTAAGTACTGTGTACTAAATGTTACTGCATGTTGATCGCTTATGGCAGGTCTGCAGTTAGAGTAAACTGGCTGAGATAGCAGATTTTATGTGCTATTCCATATATTATTTCTTAGTTGTGTTCAGAAACTTACAGATGTGCTTTAGTGTGAGGACACTCCTGGGAACTGTCACTTGAGGGAAGCAAGATGGAAGACTACTCTCTGTAATCCCTTGGCATCCACACCTGAATTTTTCTTACTTTATTGGCAATTTTATATCCTTGTTATATATCCCATATAATACT
Organism: Xenopus laevis; assembly: GCF_017654675.1. NCBI lineage: Eukaryota > Metazoa > Chordata > Amphibia > Anura > Pipidae > Xenopus > Xenopus laevis. Next base: position 66,094,443 of record NC_054376.1, read on the forward strand.
TTCTTTTTTAAAATATTAAAACATCCATAACTCCATTTAACAATATCAAAATATATTTAAATGGATGTATTTCTATACATACAATATATATACGCTCTCAGATGATGCCATGTTAAATTGTGAGTTAAATGCACCACTAATTTCAAAATGATTTTAAGGGGTTGGTACTGACGCCCTCCCATTCAACATTAGTTCATTAATTCGGGCTTGTGCTGAAAATCATTGAAACATTAGTTAAAAATCAGTAGCTGAACAGAGGAAACAGGAAAATTTAAGCAACTCCTTCTTTAGTGTTTGTGAGTTAGATAATTAAATACCAGTATACAAGCTCATGTTTAATAATTGATATACTCCCCCCATTTAACTCATGTAACATATTTATTAATGTTTCTAAGAGCATTCTCCTGTTAAAGTTGACAGTTATAATTTGCATGAATTTCTGTCTCAATGATGTGTCCTTTAAAAGATATGTACTATTATACTGACAATGCTGTTATTTTATATAAATGTAATTTCAACGTTTTTTATTAGATAAGAATTAAGTTTAAAGTTGTCCTTTTTTATTTTTACAAGCAGTAATGATTGTTACCTTTTAAAAAGAAAAATGCAGAGAGTATCACATGAACAAATCATTTTCCATATATTTTTCATATAGAGAGTCCTGATATAGAAAAGCATTGTCAAAACACTTACACCCATAGGAATGGTTTATGTTTTACTACTTAAAGCAGTTGATGATGAATTAACATGTTTAAAAGGCCAAAAGGCAGTGATTACTTTGTCGATTCATTAAAACACTTTTCTAACTGTCAGAAAAATGTGAAAATATTTGGATTGCTGGCACTGCTTGAGGATGCCCCAGTTAGAATGTTTATAAATCAGACCCAATAGTATTAAAAGCCCTAGTCTACATGTGTTTGTATTTCATTTCATATCCATAAGCAGAAAACACATTGTCTAAACATTACACTATCTACACTTTTATTAAACTTAAATAAAAATATTTTCTTACACTATTTGTCAAGGTTAAAATATTTAACAAAATTACTTCATATGTGAAAACACTCCCTTTTTTAAAGAAAGCTGCTTTGCTGAATAATTAAGTTATAGGCCATTACAAATTCTAATGAGGTCCAAAAAGACGGCACAACCTGATTTTTTTTTTAGAGGTATATGATTTCTATTCCTGAGATATTGTACAGTAAATACTATATAGATACATTCTGCACAGATTCATTATACAAGGTATAAACTGTATAATATATAACAAAGCTATAGTTTTACCTCTAGAGAAAGAGCAATCTATATAAGAACATGAAAAGCGAGGTTTTCCATAATATTTTTCCCTTCACTTTTACAGAATTGCACTGTGCTAAACTCAACGGAAATGACCTGTCAAGCACCTGCTTTGGCTGTTAACTCTAACCACCAAAATGAATTTATTGAGCGTCCTGAAGAATTTGGTTTTATATTGGATAATGTCCAAGCCTTGCTTATTTTGAACAAAACTAATTTTACATATTACCCTGACCCAGTGTTTGAATCTTTTACTCCATCCGGAATATTGGAACTGAAACCAGGAACACCTATAATTTTAAAGGCAAGTTGATCAGATGTAATCTCAAAAAATTAATTGTTTTGCTATATTATTTGAAATCTTGTAAGTGAAAAAAACACAAAAACCTCTAATGCAAGTAAAAGTTGTCACGCTGCTATAGGAGTCAGTGGGAGCTGTGCTGATCTTATTGGACTTCTTTTAATCATTTCAGAATTTTAAATTTTGTGATTTTTGTTTTTACTAGGAATTATCTGAATACCTGAATTTCAGCACATTCTTTTTTTTTCATTTGTACTTTTTAGATTTGGATCTTTTAATAAACTCCTTGACTTTTTTTCAAAAATCTCTAAAACCAGGAAATACGAATACGAAACAAGCCGCCCCAGCTCACCATTAATAGTTGGCTAGGCTGCAAAGTCCTTAAGTTTTCTCAAGAGCTTCCAATGCTTTCAAAAAAATATGGGCTGCAGCCTGCACTCGAAAAAAGTAAAAAATTAGTCTTTATTTGTTGTTCTAAAAATAGACAGGACAAAGGATCAAACACCTAACACTTTTTGGCTCTTGCGCCCTTGATCATAGACATGCCTATGATTAATGGCGCCAGAGCCTGAAACATGTAAAGAACTCTGTCAGTCATTACTGATGATTAAGAAACATTGGTGGCGGTAAACTATGCAAGACAAAGACTGTATGGATTAATGTGCCAATATCTGTTGTAAATTTAGGGAAGAAACCTTATGCCACCAGTTGCAGGAGGGAATATGAAACTTCAGTACTCTGTGTTCATTGGGGACAAGCCCTGCACAGTAACTGTTTCAGATGTTCAACTTCTTTGTGAGTCTCCAAACCTCACTGGACGTCACAAAGTCATGGTGAGTAAATAAACTAGAAGAAACACTGGTTGTCATAAATTTGAGCCATTGAGATTTCTGTAGCCTGTGCCTGTAAGAAGTATTTAGGAACTCCTTTTCTATTTTCTTTCATAATATGCTAATTATTACATTACAAACTTCCTTATGTTTATTTGGTATACTGAAACCATATTAAAATGACTTTGGTAGCAATGTGAAATACAGTTTATACAGAAATATGTATATATTATTAAAGAACTAAAGCTTAACTAAAGAAGCAGGCTAGAAATGTTGTACATTATATATCAGGGTTCTGTACCAGTCCAAGACAACCACAGTCCTTTATCAGGGAAGATCTGTGTCTCTGAAGATGCCCCCAGTAGCTTCCCATCTTCTTTTCTGCCGAATCACTGCACATGCTCTGTGCTGCTGTCAGTTACTTAGCTTAAGGAATTTGTAAAGACCCTAAGCTTAGCTTCTCAACAGCTGCTCAGAGCCCACTGAGCATGTGAGTGTCACAGACACTTTTGAGATGGTGACGCCATGTGAAAAATTTGAAGTCCTGGATCATTGCTGCTATTAAGAAGCTGAAACTCTAGGCTGGTGCACTAAGTTCAGTATATAAAATATGGCATTTTAGGGCTTAGTTCTCCTTTAAGTTTATATAAGGTTTTCTTTTTTTTACTTATAACTATACTTTCATGTGCCCAAGTTTGATAAGCTAGAATTAACTAGGTAATAATGTTTATCATTATTTGGAATTAGCCATTAGAAGCTGCTGTGGGTGTCATATTCTAAACCAGGCAGTTTTCATCTTCCACACAAATATCAAGTTAAAAAACAGCCTTGTAAAGTTCTGCTCTTCTTAAGTACTTAAGAAGCTAATTCTCAGCATTTTCCATGTACTTTTTGTGAGGATCAAGGCTTTCAGTCTTGAAATTTAATCTTCTGTCTATATTTCATGACTTAGAAATGTGAGCATACCATACTTCACTTTGTACTAATGTTTAGTTAACAAATCAACTCTTTCTCCACCTTATCTTTTAACATGGAATAAACCATTCGCCCAAGGATAGTAGTATTACTACATAAAAAGGCACTAAGAGTAATTTATGCATGGTTTTGAGATTATAGCATTAAAGTATTTTAACAAGTGTCATTAATACAGGACACTATTCTATTTAAGTGAAGATTTTGCCATAAATGGCAACATAAAATCATTTCCATGTCAAACTGTTGGCTGCAAATCAAAGAAGACAAGGCTATCCGCTAAATGTGCTGGTAAAGGGAAGACAGATACGACTGGACACTTTTTTGCTTACTCATTCTATCTTGTCGCTGGTATACAGTCATTCATATACAGTCATTCTGTTTTACCTGTCCAAATGACTTTACTGTTGTTCAAAGGCCAAAGTCTATTTAATGTGCAGACTGCTTTAGTACACTAAGGGGGTTATTTACTAAACTCCAAATACCCGAAATCCGAAAAAAATTGTGATTCGGAATTTATTAAACCCCGAGGGCTATAAAGCCTGAATATAAAAACACGGCATGTCAAACCTGTCGAGGTTGCATAAAAGTCAATGGGAACAGTTCCATTGACTTTTGGTTGTGTCTGGGGTTTCGGGCAATTCCACAATGTTTTCGGAGCTTTCGGGTGAAAAAAAAAATTTGTAGTTTTCTGGGAAAATTCCTGAAAAAATCGTGAAAATCTGAGCTTTTCCCGCAAAGGTAATTTTCGGGAAAATTAAATAATAAATAAGCGTTAAAAACCTGAGCGGCTTAGATCGGAGTTTGTAGCAGCCGATATTGAGATAAATTCGGACATATATATATATATATATAGTGAATAAAGTACCCCCTCTTGTAAAATATAAGGATATTATAAGTTACCGAGGAGTTTCATGACCATATAAAAACATGAGGCCGAAGGCTGAGTGTTTTTATACAGGTCATGGAACTCCGAGGTAACTTCTAATATCCTCATATTTTGCAACAGGGGGTACTTTATTTATTATAATACACAAAATTTCAGTGAGTCATGTGACTGAAATGACATCCATTTATAAGGATATAATTTACAAGATATTCATGGATTTGTGTATTATATTGAAATAACCCCCTTAAACTCGGAAGGATAAAATATAAAATAATGTTTAGTTCAATTTATTATAACAATAATGTGTTCAAACTTTCAGTGATTTTTGTCCATGAGGACCACTGAGCATAATGGATTTCTAAGTCATTAAATTAAACTTATTTTGATTCAGAACATTATCTTATCTTGCAGTAAATGCATTTGTATAATATTAGATCCTGTAGCTATGTATTTAACACTGTACAGCATCAATGATGCTGCAAAAATCACCACTTTCAACATGTGGAGCCATTGGAGGGCAAGATTTTGACACTTTTCATTACTGTCTTTGGGCCTGTAAATTTAGTCATATCCCTTGTGTTTTATTCCTCACCTTAGTCAGGCTTTACTTGACCTTTCTATTTATTTTAGTGATGAGTGCATTTTTTTGGTAGGTTTCACCATGAAAAAGAAGCCCATAGACTCCAATGGGTGAAAAAATTGTCACGTGTGAAAAAAAAATTGTTGCCCATGGACTTCAATGCATTTGGCAAATTTTTCACTGTTTCACAAATTTTCAGTTAAACACTTCAGATTCGCCGATCACTATTTATTTTAATGTTAAAGATATATGCTAATACTCATTAATCTCATTTTATAATGAGCACATTCTATAATGAGCTATAATATTGGAGCTAGCTGAAGTGAATCAGTGTATCTCATGTAATATTAGGTGATCACCGGAGTACATATTATAGAAATACCATGCAGCTATATTTTTAATTTAAGTTTTGCTATGATCTAGATGAGCATAGAAGTTTCCAGTTTTGTCTTTGGTTCAGTCCCTAACATCTGAATTTATCATTAATTTCCCTGCAGGCTAGAGTGGGAGGAATGGAGTTTTCACCTGGAATGGTCTATATAACCCCTGACAGCCCGTTAAGCTTGCCAGCTATTGTCAGTATTGCAGCCGCTGGAGGTTTACTTATAATCTTCATTGTGGCAGTTCTCATTGCTTACAAAAGGAAGTCACGAGAAAGCGATTTGACATTAAAGCGACTGCAGATGCAGATGGATAACTTAGAATCAAGGGTGGCCTTGGAATGTAAAGAAGGTGAGAAAGACATGTCTAATAAAATATAAAAACTCTGCAATGCTCCTTTCAATAAGCACAAAATGTATCTCACACTCTAAAAATGTAACCCATTCCGATAAAAAGAATTGATCTAAAAATGTGCCTTATAATACTTTGAGTGTTAAGTCATAAAATCATATTTAATATCAAACTATGAAATTAACAACTTTCATTACAGAATGCTGTATTTTTTTCATTTCTGTTACATTAGTATATCGGAGTCTTGATAGAGCATACCTCACACCTCAAATTTATTACATGGTAATAAGAAACTTGCTTTGATTTTCAAATCTGTAACAGAAAAACAATTTAATAGAAAAGCAATTTAAATTCCTCTTCAGCTGACAATTCTGGGAAAGATCTCTGTGTATGATTAGGAATATCAGAAGTATCCAACTAACAGATGGCTAAAATGTACAGTATGTGTAGCACACTGCAATAGATCACTCTGCAACTATGCTACCAATTGTCTACATAACATTAGTGAAGTTAACAACACAGATCTAGAATTAAAGTCTTCTTTGTTGTTGCATGTTAGCATTTGCTGAACTTCAGACGGACATTCATGAACTAACCAGTGACTTAGATGGAGCTGGGATTCCTTTCTTGGACTATAGAACATATACCATGAGAGTTCTCTTCCCGGGTATTGAGGATCACCCTGTCTTGAGGGATCTAGAGGTAAGTATACTGATTTCCTGTTACATGAATGACACTATACATTTATTTTCTTACTCAAGGACAATTATAAAACCCTCATTCCTAAATATGAAAATATCTATGCCAATGATCACATAAAACAGTTCTGAAGTAGTATAAAGTTATGTGGTTATATATATATATATATATATATATATATATATATATATATATTGGGATCAGACCTTTGGCCCACACTCATCCGTGTATTTAAGAAGCCAGGACTGGGATCTAGTTCAGCAAGCTGTGGGGTAGATAAATCATAAAACTATGGGATTGGGAATAAGGAGATCTACATAGAGAAAGAGGATAGAGAAAGAGGGTGGTGCTATTTAGCGGTGTAATTGTAATTGTTATGTTCTTGACCACATTTTTCTGTTCAGAGTAAATAAATTAATATAAGCCTATTTACAGAGAAACATTGTGGTAACATCATAAATCATATTCTAGTCATTCTGTAATTCATAAATCATTCTCAGTCTCCTGCTAATGCCTAATGATAATCAGTATAAACAAAAACTGTTCCCTGGAAGAAATGCCATTTTCAAGTTAATTGTTGGAAAAAAGCCCCTCTGTAAGTTTCATTCTAAATAACTCACATACCCCACTCAATTCATGTTAATTCTCTAATTACAGTAACTTCCAGCAGACATGCACAAAAAGAAACTTTATCTAATAAACAAATGTCCCAGGATAAAGTACTTTCAACTAAGTTAAGATCAATAATTCCTTTCTGACACTCTTCTCATATATATATATATATATATATAGAGAAAAAAAATTAAATCAAACACAATTTGCACATGTCAAAATGAGAAGAAATTAATCAAACCGATACCACAAATCTTGATTTACAAAGCTGCCTAAATCAAATTTATTGTAAATAGGATATTGGGCTGCCTTTCAAGGCTGTTATTAACTTGACAATGCAGGATGGAGTTTCAGATGAATAAAGAAAAATCCCTGAAAATGCTGCCACAAAGTAATTCTCGTATTCATTTTAAATACATGTGATGCTAAAGAGAATTTGTAGCCTGTGTGGAGCTTACAATTGGGCACATTTTTTCCAGATAAACTGAATGAAATCATATAATGGAACCATCGCATCTTTCAGGCTGCTACATTTACATGCATAGACCATTTATCCACTGTAATAGTCAATTTACACTCTGATGATAGAGTCTTCTTTTAACATTTTGCCAAGCAAAAGCTTACATTGCAACGTATTAATATGTATACTTTGTTTTTACAAAGAAATACAAAAACGATTGACCTGCTCAAAGATTGCATGTGCAATTTACATTTTATATACATACATATGTAGGAAAGATGCTACACCAGCCAAGAAATAATGTCTATTAATGTTTATTAACTATACCAAATGATAATATGAAAAACAAATAAGTGTACAATTAGGGATACAATTTTACAATAATTGAGACATGTTGCGGAGTAATATTATATTAAAAAAAACTGCCTGGTTTAATAATTGGCCACCAAACAGCTAACCAGTACATTTCATCTGATTGGTTGCTATGCATTATTAGATGTAACTTGAATTTTTAAAATTAAATTGTTTCCACTAACAATAACCTCCTTCCCAACAATTTTACAATATATGTAGCAAAAACATACATACATCTAATTAACATAGATTTTAGGATAATCAGGAACACTTGTTACCCAAACTATCTAACTAAGTCATATCTTATAATCACTAAGTTTGTGGCACTCAATCATGCCAAATATGTTATCATAAACAATACAATTGCAGTGAGCTGTTTAAACCTCTAGGATGAACAAAGACCAATTCCTAATTTTAAAGTCTAATCTATGTCTCAGAACAATGGATGTACTGTATGGAAAGCATTTGGGAACCTTTTAACAATCCTTATGTGCAGCTATGACCCATTTTAACTGGACCAAACCTAGGGTTCTGAATGTATAAGATCATATTAACATAAATGCGAGTTATAAGAATGGGACATTGAGTTACTTTAATGTATGCTGTAACTCCATTTTGATTAAAAATGGATCTGTTGATTCTGATCACACTGACTGGTGCCAATGGGACTTCTGCATTGTACGAACTTTACTTAATCTGACTAATCTGTCGTTAACAAACTGCCTTCGATTATTATAATATGATATCATTTGTAATTCTGATGTCAGAGCAAGATTAAATCACAATATTGCAAATTGGATATATGAAGCAATTGATGCTATATCACTTTCGCGATACTTAAAATTCAAATGAGGAATAGAGATTTGCAAACTGTACATTGGTAATTAGTAGGCACAAAACATCTGGAAAGGTTAGAATAAACATGGGATGTAAATGATGCATTAGACATTAAAATATGATAATATGCACTGACCTATGTACAAAAGAGTGCTACTAAATAAAATAATATCAATGAATACTGTCTGGCTTGTGTGGAGCCCTCAAAGATTTTGCTCATTGGTATACTATTAGAGTAGCTTTGGTCAGACCTTTCCATCAGATTTCTATCTTTTCACCTAAATAACATTCTGATATCTGATCAGTAGCTGGAAGTTAAATGCCTACATTACTGACATGCAAAGTGAAGCCATACACACAGCACTGCCTAGATACCAAAATGAGAGTTTTGATTCTCCCATTAAGCATCATGGGCAGAGACATGCAAATCACTCCTTTATGTCCCTTTGGCCAACTATGCATCCAGAACCGCTGGTTTATAGCACAGATACAACCTAATGGTTCAGAGCCATATATCCAAACTTGCAGACAGCCCTTCACAAGCAATTGCATGCAAAGTGAAGCCTTCTGAAATCACTCCTTTATGTCCCTTTGGCCAACTATGCATCCAGAACCGCTCATTTATAGCACAGATACATTGACACAAATTTAACAGGCTTTAGCTACCAAATGAAAGAAACAAAAACATTAAATATACAGTATCAGCTGCTTGGGGGGCATGACTATATAGGGCCTGGTAGGGGTACAGAATTCTGTAGAGCTTAAATGTACTGTATGCACTAGATGGAAGGTGGCACCTACAGTAAGTAACGAGAGAGAGAGAGAGAGAGAGAGAGAAACATGCTCCTTATCATCCCGCTATAATCAGGAGGATGAAATAAAGCAGACAGAAATATAACTCAATTTGTAAATTTGTACAGGAACTTATAATGATATGTCTATATATTAGAGAAATCAGCAGGTGTGTGAAATGTAATATTTTTCAAACTGAACTTATGAGCAACCTCTGAATTAGTGACTTACAAAGCAAAAGTATATTACATTCAGTTTATATATCAAAACTGGGACAAAGCAGATCCTGCTGTTTATTAATAGTCTTTCTTTCAGCCTTGACTTTCTTCTCTCATGATGTAAATCTGTTTATCACTTGCTCTTCCACAGGTTCCTGGTTACAGACAGGAGCGTGTTGAGAAGGGTCTCAAGCTATTTGCACAGTTGATCAACAACAAGGTGTTTCTGCTCTCCTTCATCCGAACACTGGAATTTCAGCGCAGTTTCTCCATGCGTGACAGAGGCAATGTGGCTTCCCTCATCATGACAGTACTACAGAGCAAATTAGAATATTCTACAGATGTACTGAAGCAGCTCCTCTCAGATCTTATTGACAAGAACTTGGAAAGCAAGAACCATCCCAAGCTACTTTTGAGAAGGTGAGAAATCCGATTTCCTGATTTCCTTATACCAGCACAATAAGCAGTGTTTCTTATTTCAAACTGTACAGTATATTAAGAATTAAAAGGGGACTCACAAGGCGTTATACAATTTTTTAAAAAAGCCAACAGGTTTTGGAAACATGCCATCATCTGTACATTATTTTGAATTTAATATGAGACTAAATTTGTGTCTAAATCTCTAAAGTGGTACTGAAATCTATTCACTTGAACATATGCAACTGTTGGAAGATGTACAGTATGTAGGAATGGAATGGTAGGAATGGAATGTTAGTGAGGCTTTCTTTAAAGGAACTAGTAGTGAATTAAACCAGCATGTTCTCAAGCAGTTATTAATGATCATGAATATGTTTTGAATGAAACATTAGCCTTTCTTTTATACTGAAGGCAGAGTAGCAGCTGTCCCATTGCTGCACTTTGTGCAGTGGAGGTTTTTTTCATGCCCCTAAACCCCCATCAAAACACTCTCTATTTGTGCAAAGCAAAATACACAACAAAGACCACCCATATTTGTTTATCCTCTATATAAATGTAATAACGGGTTGCTATTGCTACATTCGTACTTGCAGATACAGCAGCCTTCTGATTTATATGTAAGTACGGTCAAGATGCAAAGCCTACTTTAATAGTTTCTTTCTAATTTCTTTTTTTATACCAGTTCTCTACTCTTGCCCACCTCACCTTCTTTTTTGCATTGTTTATTTATTTTCTCCTATCTTACCTTTCTTTCTTTCTTTCTTTTCTTGTCTTTTGTTGTTAACATGTGCATCACTATACAGAACAATTGCACAACACTGTTATAAGACTGTCCAACAAAGGTGCTAGCTGGGGATCACTAGCTCTTGACTAGTGGCTTCTATGTATGACAGCCTTATAAGAGAATGCTAGTGCCTGTGCATTCACTGCACTATAAGTACTATGCACAGTAGTGATTCTGTATATGAGGCCTTTTATTTTGAGAGTCCATTGGTATTATTCATATGAAAATAGATATTTTTAAGCAATATCATACTTATTATCTCGAAGGCTTGACTGGAAACTATAGCCAGAAATATAATTTAATAAACTCAATACACCGTTTGAAAATGTTACACAGCACATTGCTCCTGAGATCAATGTCAAGGAACTGTTAATGGTAAATAATTGTGGAGGAAAGATATTTATCTACCCTTGCAACATTTAGGAGAATGTTATAAGCATATTTTGGTCTGTGTTGGTCACTTTAGTTTAAAAGATCTTTGAAAATGAACTTACAAGAAAGTGTTTACTATTAGGAAATTCTTGTCAATGGGTCAGTTTTATGCCTCTGCAGAGGGGGCTAACCCCCCAAAAAAAGATTCCTCTTGGAAATAAAATATTATTAGTACATGAGTGAATTGTATGTTAGATTATATAAATATTACATTTCTATACTCCAGATATCCACCAGTTACTATAATCTTAAAGAGTGTCAAATCTCTTTTTATTAAAGTGAAACTGTCAAATACAAAAAATAACATGACTTTTCCGTATTCCCTCCCTAAAAGCAATCTGTCTCTCTAAAGCAGGTCAAATCCACCAGTGATGCATGTTGCCTTTGCCTAGATAATGTATAAGGCTAACTGTTTCAAAATATTGTTTGCAGACATGTTCTTAATGCATGAGAAAATTCTACCAATATACCAAGAGCTCACCAGAACATTTAAGAATACGAGAACCCCAGACTTTATATACTTGTTTTTTTGCATTGATTAGACTTTCATCAAAGTGAAATCTATTTTCACCTTTTGATAAATATGTCTTAATGGGTGCAATGGATCATCACTCCCAGGACTTTTGACAGACAGTCAGTCATCTTGTGAGTTGCTAAACTGAATCAATGCAGCTTGGTCATAGAAAGCTCTGCCCATTTCCCCTTTAATATCTAGCTCATTGTGACTGTGATCTTTTGAATGTCCCTAGTTTATTCTTGCATGTGGCCAGCTTTAGTTTATGGTTTGGTAGACCGTAGACACATTTATTTTCAGTTGTTCCAGACCAGAACTTATTTTTTTCCAAATTAAATGCATGCTTTTTTTCAGAACGGAATCTGTAGCAGAGAAGATGCTGACCAACTGGTTTACATTCCTGCTTTATAAGTTCCTCAAGGTATATATGCTTTATATTGCTTTCCCTACAATTATGTAACACTGCTTTGATCTATTTAGCTTCAATTTTTCTTTTGCAAGAAATGTGGATGATAATGTGTTCAGATGCAGGTAGATGTAGGAATTCACAGGTATGCAAGCTAAAGATGCCTGGTGCAGTCAGTATATTTGCTGAATCGAACATAGATCATAGTTTGCCCTCATAATAAAGGAAGGCACTTAACAAAAATATATAATATGCCTGGGTGCTACATGATAGTTCAGCAACAACATGAAAATTAATAGTACCCCACTGAAAGGTCTATCAAAAGTGCAAAAATGTTTAGAAACAATCAAGGTTTTGGTGTGATTAACAGACCTTATCAATAAGATCTTTCTGATAAAGGTCTGTTAATTAGACTGAAAAGTTGATACTTTCTAAAATGAGATTTTAACATAAGGCATTATGGGCAGAGAGGTGCAAACCACTCCTTTATGTTCCTGTGGCCAATTATGCATCCAGAACCGCTGGCTTTAAACTGTGTATGCAGATTCCTCTGGAAGCCACCTTGACATATCACCTTGACCTTGAGGAAGACCCATCCCATTGGTTATTTGGGTAGTTCTTTGTATGTCTGTGCTGTGAAGAGCAACGCCCTTTATAGGTTCCCACGTTTATAAAAACTCTGTGATTTCTGCCTCGACAACGCAATGTATGACATGCAGTGTAAGGCCTTCTGAAAACAGAAGTTCTGAAAATAATTAATAAAAACTGAAGTGAAACTAATGTACAATAGAGTTGGTTGTATTTGTGGCTTATGTTGAAATTATCAAGGTTAATTATTTTAACAAAAAAACAATTTATTGAAAAGTTAATAAGCTCCTCTCCATATATATTCAAATGCATTTTTATTACTCTTGGCACAATATGCTGTTGGCAGGGTGCTATTATAAATGGTGCCATTTGAAGTAAATTAATAGAAAAAACATTTGCAATACACTTTAGAGCTTTGATATATATTCAATATGCTAAAACACATTCCATAGTGTCCTTTTATATGTACAATGTATTTTAATATTTTGTAAAATGTCCAGTTGGTTACCTGGCACTTGTTAGTGAACTATTTCTGCCAGGATACCGGGGTATTTACTGTTGTCTAGCAATTCCTAAAGTATATTAATCTAACGGTGGTAAAGAATAGAAGTCTGCCATTTTATGGAACGAAAAATCATGTTGCTACATAAAATATTCTTTTGAATTTTTAACACAATATCCCACAAGCATCAAAAACTAGCATATTCTCAAGACATATTACTTTGAGAGGCACCCTGAGCATTACCTAAGTGTTTGATAGATGTTGCTGCTGAATTGATCATCTACATGCATGAGTCAAGCAAGAAGAAAAGAATCACAGGGAATATTCCTGTAACTATTTCTGCTGAGATAATTTCTCTTTGCCGAGCAGCTCCAACAGCTCCTACAAAGTTAGTTGCAAAATTACAGTTATCTCTTTAGCCCCCCTCTGTTTATGATTCATCTAATTAAAGGTGAATTAAATCATGCCACCTCCTTCTGGCTTATTTACACAGACATCATCCAACCGAACCCAAACAAGCTGTAATTTACCACAAACACTATCCCAACTGCTACGTTTAAGTGCAAAAGCCAATTTGTTATTTAAGAGACACCTGCAAAACAAATGTATGTTACAAGTAATCTGTAGCAACTCAGTACCCCATGCAAATTGTTCTCAACAGATTGGCTTCTGTTTTCAGATGTCGGGTTAAGTCCAACTGTGCCTGGGCACTCTTACAGCTTATGCTTATATAAATAGGTTATACAACATACAATTATCATGTTTTATGTGTCAATGCACAACAATCACTGCATGATAGCCATGCCACATTTTCCTTAAAGACAGAAGCAGATTATCTTTTTAATTAAGTGTAGTTAATTCAGAAATGATATGACAGTATTATCTACAGCGGATCCATAAACTAAGAATCCATTCAGCTAGCATAAGAGAAGGTCTAGCATTACAAGCTTGCCAACATTTGTATTACACTGTATCTTTTGTTTTTGGCCATGCAGGAATGTGCAGGGGAACCCCTCTTCTCCCTCTTCTGTGCTATCAAGCAGCAAATGGAAAAAGGTCCCATTGATTCAATTACTGGGGAAGCACGTTATTCACTTAGTGAAGATAAACTTATTAGGCAGCAGATTGACTACAAGACATTGGTAAGTTCTGTAAAATATTGAACCATGCCAGAGAAATAAGTTATTGAAAGCTGGGTTTGTATTGACTGGGTTAAAGGGATACTGTCATGGGAAAAAAATTTTTTTCAAAATGAATCAGTTAATAGTGCTGCTCCAGCAGAATTCTGCACTGAAATCCATTTCTCAAAAGAGCAAACAGATTTTTTTATATTAAATTTTGAAATATCATATGGGGCTAGACATTTTCTCAATTTCCCAGCTGCCCCTGGTCATGTGACTTGTGCCTGCACTTTAGGAGAGAAATGCTTTTTGGCAGGCTGCTGTTTTTCCTTCTCAATGTAACTGAATGTGTCTCAGTGGGACATGGGTTTTTACTATTGAGTGTTGATCTTAGATCTACCAGGCAGCTGTTATCTTGTGTTAGGGAGCTGTTATCTGGTTACCTTCCCATTGTTCTTTTGGTTGACTGCTGGGGGTAAAAAGGGAGGGGGTGATATCACTCCAACTTGCAGTACAGCAGTAAAGCGTGATTGAAGTTTATCAGAGCACAAGTTACATGACTTGGGGCAGCTGGGAAATTGACAATATGTCTAGCCCCATGTCAGATTTCAAAATTGAATATAAAAAATCTGTTTGCTCTTTTGAAAAATGGATTTCAGTGCAGAATTCTGCTGGGGCAGCACTATTAACTGATTCATTTTGAAAAAAAATGTTTTCCCATGACAGTATCCCTTTAATATTAAGTTTTCTTGTATTATAGGTCTGCCAAGGATCAATAAATGATTACAATTTGAAGCATGCATGATCACCGTTACTAATTGTTACCTTGCAATGTAGGGTTGTGTATAGGAAGTGTGTTGAATACAATCACTGCATATGGATCTGCTAAGCAATAGAGGTGGACCACAATTGCCAGCTCTACTACATTTCTTGAGACAGTCTTTTGCTAGCAGGTGGAGCTGCCAGAAAGTGGGCAAAGGTTAGCATGGATCTGAAAATAATCCAGGCTGTTATTACCCAGATTACTTTATGCTGTTGTTGTGTAATCAATCATTCAGTTAGATGTGTTGTTTACTATCTCCACTGTCCAATATACAATAATGATAAGGTCTATGGCCAGATTTGTGGCCTAAGCATTATACAATTCTATGGCGTAAATTTATCAAAGAGTCAAGTTCCGCCACTAGAGTGAAATTCCGCAGCTCTCAATTCATTTCTATGGGATTTTGAAAGGCGTATTTATCAATGGGTGAACGTGAAAGTTCACCCTTTGATAAATAAGCCTATAAAATTCCTATAGAAATGAATGGAGAGTGGCGGAATTTCACTCTAGTGGCGGAACTTCACTATTAACTTCACTCTTTAATAAACATACCCCTATGTCATTCCACTTTGGTATATCACCAAAGAATACCTGAATTCATCTCTATCGTTGCTAATACAACCTTCCATAAAGAAGCAAATTAGGCAGGTTTTAAGTAATACAATATGACATTTTAGGTCTCATACTATAGCATAATATTTAAATATACCCAATGCATTATGCATGTAGACATCAGCTGTAATGACTGTGTCTCATCAGTTCTGAGTGGCCAATCAGAAATTAGCACAATGGTATAGGTGATATCACTTACCCCTTGCCCTTTTCCAGTTAACTAGTAAGTGCTGGAGTGTCAGCATTCACATCACCTGGGTTAAATCTAATTTAAAGGGTATTTAAACCTATACTGAAAAACTTATTGTGGTCCTCTAAACATTTTAAATGTGAACTGCAAAAGTGCTCAGAGAGGGGTAAATTTACATCATGTATTGTTCTGGTTAGTACAGGGATAGGGAACCTTTGGCATTGTTGCAGCTTCAAGAGAGATGCCTCTATGGTTTCTTGCAAGTGAAGGAAAAAATCTGTATATTTCTTTGCATAGCTATTTTATTTGATAGTTTTAGAGCCTTCCCTATCAAACTTTCTCACAATGCTCTGAAAAGTTTGCAGAGGTGAATTAAGGTGATAACTCCCCAGTGTGCTGTCTGCATCTGAACTACAGCAAACATTTCAAACGGTTTTTGCCATATTCAGGTTTTTCTCTCTTTTTTTGTACAGAGTACATTACAGATCTCAGTAACTAATTGAAATCCCACTAGGCTCTTTAAATGAATAGGTCAAATTACAGGGAGCCGGCTGTGACTGAATTGATGAATAGGATATGCTGCTGTAGATGATAGATACCCACCTACGACTGAAATGAATGGGTGAGGAAACACATGAAGCCTAAGGGAGGAAATACCAAAGCTATCAGCCTCAAAAACAGACAATCTTTCAAATATTAACGTGTCATTTTAAATAGTTACTTAAATCAATCAGAGAGGAGATTGAATAAAGAAGACATTTGGAACATTGTACCGATTTCATTCTTATCTGCCTTAAAAATGCAGTAGATATAATTCTACAAGAAATTAATTCAAACTGTAAGACAAATAAAAGAAGGTTTATATTAGACAATTTAGAGAGTCAGTGGATGAACTAATAGTGAAGGTAAAACAGTTTTCTGTCTACAAAAGTAAAACTTGACCTACTGAAGGATAATGACTGTTGAAGATGAACAGTAGCGGAAGATGTGGTAATGGTATTGCTAGTTCTGCCCCTTGAGATTAGAATAGAATGGGGATCAATATTTGCCAAGTAATATAAAAATAGATTTCTATGTAGATATTTTTTTTCTATTTGGTTACCAGCACTTTTTAATTTATTCACTTCAACATGTTTAGGTTCTCAACTGCGTCAACCCTGACAATGTGAATAGTCCTATGATCCCTGTAAAGATCTTAAACTGTGACACAATTACTCAAGTGAAAGAAAAGATCCTGGACGCCATCTTCAAAAACTTGCCTTGCTCTCTCCGTCCAAAGGCCGCAGACATGGATTTAGGTTAGTTTCAACAACTTTTGCTAAGCCATATGTTAGAGCCTGTTCTGAGAAATGAAAAACAAACACAACTAGTAAAACTACAGTTCAACAGGCATCTTGCAGCCGTCAGCAGAATCAGTGCCACTGGAAAACAGTAGACTAATGAATAATTGAGTTGCAAAATCTGTACTTGCTAAACAAAGTATTGTCTATAGTGAGCAAAGGCATTTAGCTTTATAACATTCCTTGTACCCCATTATTCAGGAAGTTTGTACATTTAACTCTGACTTTCTCAGCAGTAACATTTCATTACATTATGTCAGGACTATGAACAAAAAATACCAAGGTTGAATAAAAACCAAAGCAATGATGGGAAACAAGCTTGCCCTGAGACGTGTCCTTAGCTTTTATTCAATATATTTTCCTGAAGCTTAGAAAAACATTAAAATAAGAGAAGGAACAGGGAGACAGAAAGACTAAAGGTACAAGGTAGGCAGTCTGTGTCTGTGAGCATCAGAATGGCTCCCAGACCCGCCTAATCGACTAACAGCCAGCTGCTGAAGTCACCTAAGGATACCCCTTCAATTTGCCATGCATCAACCACCCCTTCACCATCATTGCACTCCTCGCGGTTGCATGGACAAGGCTAGGTTATTTAGGCGCCATATATATATATGAACAAGTATAGCCTGTCTAGCTGAATTGCATTCCTGCATCAAAGGCACAAACAATTAGTTACTACTAACTCCGCCCATTCATGCAGTTTTAAGGGTCAGTTCTTTTCTTTTCCCACATATTTTCCTAAGCTTTTAAGCTGCAATACTTGAAGCAGAGAAGTTCAGCAATTCATGTTTTTCAGTGAATCTGCTGAATGAAATATAAAGAGTTCACAGCTGCAGTCTTCAGTGTTTGCATTCACTTACACTTCCGATTGGAAGAAGAGATAAAGATAATGGGATTTTTCTTGCCTTACTCTTACTACAAGGTAGAACAGGAAAAGATTGGATTGCACAATGTCTGCCTAAAGGAGTTCAAAGATCCGGCGGCAGTATATGGGACATTTTCTGTGTGGTGCTGTGAATTAGAATAGCTACTGGAGGTCACCTTTAGCTGTCTATTCTTTAGCCGGATATTGGCTTTTTTTTTTTGGATAGGAAAAAGGCTGTCAAAATGGATTTTCTTTTAAATGCCCATCTACAATAATGCATTTCTATGAATGACAATGTATTCTGAAGGTTACTAGAACACAAAAAAGTTATCTTATCCTTAGCTTTATATAAAGGCACTATAGCTTTGAAGATGGATTTCCTAAAAAATAGTATTTCTATTTGCATAGTTACATAGCCAAAAATGGATAAAAGACCATAGCTCATTAGTTTTCCTATATCCTATACTTATGTTATAAATGGCCTTATCCCACCTCAAACAATATTAGGATATACAGCCAAACTATATTAATTAGAATATAGTAAAACATATCAAAGTAACAATGTGCTCATGCAATGGTGATTTTTATTTTATCATTACAGCCCAATAATATTACAATTTACATTTTGGGATATTACAATATCCTATTTAAATGCAAAAGTTTTGCAGAATCAATTCATTTCACTTTACCGACATGCTATGAAATCTAACGGTAGCTATATTTTTGTCATACAGTACATCATTTTTTAAAACACTGCTTCATACCAAAGCACAAATGCTAGCCTCTCTATAACCCTATATCATTCTATTAAAGTAAAATGCTGAAAGAAAAACAGTACACCTTGCAGATAAAGTAAAATGCTGAAAGATAAATAGTACACCTTGCAGATACAGTAAGTTTGTAACAGGCTTACACTCTCCAACTTTTTCCAGAGTGGCGACAAACAAACGGAGCTCGAATGATTCTCCAGGATGAAGATACAACAACTAAGATTGAGAATGACTGGAAGAGGCTAAATGTCATTGCACACTATCAGGTACTGAACCGTGTGAAAAGTTACAGTAACCTTAAAATTCTGGCTTAATTATTTGGGCAACAGTAAAATGCATTTGTGGTCACTTCAGTTCACATCTCCACCCAATGGGGCCATTTAACTAGGCCATCCAGTTGACAAAGAGAGCTGTATGAGGATACAGAATATTACAAGACCAAGAAATGACTAATATCTTTTGGCAAAACCTGGAAGCAGATACAAACAGCTTTAAATGAACCTTGGAATGCTCCATTATCTTGTGTGTCATCATGTATATCTGGTTTAAATTTATCTCATAATTGCATGCAATTAACATGTACTCATGCTGCCAATTTAATGTTATTATACTTGATCGTAGGTGTGTTAAAAAGCTTTCTTTCTATTCTCTAAAATTCATTTAACTTTGCTAAGACACAAATAAACTTTATAATTTAATGGTTGTCTTTGCTTAATAAGCTAGGTGAGCAGATCGGGATGGCTTAACTGTTTAAGCATATCTTTAAGTGACGTTAATGTAACAGAGGCCATGGACGGACTATTGGATTGAGTTTCTCTATGTAATTGAAGGGGAGACAACAATGTAATAGGAAAGCTGTCTCTCAAACAAGTGCTCAGTCAACTTAAAATTTGATTACAGCTGGAAGGAACTTAACCTAACTCATTCATCTCCTTTTCTTATCCCTAGGCTTGAAAGTAATTGCAAAGGTAGTGTAAGTTCTTCAGGTCAATGACTTGTCTTGCCTTTAAATTGCCTTTAGATCTAGAATGCTGAATCAATAAGATAAAATTACTAATACACGTGAACAGTAATAAGAGGAAAGGGGGGACGGACAGTAGTGTGCTACATACCATAGATAAGCCTTCTTGTCACCTGACCTGCCAATCACCTAGAACTGCTTCTCTCACACTTACTGCTGACTTTGTCTATCTCAATGGCTCTGCCAGCCTACTGTCTGATCAAAATCTTCCCCTGTTCATTAATGTGCAAATAATTTTGGAGATAAGCTGGTGAGGCCCTCAAACAAGACTGACTGCAGCGTTGGCACTGCCACTAAATTAAATGTTAGAGACCTGACTGTTGGTATATGGAAATCCAGGCAGAAAGGTAAAAGAGCAGATTAGAAATTGATTGCTATCAGAGATGAGATAATGAGGATATAAGTTAATTCCTTGCAAACCTGGGAGGGCACATTCTCCTTGACTAACATGCTGTCATTATCTGAGCAGAATCTGTATGGCTCATTACAAAAGTTTATTGGTTCTTTGCACAAACTATAACTGAAACCAAAAGCAAGTCCTTCTTATAAAAATATTTTATATTTAATATGTAATTTTAATTAGCGAGACACCATAGGGCTGATCTTCATCTGCAAGCACAGTTATGTTCTTGCACTTTTTCCCCACACTTTTGCACAAGTTGGAATATGACGTTGCTACCATGACCAATGATGCAAATTCTGGGGAAACAATGCATTTTTTGGAAAAATCATGGCAATTGCAATCAAGCTTTCTGTCTTGCTAATCTTTAAACCTGTTTAGATATAAACTTTATATCTTTATATGAGAGCAAAAGAAACAGTGTGTGTATGTATATATATATATATATATATATATATATATATATATATATATATATATATATATATATATATATATAGTAATGAAGAAACCACAGTGCATCACGTATGTGACTTATAAATGATCCCAGCTGTAAACTCTAAAAAACAAATGCTGCATATAAGGAATAAACTAAATTACTATTCACTCATATCATTTTACCTTCATAAAAGAATAATGCATCAATGCAAATTTATACATATATACAATACTCAGTAAATTTCTGAATTTTGCAATTGCATCAACATTTCTTTTTAATGCCCCATAATAAGTGGTGCTTTAGCAAACTTTCATCTTTGTCTGTATGCTGTTATTGTGTCATATGCATGCAGGTGCATTGGAAAAGGAGGGCAACTTCTGCCTCAGTAGATTTTTAAGGTACTTTTTAAGGTAATATAAATGTTGATTTAACCCCTAGTTTTCATTCTTGACATAAACCTGGCATATGCATTCTGCATACCATTATAGTGTAAAATGTGTGTTATATGTAGAAATTTTGTCTATTGCAGATAAAAGCACCGTGGTAATTTTGTGTAATATGTTTTTTATTTGTGGTTCAGCAAAAGGTTGCTGTATCACTGTAGATCAGTGATCCCCAACCAGTAGCTCGTGAGCAACATGTTGCTCTCCGACCCCTTGGATGTTGCTCCCAGGGGCCTCAAAGCAGGTCATATTATTGAATTCCAGGCTTGGAGGCAAGTTCTGGTTGTATAAAAACCAGGTGTACTGCTAAACAGAGCCTCAATGTAGGTTGACAATTCACATAGGGGCTACTAAATGGCCAATCACAGCACTTATTTGGCACCCCAAGAACATTTTTCATGCTTGTGTTGCTCCCCAACTCCTTTTACATCTGAATGTTGCTCACGGGTTCAAATGGTTGGGGATCCCTGCTGTAGATAATGTAACTACCTCAGATAATATTAGTGCACAATCTAAAAATGACATTATTTTGACATTGCACTTTATGACACCCTATTATGACTTAGACGCTGGACAGGCAAGCTGCCTCCTTCTTGTTGTTGACAAGGAATATCTCATATTGTGCACTGCCTGTCAGTGGCTTATGTAGGATTTGTATTTCATCAACAGCTGAAGATCCACATTTTGGATAGATTTTCTTTCTTTCTATAGCCACTTTTCTATTACCCAAGTGATCATTTCATTGCTCGGAACTCCAAATCTAATACAGAAAAACTTAATGCACCTGCTGGATAGAAAAATAGCACAGTGGTATAGAGAGAAATTTATAGAAGAGATGTGGTTGCTGTGTACTGTATTCATCGAAAACCAAAGAACACTTTCTATGTTTAACACAGGAGTTGATCTGGCTGTGCACTTCATTTTATTGACATTATCTGTGTAGAAATGCAATTTGTAAAAGGGCTTCTAATTAGCTTGAAACAGCTTTTGAATTGGATACCCTCTATAGCATCACTACCAATCTTAACTGTATCATCATTGGCACCACATCTATCATTAAGATGAATAAAAAAAATATATAATTATTGTAGTGATTCTCACTGTAATATCATGATCCATTTTGTTGTCCAGATAAATTACAATCTTCTATTGAATTTAGTATAATTTCTGCTCACAGGTATTTTATATTTTGTCCCAAAAGTATGTTGTGTGCATATAATGAAACATGTTTCTCTTTTTGTAGGTACTAGATGGCTCGGTTGTAGCATTGGTTTCTAAGCAAGTCACAGCATATAATGCAGCCAATAACTCCACTGTATCTAGGACATCAGCAAGTAGATATGGTAAGATGATACTCATTAAGGTTTGTTAAAGTACAGTTGAAAAATGCATTTTGTTTTTGTCAGCTACACATTCTCTATACGTTCAGAACAAAAGTTGATTGAAGTTTAAATGCTAACTACAGTAAATATAAAGATTGAGAGACACAATGAAAGTCACATAGAACATTTTTCCTGTTTCATTAGTGAAAAAGCATCCAGACAAAATACCAGGAATTGTAAACAACTTCATAAACCATTTCTTTGGTTATATTTTGTGGCTATTAATATGTCCGTTTAGACTTGCACCTACTCTCAAATTTTTGTGCAAATGAGAGTGCAAAGAGGGGGTTTAGGAAGTTTTTAACACTGATATTATGTGAACGTCATAAGGAAATACTTTGATAATTTAAAAGTTGGGAGTAGGGATGAGTGAAATATTTTCCTGCATTTCACCATGAAAAATCAGCCATAGACTCTAATGTACGGTTTGAAATATGTTGCACGAAAAAACACCCATTGACTTCAATGTGTTTGGAGAATTTCTTGCCATTTCACAAATTTTCGGCAAAACAGGTCAGATTTACCCATCACTAGTTGTGAGTAAATGATGATAAAATCCTTTTACTTGGGGGATTAAATGAATGGGCCAGAAAAATGCCCAATTTATATTTTACTTATGTATACGGTTAATTTTTTCTAAATATCAATTCATTGCAGCATTATATTTGCTTTAATCCACATCAAACAAAACTTACAATGGGGCTTTTTTTTTGCTTCCAAGTCAAAAGCTGTTCCACCAGTTTCATGTAACTTGACCAAAAGAAGTCACTGTTTTATTAGGAGGGAATGAGTTTACTTCATTTGCGTAATCATGGCTGCTTCCTTTAAATATACAATCACACAATGTTCAGATAAATACATTTCTTTGTGCAAAAGAAAACTATACACTAGAAATGAATAAGGGTTACTAATAGGATCCAAGTTATTTTAGATTTCTACAAATGTATCACTTAAAAAAATCGTCGGCGTCGAAAAAAACGCGCGCTGGCATCAAAAAAACGGGCGGAGGCGTCAAAAAACAGGTGCCGGTGTCAAAGACGAGACGCCGGCGCCATTTCCGTGAATTTTTCACCGTTTTTTTTCCGGCGAAGCAAAACGACGCAAATTCGCCCATCACTAATCATGTTGTAAATAACAAGTTCAATGCAAAGATGTAGAAATTAATTTGCACCATCCTTATTGGTAACAGAGAAGTACTGAATGGTAAAACATAGCCTGAGTTAGATTTACAAAATAACCAATATGTCAATGATTAGGATTATGGAATATAGTGTATAATGACCTATATTTGTAAAAGTGAGACAGAACAAAGCAGACATATGTGTTGTTGCTTGCAACATTCTTATGTAAAAAACAGTGTAAGCTTTAAAAATTGTTTGTAAAAGATAGTATTTCTCACATATCTTCTTTCACATCTGATCGCGTCCCTTTGACTTGAACATCCAGTTTAAAAATAATAAAAAAACAGCCTTATAAACACTATGGGGGAATGTAATTAAAGTCGCAAAAAGAAAAACAAATCGCACCAATAAGAATAAAAATCTATCTTTTACAATGTAATATTGTTCCTTAAATGGTTATTGCAGTGCGAATTTTAAATGCACATTGCGAATTTTGATTGCTCATTGCGAATTTTGATTGCACACTCTTAAAAAGTGCTTGAAGGTGTCGTAATATTTTGGAGCAAACATAATGACTTTTTCATTAAGAAGTTTTATTACATTTACTGCGCATTGGCCCAAACTATAAAATTCAAAAACAGTCTGCAACTGTCGGAAATGGTCGCTAAACATTTTCCGGGTTCGCAAAAGCTACAGTATATGAAATTCACACAAAGCAAAATTTGTTTGCGCAAAGGCATAACTTTTCACATTGCGAATAGTTTTTCTGTTACCGACTTTTATTGCATTCCCCTGTGTGACTTTTATTATTAAAATTTAAACATTATATAGCTAAACTGGAAACCAATCATAACAACACAAAATATTAAGCTTCAGAACTCAGCCTATTGTTATGATTAGAATATATCTTTCTGACAAACAAAATCTGACACCCTATACTTCCTTGTCCTGATATTTTCCTCATATTACTTTTGCTCAGAGGACTGAAACAAAAGCAGTGGAGATGTCCAGCTGCAGAGTCACGTGTATTAGAGTTGTTGGTGGTCATGTTCTTGATGAGGGGAATGTTTTCCATGGATAAGATAATTTCACAAAAAAATCCAACAACATGATAATATATCATATTAGTTACCCTTTAGAAATAAAAGGTGATGTATACCAAGCATTTGGTCTGAGTATTGTTGGTGAGAGAGGGAAGACTTTTAAACTTAAAGGTTGTGCATTAACTTGTGTAAAACTCATCTCTAAATTGGTATAATGAGAAATGAGAGGCAGAATGGTTATTCCTAGCATGACATGTCTGGAAGGATCCTAAGCCCCATTAGTTTCTGCTTTTAACCCCCAACCTCTTTGCTCAGGTTGCCACTTATAAAACGAAATGTAATGAGGCATGTGTGATGTCAGCAGAGCTGTACTAAGTGTCTCGCTTATCCTTTCATTTAATCTCTTTTGGTACATTAACCTAATGACTAAAGCAAACTTTTCGATATGTCTAGTAAGTTGGCTGCAGCACAACATATTGATCATTTGCATTCTTATGATGTTTTTTTCTTGTAGAGCAAACAGGCACTGTACTAGAACATTGTCTAGAACATGATAAATCCTGCTGCACTGCTCGTTTTAAATGTAGACAAGTATTCACTTTATAAATGCAAAGTTTTTCGTAGTTTCCAGGCATTTCTAAGCCGTGACATTTATATGATAGCTATAAAATATGACCAAACATTCTTCACAGTTTAATAAAAAGCAACAAATAAATGATCTATGAAATGAAATGGAATACACTGGCTATGTCAAAGGTGGAATGTTTTATAGTGATGGGAGCAAATAAAATATACACATATTGGCTGACTGTACATAATTATGATGAATTTGTGTGCAACATATGGCTCTGGTCTCTCTTTAGAGCGAGGGAGAAAACGAAATGAACTGATTTTTTTAGACATTTCTGTAGTTATTGTTGTAGCAGTTTAGGGGGCACATTTACTATGGGTCGAATATCGAGGGTTAACCCTCGATATTCGACCATCGAAGTTAAATCCTTCGACTTCGAATATTGAAGTCGAAGGATTTACCGCAATTCGTTCGATCGATTTTCCTTTGATCAGAAATTGCTAGAAAAGCCTATGGGGACCTTCCCCATAGGCTAACATTGGTTCTCGGTAGGTTTTAGGTGGTCGAAGTGTTTTTTAAAGAGACAGTACTTCGACTACCGAATGGTCGAATAGTCGAACGATTTTTAGTTTGAATCGTTCGATTCGTAGTCGTAGTCGAAGGTCGAAGTAGTCAAAAAAATACTTAGAAATTCAATGTATTTTTCATTCTAATCCTTCACTCGAGCTAAGTAAATGTGCCCCTAGGTGTCGGTGAAGTTGAAGAAAAATGGGGGTCATTTAACAATCCCCAATTTAACCTCAAGTACTAAGGGTTGCAAAATCTGGGCATAGCTGCCTCCCCTCATGAATCGATTGCACATCTTTATAAATGACTTATCTCCAAGCTAGATTTGACACACATACATGTTTAGCCTTCATACCAAGGATGCCAGTTTGAAACGTCACTTCAGGTGACACAATGGAGAACAGATGTAATGCAAAAATATACTGGAAATAATGTCATATCTTGTGCCTTCCTGTTAAACTCGCATCTTACTGACCAGATAAAATAATAAATAGATGTATAGATACAACAAGTCAGAGAGCAGGCTCTTTCTAGGTTAGAGAAGGCCTACTCCATAGAAAAGGAAGAAAGAAGCTAAATCATTGACAGTACCTATATTCAAACTTAAAGGAGAACTAAACCCTAAAAATAAATGTGGCTAAAAATGCCATATGTTATATACTGCACTTATTGCACCAGTCTAGAGTTTCAGCTTCTCAGCATTGATCCAGGACTTCAAACGTGTGCTTATGGGTCATCGCAAATTATCAAGCAGAAAATGAGGTTTGTCTGTAATATAAGCCGATGCTACAGAGCTGATTATTAAATTCTCATGCTAATTGCACTGGTTTCTGTGCTGCCATGCAGTAACTATCTGTATTAAATACTAATCAGTCTCATATTGTGACATTTATATTCTATATGTAGTTTATATTTTGAGTCAGTCCCTGAACACCGTAAGTGACAGCAGCACAGAGCATGTGCAGTGAATCAGCAGAAAAGAAAGTGGGGAGCCACTGGGGCATCTTTCTTTAAATTGGTATAATGAGAAATGAGAGGCAGAATGGTTATTCCTAGCATTGGAGACATAGATATTTAATGCTAAATGGCTGTGGTTGCCTTGGGCTGGTACAGAAGCACAAAATATAATGTACAACATTTCTAGGTATATCTTTAGTTAAGCTTTAGTTCTCCTTTAAATAGGGGCTTTTAATCCTAAATTCCTTTCCCCAATAGCAACCAACTGCAAATAGGAACAAAAGAAAATATCTAGCAGTCATTTACTCTCCAGGAGAGTACCATACACGGATATGAACGAGATGAGAATATTAATTAATATTAATTACTGAAGTGTTGCTGCAATTAATAAAAGACATGCTGACCTTTTCCAGGATATTTTCTCCTTACATTCCTCGTTATTGTCAAGTTGGGGGAAAAGGTAGAAAATAATCATTAATTTTATCATACATCAGTTGGTGTCTACATGAACATGACACTTACCTAGTAATTATAATGACGTTTAGGAAGCATTAACCGTGCTCTTCAAGACAACATAAGAATCACTATTGCTTCTGTGTGTTAATGACCATATAAAATACATCATTAAACTTGGCTAAATTTTACAGTAGTGCAATTAGTAATATTCATTTCATGCAGCCAACTATTTCTAATGATACATTAATACTGGTTGTGTCCCTTCATTTATGAGCAATAATGGCCTCCATCTGAACATTATTAACTAAAATTATGATGAAAATCTATATGTAAAATGATTTTGGAACAGGGCCCTGCTGCATTAGGATTCCAATCAGATGAATGAGGAGAGCAATCCAAACAGCAGAATACCTGAATGCATTAGGAGTCCCTGCTGTAGTGTTAGGGGAGGCAGTTTCCACACAGATACTTTATTGTTTCATAATAACTTCAGCATCAGTGTTTCTTAAAAGGACAACATGACTTCATAAATAGTACTCCACCAATAGTGACTGTTTCAATAGCTTTCTATTTTTTAGCTTTTTTTAAAACATTTGTTTTTGTTTCCCCTTCTCAAGATTCTAAGCTGTTAGTTCATAGATTGATTGGCAGAATCATTTCCAAGATGTATACTTTTTATTTGTATCTGTACTTTTTATTTTTATCTGCTATTATCTAGCAGGAGCATCTGCTGTATATATAATTTTATGGATACAAATGCTGATACTATTGGATTTCAGACCAAGATTTACATGATCCTACCCTCTGGAGATCCTATACAAGTTTTGCAATCCTGCCATTGTTTTTATACTCCATTTTTGTGAATTAAGGCCAAGGGCTCATTTAAAAGGCCCCATCATACTTGTGATTTTCTAGTACTCTCTCTGACAAATTGACCCATGAGGGGGCCTGGTATGAGGGGGTGAAGAATTGTATGGCTGCCTTTCTATTCTGATTGTCCAAAGCACAAAAAGATATCAGCTGATGCCCAATGACTGACTGGCATGCTGTATTGGCAGATAACATTTTCAAACCAGCCAGATCTCTGCACTGACTGATATATCCATGGTGTATGCATATTGGTCAAGATCAGCAGTACACAACGCACAACCCAAATTTTGCTTAAATGTATGTAAAGGTCCACCTTTATACTGACTTGTACTTATTCAAATAATAGTTTAAATATTGGTGCCAATGCATTTTTGCTTCTTATTAAGGGAAAAGGCAAGGGAAAAGGCAAACAATTACACATAAGCCATACCTTCAGTCTCTTGCATAAGCAATTACAAATGTATATATGGGTGTGGTGCATTTAGTACTTTGTTCAGTATATATAATTAGTTATGATAAAATGATGTTAAATTTGATGTTTACCCTTAAAGCAGTTTATATAAATCTGTCGCTCTTAAAACAGATTTGTTTATGGGCTTATGGCATCATGGACTGGCAGAAATTATTATCCAAAAGTTCTAATTTGCAGATAAACATTTTTCTGAATGATTTGTCTGATGGATTTTATTAAAAAAGAGTCAATAATCTGCACACCAAATTGATCTATAATTGGATCCACCACATTTTGATTTTATTGGCCTTTCAGATAATAATTTCATTCTGTCATGCTTAATTCCCCAACTGCATAACTACAATAAATAGCTTCAAGCCTGGGATCCATTATATGCTTGCTTTCATAAACAAATCTGTAAATGAGGATTGTATCCTTTTTTCCCCTTTCAACACAATCTAGAGATGAATAATACCTTTCATGTTTTTGGGATTGATCTGCAGAGTAGGAGGTCATCTTTTCAAAATCAGCCAACAAATAATAGAATATCTATTCCTTCCCAGTACCAGTGTCGGACTGGCCCACAGGGAAACCAGGAAAACTCCCAGTGGGCCCAGGTGTCAGTGGGCCCTTTTGCTTCTAACTATGTGGTCAATTTCATGGCCATTCCTTATTTCTTTATGGGAAAAATTGCTTCTCTTAATTTAATGTTTTGTGGTGGGCCCCTGGCATCCCAGTCCGACACTGCCCAGTACTAAACCATTTAAAATTAAACGCATTTTTACACCTATCATAATATTGCCTTTGAAAGCTACTTATAACTTTGCCATAAAGTACAGTATTTGCCCAATGCCTTTACATTACCTGTCTAGTGCCTCCATGTTCCTGTATGAGGGGGCTGCCATATTTGTGCAGCAGGAGTCCATTGGCATTAGAAACTTTAAATGACAGGCTGAGATGGGACAGCCAGGTTGGCAAAACAGTCAGGTTTATAAACTTCAACTAACAATAACTTAGATAAACAAACCTCTCTGCAAAAAATAATCAACATGACCTATAAGTAAATTTTAATGAACATTCATATTTTAAAAAGTAGTTTTTAGTGTCACTATCACTTTAAGAACCCCTTTCTGTTGTTGAAGTTGCCCTAGAATTCATTCTGCATAACAGAACACAATATTGATCCCCTGCAGCCACATGAAAAAAACAAGGAAATGCTGTCCGTGACGCCAATCTACTTAACTATTTCCAAGCTTCCTTTGTGTAGACTGACACTTGGACGTGCACAGTAAAGTAAAATTCCCATGCAGGCACAACTGCAGATGCCTGGGAAGTAGGAAGGAGCACCAGTATAAAAACCTAGCTATTTATGTTACTTGGGGTGCTTAACATCTTGGCAGAAGCATATGGGGTGCCGTTTGTCCCAAATACATTCTGTATACAAAACTATCCCTAATACACAGAATGAATGTTTCTTATGTTATATAAGTATTTGTGACCATACACAGAGAAAAAAAAATATACAAAAGGCTTATTTCTATTAAAGAATGAAAACAAAATCTGGTTAGTGCACAAAAGGATGTCATTATATCACAAACTCCATTCTGTACAGTTTAACAAGCAATCTGTCTCACAAATGTATAACCTCCATGTAACGGACACACTTATGTGCAAAGTTACTTACAGAATGAATTATGTAAAAACAAAGTTGGACATAATATATAATAGTGTAACTAACTAGTGCTTGTCAAGCTAGATTTGAATGACAAAATAGATATTTGTGACAGAAAGCAAGATTTTATAGCACAGGATTCATTCTTTCCACAAAATGACAGTTTTGTTTCGCAAAACAGATAAAATAACCATTCTGTGAAGCAACACTGTCAGTCACATTCCTGAACCAATAAGAACAAAGCTTATTGCCATATACAAACAAGATGAGAAGTGGCCAGCTCTGCTCCACATGGCTAAGGCAAAGTATCTGACCTGCTATAGAGGGCGCCCTCTAATGTCCCCTGTGCTGCATAGTAATAAACATGAACAAACCTTTCCTAAAAGAGCTGCTGTTAAACACTACAGGTTCATAAATGGAAGTTTTTACAAATGGCTGAGAAATATAATGCTGCACTTATAATGATTGTAGAGAAAGAAAAGTATGCAAAACTTATATAAATATGATCATTTTAGGTGATATGGCTATTCTTATTGTAGTAACCTGCTTGTGTGGCCATTTTGGTTAAGGGCATTCCTGCTGTTTTGCCATTATCTTATGACTCACTCCTGTTCCTCTTCCTGTCTATGCTGAGAGTAATTATGGGACAGGCCACACCCACCTGCGATGTTGTATTAAATGTACCAGAAGTTACTGTGCTTGTCTGGCTGCTTTGCCTGACTCTCAGAGTCAGTTATAAGTTTTGTATGTGATAGTTAGACTCCAATGTCTCCTCCTAGCTGTAATCTTGCACCAATTAGCTTTTAGTAGTCTCTTAATAATGTGCTTCGCTATAGTTCAACCACTACATAATAGCTTTAGCCAGAGACTTTGGACTGATCATGTGCACACATAACTCCCAACTGTCCCTTTTTCAGAGGGACAGTCCCTCTTTTGACAGCTCAACCTGCAGTCCCTCATTTGTACTGGAAAGTCCCTCTTTTTTCTGCACTGAACAGCCAGAAAAAAAAACAAAGTTTCTCACTAATTTGGCGTTTGAGAGAGAGGCCAGTACAGCTAACAGGTGCAAATAAGATGCTTTATAACAATTTCGAGATAAGAAAATAAGTAATTTTAACAGTTTAGATAAGGAGAAATATTTTCACATTTTTATAACCTGCCAAACTTTGTAAAATGAACATGGTAATTAGGGGGTGCGGCCACAAAATGGGTGTGGTCAAAAAAATTGCTGCACTACATGCAAAAGAATTTTTTGTCTCTCTTTTTATTTCCAAAATGTTGGGAGGTATGGAACTTCAACTACTACATAATAGCTTTAGCCAGCGACTTGGGACTGATCATGTGCACAGTCCACGCATTCTCTATAGTATGATGTGTAGGTTATATGAGCAGCCACTCCTGAGTACTGTGTGTAAACAAAAGGGGGTCATTTAGGCAGGGGCAATTTTAGGGGATCATAATCTATTTATATAGAAGCAACAAGCTGCACAATGCTTTATATTTATTTATAACAAAAGACTCTAATGATGCCGTCCCCTTACCTGCCCAGTGCTTAACCCTTTCACATCAGAGTGGGTCGAGGGTAGGGTTGCCACCCAGCCGGTATTTTACCGGCCTAGCCGGTAAAATACCTGCCAAGGCCGGGGCCGGTATTACAAATTTACCGGCAATGTAACTGCCGGTAAATTTGTAATACCCTTAAAAAGACCCCCTCGGCCCGCCCCCAATCCCCTGTAAACTTAACTTTTCTTTTGCCTCTTCTAGCGTTCGTGGCGTGACCCCGCCCCTTTTGACATAACGTCATGCCCCTTTGAGGCCCCGCCCCCGGCAGCCGGTAATTTTTTTTATAAAAGGTGGCAACCCTAGTCGAGGGGGGCACAACACTAGAGCAGAGAGCACAACTGTGCCCATGTCACATGCATGTCCAGGGCCGCCAGCAGGGGGGACAAGTGTTCCGAGCCAGAAGGGGGGCCCAGAAGTGCTGCATTTTTCAAAGAGCCGGGTCCCCTTTACAAGCACCCGAGCCATGCGGCCATTTCGCATATTACAGAATGCGGAAGTGCTGAAAAGACGAAGCTGAAGTCCCGAAGCGGCGAAAAGACCCGAATTCACGAAAGGAGGTGAAGTTGAAGTCCTGAAGCCTTTTGTTTACACACAGTACTCAGGAGTGGCTGGTCATATAACCTACACATCATACTAAACACAATGTGTGTGCATACCTCCCAACTGTCCCTTTTTCGGAGGGACAGTCCCTCTTTTGATGGCTCAACCTGCAGTCCCTCATTTGTACTGGAAAGTCCATATTTTCTCTGCACTGAACAGCCAGAAAAAGAAACTAAGTTTCTAACTTAATTGGCTTTTAGCAGAGAGCCCAGAACAACTAACAGGTGCAAATAAGATACTTTGCAACAATTTTGAGACACAAAAGAACAGTTTAGATAAGGAGAATTATTTTCAAACTTTCATAACCTGCCACATTTTGTAAAATGAACATGGAAATTAGGGAGTGTGGCCAAAGAAAGGGGTGTGGCCAAAAAATTAGCTGCGTTACGTACGAAAACATTTTATGTCCCTCTTTTTACTTCCAAAATGTTGGGAGGTATGCCTGTGCACATGATCAGTCCCAAGTCTCTGGCTAAAGCTATTATGTAGTAGTTGAACTGTAGCTAAGCACATTATTAAGAGACTACTACAAGCTAATTGGTGCAAGATTACAGCTAGGAGGAGACATTGGAGTCTAACTATCATATACAAAACTTATAACTGTCTCTAAGAGTCAGGCAAAGCAGCCAGACAAGCACAGTAACTTCTGGTACATTTAATAGAAGATGGCAGGTGGGTGTGGCCTGTCCCATAATTACTCTCAGCATAGACAGGAAGAGGAACAGGAGTGAGTCATAAAATAATGGCAAAACAGAAGGAATGCCCTTAATCAAAATTGCCACACAAGCAGGTTACTAAAATAAGAATAGCCATATCACCTAAAATGATCATATTTATATAAGTTTTGCATACTTTTCTTTCTCTACAATCATTATAAGTGCAGCATTATATTTCTCAGCCATTTGTAAAAACTTCCATTTATGAACCTGTAGTGTTTAACAGCAGCTCTTTTAGGAAAGGTTTGTTCATGTTTATTACTATGCAGCACAGGGGACATTAGAGGGCGCCCTCTTTGCCTTAGCCATGTGGAGCAGAGCTGGCCACTTCTCATCTTGTTTGTATATGGCAATAAGCTTTGTTCTTATTGGTTCAGGAATGTTACTGACAGTGTTGCTTCACAGAATGGTTATTTTATCTGTTTTGTGGAACAAAACTGTCATTTTGTGGAAAGAATGAATCCTGTGCTATAAAATCTTGCTTTCTGTCACAGATATCTATTTTGTCAGTCAAATCTAGCTTGACAAGCACTAGTTAGTTACACTTTTATATATTATGTCCAACTTTGTTTTTTCATAATTCATTCTGTAAGTAACTTTGCACATAAGTGTGTCCGTTACATGGAGGTTATACATTTGTGAGACAGATTGCTTGTTAAACTGTACAGAATGGAGTTTGTGATATAATGACATCCTTTTGTGCACTAACCAGATTTTGTTTTCATCCTTTAATAGAAATAAGTCTTTTGTATATTTTTTTTCTCTGTGTATGGTCACAAATACTTATATAACATGAGAGACATTCATTTTGTGTATTAGGGATAGTTTTGTATACAGAATGTATTTGGGACAAACGGCACCCCATAGAAGCAATACGCATAGTTGCAGTATAATCAGGATTTAATTAAATTAAAGTTAGGTTTATAAGTAGGTTAGGTTTATTAGGTTATTGCTTATTTTGACTATGATGCCAATATCTCATTTGCTGTTGGCCATTGCATAGTGCATCAGAATTTATTCCATTTCTGTCCTGATAGTTGCAAGCAGTAATTTGGCATATGCTTCCCTAACCTATTGGTTATCCTTTCAGCAGTTATTGAAAGGTTTGAATAAAATACACATGGTATGAACTATTGCAATGAACGTTTTATCCAAGAACATGACAGAAAGAATTCTAATGTACTGCAGCCCTTAGCAAACTGGCATGTTAGAATGTCTTTTTATCTGTAACCTCACTGTTATATGTGCCTAGTCATCATAACTGCAATGTAAAATCACATGAAATTAAAATAATTGTGTTTCTTTAATGTTAGAAATTTAGTCTTATTATATCCATAAAATGTTCTGCAACATTTAATTAAAGGGATTTATGAAATAATTTTATTTCACAGAATTACATTAATGTTCTGTTAAATTGCAGAGTAGAAGCATGTAATAGCAGCAAAGCAAAGAGCGGTATTTACAGTGCCTCAATGGGAAGTGCGGGGAGAGCGGAGGCTTTGATTAGAGACAAAGATGTCTCTTATCCTGTAGACTTTATTTTTCTAGCCTAGTGGGAATCACAGTAGTAATTTATGTGGTTTAATTCTGAGATTTTTTATTTTGCATCAAAAGCCATTTAGTGATACAGTATATCACATTAAAATAAGACTGATTTACAATATTTATCATAAACAGGAAAATAAACAGACCGAGGCTATGGGGGAGGGGTGGCACTTCTGCAGTCTGTGCATGTGTAGACTGTCCTATACTGAAAGGGGAGGGATTAGGCTGGATGAGGTCCACTAGGGCGAGCGCCAAACATAAATACAGTACTGCCTAAAACTGCTGGTTGTTTTTATCGTTGATGCAGTAACTCATTCTTTTTTTCTCCAGAGAACATGATCAAGTACACTGGAAGCCCAGACAGTCTTCGTTCTCGAACTCCAATGATAACTCCAGATCTAGAGAGTGGAGTAAAGGTTTGGCATCTAGTGAAAAATCATGAACATGGAGACCAAAAGGAAGGCGACAGGGGAAGCAAAATGGTGTCAGAGATCTACTTAACAAGGCTCCTAGCTACAAAGGTATACCCTTACTATCCCTCTTTATAATACCGGTAATCATTTGAGGGCTTAACAGTAAATGGCACAAGCCGACACATTGGCAGAGTATTTATACCTGTTGCTATCTACAGAACAGGCTTAATGTATATTAATAGCCTTGTGAAGGAAGTGTGAAAGATGTGCTATTAAAGGTACAAGGGCACAGAATAACAGCAGCTGTTCGCTGGGATCATTGAGGCTGGAAGGCTGTATATGAGGGCTTAAAGGGAGTGTCATATTTCCATTTTCATAGGAGACAGTCTAATCAGAATTATACATTTTGAAGCCCATTAAAACCATGGTAAATAATCTGAACATGCAACAAATAATTAAAGACGGGAGGACATATGCAGATTAACTGCTGAAGTGCAACTTTATGGCACTTTTTAAGTATCGGGTGCCAAAGATGGAGCACCCCTTGGACCAACCTTAGGACATGATTTAATTGTGAATGATAATCTGAACATGTATTTGGATGATTGCAGCTATTGAAACTAGTGTTTAACATTTCCTTTTCACTAAGGTTTAGATCACTTTCTTGAACAAGATGAACTGTGATTGTAAGCTCTCATGGGTAGGGCCCGCTTTACCTCTTGTGTTGGTTATTGGTTATTTTTGTATGTTTAATGTATAGACTTTTTAAAAGCCACATACCAGTAAATCATCTTTCAGTTGTTTGTGGGGAGTTTTTTAATAAGGCCTCTCCCATTGATACACATTTCCAGAAAATGATTTACTTTATTTCTGCCTTTTAAGTAGGCAACCACTACAGACACAATAAAACTTATATCACCAGAGATGGCTTTTGGGGTGAGCATTCTCGACAGACTTATAGGGTGCCTAGGAAAGGGAAGTGTACAGACATGCTCCTCCTGATCCTATACTTTTAACACACAAATATTATAGCAAATTTGATATATTTCAATACAAGCCCCAAAATATAGCACATTGCCTTTGCAATTTCTGAGGGGCTTTTACTGCAATATATCACACAAGGGGCTGTTTACCTTAGGTTCTTTAGTCATGGTGCATTTCTACAAATTAAAAATAGCTATTTAATTAAGATTAATTTGTATACATATTCAAACACTTCAATTTAGCCAAACTCTTTGTGTATCAGATCTGTTGCCAGCAGTTTTAATAATATGCAGTATATTCTGGAATATAATACTGAAACACAATTGATATGAATAACCCATTCATGCAATACCCAGTCTGAATGGGGAAAGCAAACAGACAAGTAGGAGCTATCTATTGGAAAAATGATCTGTGTACTACCCCAGCCATCTCATCCTGACAGCTCTATATCTTTTCATTTCTTAAATAGCTGACAGCTCTATAACTTAACTGTATTTCAATCAGCCGAACCCCTCACATTATTATGGTAACATTCCAGTGATTTATACTGGATTACATTTTGTTGATACAAAACAAATGTGTAGGATAATCCTTTCTGATACATTTGACATGGGAGCTACAGTGGTGAAGCTTAAATGAGTAGCTAGGGCAAGAGGGTTCTGTTGCAAGTGTGGTTGCACATCCTTAGTGTTCACTATTTCATTTATACAGCTTTTTGTGACCCATAGTATATTTTTTACATGTAAAGCCATTATATGTTGATTTGGCTATTTTTGACAAAAATGGTGGACATCTTGATCTGTAAGAGACCATACTACCCATTATAAGTAAGCTATCTATATTTTATTTGAAGAATATATTCTTTTAAGCGATTGCTTAGTTGTTGCTGGTGGCATAACTAGATTTGCTGGGGTCCACAGCAAATTTAAGCCCCCAAAATATTGACAGGTTAAACTATTCTATACTAAGATATATTGAAACTGTTTGTTAATTAGCAAACCTTGTTGGTTACTCTACATTCCTGGACCCCTCCAGGCAACCAACCTCAGGATCTGCGTCCTCTGTAGTTATACCCCAGGTTATTGCATTGCATAAGGAGGGCCATTGCTTACCATAAAATTAAAGCTCCCTCCAACCCCCATCGGGTTGCTTTCAAGGATCGACCAATCAGACTGGTGCAACTTCACTATATGGAGACTAACTGCACTTGACACCCTGGACAACAACAATTTTTTCAGGTTTTTGTTGCATATCTACATCATATCCGTTCATAATTCTTTGTGCTCAGTGACAAATGCATTATTATTTAAATATTCCCTCACTGCAATTACTCTTACCCTGGAGTGTATGTATGTATCTACATATGGTAATATTTTTCTGTTTTAGAATGACAGCAGCTATTGTTATCATTTCTATGAGCATTTTTATGATTCTACAGTTTTCTGTTAAGCATTAAGCATGTTTTCATATAATCAGCCCAGGAAGCCAGAGAAGCTAAGTTGAAATGAGATTTCTTTTTACACTTAATGCCCCCTAATGTATTTAAATGCTACTCTTATGCATGCGACTTGTTAAACAGTATGCAAAAGGGATTCATGAAGTGCAGGTGTTTGTGGCCTAGAATATTCATGTTCCTGAGACTTGCATAACACAAGCAGGTGTTGTCAAAATCCAACTTTAATTAAACTCATTCCTTCAATGTACCCAAAACCTTTCATGTTCATAATACAGATTCATTACCATCTTATCTAGTAACGTTTTTATCATTTTTCCATTTACAACCTTTTGAAGAACAGATGCTTACGCTGTAAGTTTAATAGTAAAGCTATAGCTGCATCATTTACTAATGTCATTTAACTTTTTATTTTGTAATTTAAAACCCTTTCTAGAACAGATGCTTACATTGTACGCTGAACTGCAAATTAGATATATACTATATACAAAAACAACCATATATAGCTTACAAAGATAAAGCAACTTTAAAACTATGAATGAAAGTGCTTCAAGTAGACCATAAAAAAAACCTAGAAATAAAGTGTTGATAAAACATTCCATTGGTTGTTAGTGTAATGTAGAAAAATATAAATGCTAATAAGGGTGAAAAGCCTTATTTGTCCAGTTTGTTGTAATATGATTTTATTGTGGTATGTAATTGGCTGGCATTATATAAATACATGATTCTAATGCACTCAATGAGACTCTATAATTGGATTAGGCAGAGAATCTCACAGTGTAGGTACAGTAAATGATGGTGAGGGTGGAAATGACAGGCGCAATGGTAGCTCATAAAGGCACAGGTAGTTTCAGATAATGCAGTATATGGGTTAGTATACATTTAAAGCTGAAGAAATTGATTTATGAGAAGGAACTGTAATGGTCATTTGATTTTGTAATTAATATGACTATTTTAGTACTTTTTCAGGAAAATAAACTAAAATCTCACAATAACACATTGATTACGTGTGCCTTAAACAGAGGAGTATTTCATATGGTTTCTCTGATTGGCAGTGTGGTTAATAATCAATGGAGGTATACTGGGAGTACACCCCTTCTATGACTGAAAATGTTTCTTCATTACATAAAATATTACAATGTGATCCTTCTTATTTCTACAGGGAACATTACAGAAATTTGTGGATGACCTGTTTGAAACAATATTTAGCACAGCACATCGTGGAAGTGCTCTTCCTCTTGCAATCAAGTATATGTTTGACTTCCTAGATGAACAAGCAGACAAGCATAGTATTCATGACCCTCATGTGAGGCACACTTGGAAAAGTAATTGGTAAGTATCTACCTAGTGCCACATGACTCTATGAAATGTACCTCCTGTTAAAAATGTGAGGATAGTAGAAGTCACCTCAGATTTCATGGACCTGTATAATAGTGCTCTGTTTGTGTGCATTGGAATCATATTATTCCATGGGGACTTCTAATATACTAACATACTTTTATTTTACAGAAGGGAGTAAATAATATCCAATATAATAAGCAGCTCATTTTCATTCTGGTGCTTTATGGATTTATCTTTCTCCGCTCTCTTGTACATGCCCTTATAGCCTTAAAACAAAAGCACTTTTATCTGCACAGTCCAAAAATTCCTATACAAATAAGGTATAGGGCTTCTATATTGTTGTTGCTTCTCTCTGGTCTTTTTCCCAGACAGTGCTAATAATGGACAGAAATGGCTTACTTACTGTTTATAAATAGGAAATGTATTCCTCTACCTAGAGTGCATGTATACAGGTGCAAAGACTTTGTATTATTTCTGGATATAATGTAGTGAAGTGAATTGTTGAAAGGAAAGTCAAACTTAATTTACTGACTTTGTGTTTTATCATAATTTGAATAGTACAGTAACCACAGAACAAATTTGTGGAACAGTTTATGGATACAGGCTACTTATCAGACTCATCTGGGTGATTACTATTGAACATTCAGTTATACATGATCTACCCTGATAATTTTATATCTTGCAATATCATAAATTATGTGAAGTGGTTTAGACATCCAGTTTCAAAAGTGATGGAAGGTGTCCACATTAATTTCCGTGTGCTAGCAGCTTCATTGAAGTCAGCATGGCTGGCTCATTGATGACAAGGTCTGTAAGAAGTGACTCAAAATTCATTTAATCTGATTGCAAGGAGATCATTTCTTCATTTCCTCTCCCCCTCCACCCACAGTCTTTTTAAATAAACCTCCTGCTCATTAAGCCCGAGTGGCTGCAATCATCTTGAGATTAAGAGCGCAGATAATGTTAATAATATGCTAATGCTTCATTAGTCAGACACTTATTGGTGCCCAGGCTATGTGGATGTGTCACTGCTATGTGTACTGATCTAGTTCTGTGTCACAGGGGGCTGAATGACCCACACCGCCTTAATCTTCTTTCTGGTTCTGATATCTTAGATTTTACATTTCTGTTGTGGGTTCCTTTTGATGACCCATGAAAAGAATACTGAGCACTCATTTACCATCTTCATTTTGTAGCTACAGTACTTGACAAATTAGTTTTGAAGATACTTTAGTACTTAGACTAGGGATGAATTAATTGTAGGTATACGTTGATTTAATGGATGTATAAAGTCAAAAATAAGAAAGCAGGCTAAATCTAATTATTATTTGACTGCATTTGGAAGCATTTGCCATATAGTCAGCATGGGTAACTGTAGCTGCACTGCATGTGTTATATTAAATCACTCTACATGTTTCTACGTGTTTATTTTTAAATCATTTGTACAGTATATTATATGAAAACAACCTGAAAGGAAATATTTAGCATCAGAGAGAAAACAATTGGCTATACAGAGATGGAACACCGAAGATGTATATGGAGATGGAAAAAATTCTGTTAGACCATATTAAAGGCACTGCATTAAAGGCAGCACACCAGACATGTGGTTGGTGACCAAGGGGCATATTTTCATAGTGTGCAAATAGAGCTAATCACAGTTACCAGAGGGAAAGTTCACAGCTAACAAACCCTAGTTTCACACTTAAAATATGCAACTTTGTGGAAGAGACTTGCAGATAATTTCTACAAATTCCTTGAAGAAGCTAGGAATTCTTAAGTATTTATTGCTTAATTCAGTAACAATAGCATTCAAATGTAAAAATATTCTCTGTTAACATTTTCACTAGCCAGTACCCCCCTTTTAAACCAAAATAATGTATTTTAACACCTATAAATAAAGAATGGCCACAGCATGACCATAGTCCCCAGACTCCCAAATAGAAAGTCAGCTCCTCTTTGTGTATCAGAATATGCCCATTGTGAAAAACTACTATGACTATAGAGTGATACTACCCATGAGTTTACCATCAACTCATTCACATTTCAAAACCAATTCTCCTCTTGTTTGACAGCTGGAGGCATCAGGCTGGTTTATGAACAATAGTTGAATTTACACTTCAGATGGACAGTAACTCATGGCAACCAAACTTTTTCTTGAAATTGAAAATCTACTAACAGATGGCTGAAAAAAAATGTAATGACTGGTCACTATGGGTTACTTCCCAGGTGGAGATTTGCCCATAAATAAACTCCACATACTGTATCAGACAGTTTTTTTGAAAGCCCCATTTTGCAACGTTGTCTATTTTATTATTATTATTTCTATTTTACATGTAACTTACATATTATTAAAGGCTAAAGCCATACAGGTATATAATCTCTTATCTGGAAACCCATTATCGACCATCTCTGATATAGTCCATTTTAAACAAATAATTATATATTTTTTAAATAATTACATTTTTCTAAAACATTACATTGTGCTTGAATTTAACTAAGCAGCTTGCATCCATATTTATGAGAAAACAAACCTATTGGGTTTATTTAAAGATTTATAGTAGACTAAAGCTGGCCATACACAGGCCGATAAAAGCTGCAGACAGACCTAGTTGGCAACTTATCGCCCCATGCAGGGGGTCCTCCAACGGGCTTCCCCGATAGATATCTGGTCAAAAATTGGGCAGATGTCGATCAGATAAGGTAATAAAATCACGTTGGGCCCATGATCGGATGAGCCAGATATCACCCACCTCAATGTGGGCATATTGGGGAGAGATCCTCTCGTTTGTCGATCTCTATGTGTATGGCCACCTTTAAGCTTCGTTGATTAAAATTACTGAAAGATCCCTTAACTTGAAAAATACAGAACCTCAGCATTCAGGATAATAGATCCCTTCCCCTAATTACTATCAATGCAGCAATAGTACTATTGCCAATTTCACACCCATAAACTAAGACAATACTTTATGGCTGCAAGATGTTTTACAATTTGATCAGGTAAGATTCAGAAAGTAAATGTAATTTTCCAGTATTATCTATAAATGCATAATATTTTATATTCTATCTTCCACAGCTTACCACTGAGATTTTGGGTGAATGTCATAAAAAATCCCCAGTTTGTCTTTGACATACATAAAAATAGTATTACAGATGCCTGTCTTTCTGTGGTAGCACAAACTTTCATGGACTCATGCTCAACCTCAGAACACCGTTTAGGGAAAGACTCCCCTTCCAACAAACTTCTGTATGCCAAGGACATTCCCAGTTATAAGAACTGGGTAGAAAGGTAAGCTATCCTTCCAACATAAACAAATACAAGAAAATATATAAAAATATATAAATTTCTGGACCTTATCAGGCAAGCACAATAAGGTTGTCTGCACCTGGGATAACAATTGTGTCAGTGTCCACTATTTAAACATTATGGCATGGGGGTGTTTATAGAACACCTGTCAGCTATTTTAGTCTAATACTCTCAATGCTAATTATAAAATCATGTATCATATTTTAGCTTTTTATCACCATCCAGAATGTCAGAATGAAGGAATAAAATATGTAAATGACTAAGTCTAATTAACTAGTTGACAGAAGAGGACAGATGCGTATGACAGTGACTGATTTCTTTCCCTATCCAATGTCCGCTCTTACCGGAACATTTTATGCAATGAAAGACATAGAACTTCTGAAGATTAAATGTTTTGGTCAACAACGTATAAGGCAGATCAAATTTTTACAGCGTTCTGCTCATTTAAAGGGGTTCTGTTGTAAGGCAAAAACGTATTTACCTTTGCCTGAAAAAAAATAATAACTGTACTGTGGAAAGTACATAAAATAAAAAATATTTTACTGCTGGAAAAAAAATGTACACTTTTTATGCTTGCATGGGTGAATTTCTTGGCACCCGTGGCTATTTTAATTTTAATTCTGGCAAATTACATAAGCCACATAATATTTATATTCACAGTACTTGTTCGGGTTTCCTTCATACCAGTTACCAGCAGCTCGATGGCAATAAAACTAGAATTAA
Source organism: Xenopus laevis (assembly GCF_017654675.1). Classification (NCBI taxonomy): domain Eukaryota; kingdom Metazoa; phylum Chordata; class Amphibia; order Anura; family Pipidae; genus Xenopus; species Xenopus laevis. The sequence goes on from NC_054376.1 coordinate 66,137,414, forward strand.
GAAGCTCAGTGGCGTAACTAGATATTACTGGGCCCCACAGCAAATTATTTTTCAGGCCCCCAAAATGTTTAGAGGTTGACTTGTTTCTCCAATATTTATTGAAATTGTATATGAATTACGGCCTCATGGGGCCCCTATATCTCCTGGGCCCCCCTGCAGCCGCAGGGTCTGCTTCATCTATAGTTACGCCCCTGAAGAAGCTTGTGTACTGGGTTTATGTTTCTGAGGTCAGGCAAATAAGTCTTGAATGTAAATACTAATTGGCCCTACTAAGGTTTTGATTTCACTGAACCAGTCAAGTTGTGATTTGAAGTGTTTATTTGATAAAATATTGCAATTAGAAGTGTTATTGCCATACAATTAATATTATACTTCATACTTCCTGGGTTTGAGGTATCTGTTAAGCAGCAAACCATATTAAAGGAATTATTCAGGGTCTAAATAAAAACTAGGTAAATAGATGTCCCATGTGGCCCTCGTTCAAGTCGCTGACTAACTCAGAGTTATAGAGCTGAAAAGCAGGAAGTAGTGTTCAGGCTATTTTATATTAGACATCCAGTCACTCCAGTCTTTATAGATTACATTTTTGGCTAACTATATTAGAATTTTGTTTTATTTTACACATACTATTTACCCAGTTTTTATTTGTACACCGAACTGTTCCTTTACAATGCTATATTTATCTTCCATTTTATCTATTGTCTATTTCCTTTTATGTTATAGTTATACATTTTATAATTATCATTATTTCTTGCTCACAGTAAGCAATATGTTTTTTTGCAGGTACTATTCTGATATTGCCAAAATGCCATCTATAAGTGACCAAGATATGAATGCTTATTTGGCCGAGCAGTCCCGTATGCACATGAATGAATTCAACACCATGAGTGCACTCTCAGAGATATATTCATATGTCGGAAAATACAGCGAAGAGGTAACATATTCAAATGGCAATACTACATGCTATTTCTTAATTATCTTTTTATTTGGTGCTAGATGTAGTCTTGCTCTTCATTTTCCCCTTTTACCCAATGGTTAAAACTAACTTTTTTATGTAAAGATAAAAAGAAATTAAAGGTTTCACCAAAGCAGTCTTAACCAACTGGTGTGCTTGTTTAAGAACTTTAAATATTCTGTGCTGTATATTATAATCACATGCTATCACTTGAATCACTGCAGAGATTCATCGCATCTGGTTGGCACGATGAGGCTAACGTCGGTGCTAGTTGCACCAGTGTGGTTAAATTAGACTGTAAATATTTGCTACATGTGAAAAAAAAAACTAAGCACATATCTGGTTGCTATTAAAAACTGCATTGTGGTGTATTGCCTTTTTTTGGTATTGTGTTGAATCATCTAATCCATCTGTGTTTGTATCATGGCACCCTATTCATATTAAAATGTAGGGATTAGAAGTGTTTCTTAAGCACACTTTATGTTGCATTCGATATACTGAATATGCTTAAAATAATCTCATATTGATGAATACACATTATCTTCACAAATAGAAATATTTACTGTACCAGCTAACTCTGGCGTGAATTTTATATGTTTCCATAGAAACTCCTTTGGATCATTTTACAGAAACATTTCCCCGCATAGCGAAACCCTGTTATAATACTTATTTCCATTTTGTTTTAGTGACTGTATTACACTATATACCCAATCCTTTCATTTCAATCATTTTCAGATGTACACCTTTCAGTTTGAAGGAAAATAACTGCAAGTGAAATATCTATAAATACAGCCCATAACATGTTTTGCTTGTTAAGTCTCTGGTCTCTAGACTCTTGCCCATTTGGCTCTGCTGCCTCTGATTTTTGTGTCTAGCCCAAAAGTTGGCTATTGTGTTCATCATAAACAGCAGCTTTCAGGTATCATTGATCACTTCTGGATGAGATAATTCCATTAAGCTGCACATTTATGATGCTTACATCAAATGCAAATGCCCTTATTAAATTATAAACCGAACAACACTGCTATTCCAGAGTTTTGCTTAAGTAATAAAGAAAAAAAAAAAGCAACTCAAACTAGGGATGACTGAGCTTGACAGCAGTTTTGTTAAAGAAAAACATGAGATGTTTTTGACCTGGTTGATGGACAATTAAGGTGATGTAATATGTTTTTGCCAATTAAGCATTAAACGTAAGTAGAGTTATTTTTTACATTCCTGTATAGAGTCCTGTAAAGAGACAGGCTTATGAATTGATGCCAGTTCTGTGATGAGCAAAGCATTGCCAAGTGACAGATAACATCTGGAGAGACAGAGATATCAACATAGAAATTAAGTAAACATATGGAGCTTGTTTAGAAATATGTTTTATGGAGAGATACCGGTAGAGACTTGTGGTGACAATAATACACATTGAATGTGTTATGATAATGACCCGCTGGATACCGAGTGACTCATAAAATGCTTTGATTCTTCATAAAACTAGCAAGTCAAATCTTAGTTTTAGTCCTAAAGTGTTAAAAAGCTTTTTAATTGTAATGACAGAATGTGTCTCATTGCCCAGACCATCTTAAATCTTGCAAAATATTTTGCACTCTAATTAAAAATATACTGAAATGAATTAGCTGCTTCAGTAAAGTAGGTATTAGTATGCCAGAGGATTTTTATTAAATTTACTTTCTCTAAAACAAAAAATGTCAAGAAATGAATTACAAGTGTAGAACTCAAAATGCACAACTGGGAAAAGTCCGAAAGACGCACAATAACTATGACTTTTTCGTATTGTTGCACAAAAGCCAGCATCCAAAACATCCTAAAACCTTTATAATCACAAATAAAAGAAAGATCTTCCATTTGTAAAAGGGACATTTGCCATTGACTTCTACTTGATTTCGACAGGTGTGGCTGGAGTATTTTCTGATTAGGAATTGTTGCAGTTTTGTCACATAACTACTTCTGGAAAAGGTGTACTTTTTATTTTTGGCATCAAAAAGCCTGACCTAGTTGTGATTTAATAAATTAGCCCCCTGAATAACCACTCTCCCCAAAAACTGAAAAGAGATTACTTGTGGTTCTAAACTGCAGAATTTCCTGTCTATTTTTTAGGTTTATACAAAACGTGGTTGAGCTGTTAACACATTTCTTTTCAAAGACTTTCCTTATTTGGTCTCAAATAATATTAATAAAATAGTAAAAATGCAGCTAAATTCTGTTCAAAAACATCCTAAACATTTTGTAGGCCTTTTCATGCAAATCTTATTGACCAAATGCTTGCCCATCAAATTCTGGCTTGGTAATCAATGGTTGCTTCTGCCTATATCTACATTTATAGATCCTGACAGGTTTGTGAAGTGGTGCCTTTTACAAGAATACATGCTTCTGCTTAGTGTCAGTCATACATCATTAATGTAATAATATAGCTGTATTTGCGATTTTTTTTTTTTCCTCTAGGAATAGTCTGAAAAACCAAGTTTTTAGAGGTTAGCATCAGCTAAATAAATATATAAAGCATAAATCATATGTTGTTTTAGGCTTTGATTAATGAATAATAATTAGCGTTTTAAGATGTGTATGTATTCTATAGTTCATATCAAACCTATATCAACAGAATACACAACAAATCACTTGACATTTTACAATAATACTTATAAATCAGTTTTATCAGAAGTAAAATATTTCCAATAAACAGAAGTAGAGGCTTTAATTTAATTTAATTATTTTCATACAATATTCATAGGCAGCCTGTATTTTGTTAAATTGCTAAATTTATTAAGTAATAGTATATCTTATTTATAGAATTGGAAAATGTAAAGAAAAGTCATAAATGGTTAAAAAAAATATGCATAAAGAATAAAGAATGTCATTATTCCCTTTGGGTGAATTTAATGTAGCATTTGTGAACCTGAAAATGATTTATCAACCCCATTGGGCAGTGGAAGAAATACTGTGAATATTTTTGTTTATTTGTTTATTCCAGTGTATATGTTATATCCAGAGTATATGCAATAAAACCTATTACTTAAACAGGTTTCTCAACAAAAAGTTTTTAAATTGTGTATCATGAATATCGTAAAATCATTTTTACATTGCAAATATTTTCCATTAAGAAATGCGATATAAATATTTGCATTTAGTGCTGCATGAAAGTGGGCAACAAATGATATACTGCACAAAATCATTGTAAACTGCATAAGTTCAGAATTTTATGAACTTGTCAACGCAACAATCTCAGGCATAACAGCCAAATCAAGTTCTCTATTATTGTAAACCAGTGCCTGCACTTTCATCATAATCTGCTTATTTGCATCTACATCTTCACAACGCAAAAGTTAATTTCATTTCCAGTATTTGGTGCTTAGTTGTGAGACTTCATTACTATTTATACACCCTTGCTTTCTGAATTGTTTACCACACAATGCTGACCTTTTCTCCTGTGCTGAAATGTTCAAAACTGCAATGATGATAATACAGACAATGAACATATGGATGCAGATGGTAGATAATTACAACATATAATGCATGCATTTATGACAAAGTGTAGCACCACATTTACATTTCATTATCTGAATGCTAATATATGTAAAGATGAACAAGGCTGCTTAGAAAAATAAAAAGTTTTCCTACAAGGTATAATGTGAAACAGACCATTCTTTGCAAGAATTACTTTAGATTCACAGGGTGTTTGTGAACAATGTAATTGCAAACAGATACACACTGTATTTTTGACTGTATATCATGTAACATCACTGCATGATTATAGAGGAGAAATAAGCTTGATTAAGCAGTATGATTTAGAACTGCACACATTCTTGCACATAATAATTGACCTGTAGCCCCATTTAAGTGAACTTGGGAGCACGTGGAAATTAAACTTTTCACTTTTTTTTAACAAATATTGAATGGTAATTAAAACTTATCCAAGTGTCTTTAAATGAATATTTTTGTACATATTCTGTTGCAGATTTTGACAGCACTTGATCAAGATGACCAAGCTGGGAAGCAAAAACTTGCCTACAAACTAGAACAAGTTATTGCCCTGATGAGTATAGACAGCTGAAAACTATCTTTCCAGGTTGCCCTGGGAGAGATAAACCAAGCCGTGCCTCAGTCAAGATCGTCATCTTTACCAAGTGCAAGTTTTGATTATCTGGATGCAGAGCCTCCATCTGCTTCCTCTTCTTCCTTCTATGAACCTCATGGATTCAACAATAAATCCTTTGGCTTAAAGGAGGATATTCAGTTGGACTGCCTTTGGGAAACAAAGACTTTCTAAGACTACTGCTCTCAGAGAAATGATCACATCAGTATGGGAAAATAGTAGGTCTTATCTGCTGTGCTGCTTTTAGCCTCCTCTTTACCATAAACTGGTAGGGGTGGAATATGAACCCAGTATTATTGTATTGTAACATTCAAATTAAAAATGGATACCTTCTTTGGCAGAACAAGGCATCTTTGATAACCAAATTATTTCAAAATCTCTCTTCATGAAACAATGGATTATCGTTTAGCATGAATATAAGACCGTGTAAAATCTTTCTTAAATCTCTCAGAGGCAGTTAGGAGTAAGAGGTTACATTTTTTTGTATTGTTGTATTTTTTCCATGTCTTTGTTTTTAATTATTTTAGTAATTATCAGCAAAATAGGTTAAAATGTGTCTTATGGCAAAAGTGATGCACATTATAAAATAAAAGGAACTAATAGTTTTAAAGGTTGCCATCTGAGAAGATCTGCTAATGGATACCTGGGAGAATATTAGCATCTTATTTAAGGAACCTTCAGTGTTCTTCAGGGTTGATCACAGAACAAATAGAACATTGTTATAGAAGCATTATATATGCTGTAGTGGAAACCCAAGTTCAAAGCCAAGAAAGTCTTTCCTGTCCTGGTGGATGTTCCAAAGTGGAAAGTTACACCATTAAACCAAAACTCCTATGCCACAACATATGAGAGCTTGGGAAATTATAACAAGTTACATCAATGGTTCACCTTAATGTCGGATAAAAGCAGTGGCCTGTGACTAAATTTGTGGCATGTCATTGGATAACTTTGTTTTTTGAGCATTTTGGTTCTATGAAGTACACAAATTGGACAAGTAAATGAATGATTAAAGCTTAAATTTGCGAATAACTAGTGTCTGCATAAACCCCATAAGTTTTCAAATATCCAAAAGACAGCAGTTCTCAAGGTTTTGGAGTAAAATCGGACACTTGCATTTTGTAGTCGACGCATGGAAAAGGAGCACAACAGAAGAGCAAAAAAGAAAAAAACAGCACAATTTTTATTTGGATATCCAGATGGAAGGATATATCCTGGCACCTGCTTAAAAATACTAACAATAAGAGCTGACTTTTTGGGAAAAACTGCCACAAGACTTTAAAAACAAGCATAATACTTTTTAAGGTAGCATTTTAACCACATAATTTTCTTTCTAAATGTGCAAAACCAACATTGCAGTATTTTAATGACAAACATGTTAACTCCATGTGTTAATGAAACAAATGCAAAGCATACATTTCTCAAGAACACGCAAATGATGTGCTGCAAGTTTTAAATACATTTAAAATGTATTAAATGTCATTGGCAACTAGAAGAAGAAAAAAAATCTAAAAGCAACGTTATCTTGTTCAATCACCATTGAAACTGGAATATGAACACATGGGAAATCTTTACAAAACAGCAAATGCTTTGTGTTTTTGTTAAAAGCAACGAAGCCCCATATGCACCTTATTTGAATGTATCATTAATTGAAATAAGCAAATTGTTTTGGAACTCTTTGGAATGATTAACAACTGAGTATGGAAGCAGGGGGAGAGATAAAATAATGAGAAAAATCAAAGAATTGTAGGCACAACCAAAGTTCATGGCAACACTGCAGTGCCCTAGTATAAATGCTTTTTTATTCATACCTGGGTAAATGTCACTAGGATCATAGGCAGCCCATAGTGCTATATGGTCAATATTAATTTTGTGGTTGTATGGTAAATTTTTACCAAAACAAAATGTGATGACCTCACAATTCTAACAAAAGTAAAAGGTTGTATAGGAAGTATAATTTCTATGTGAACCATTGTGAGCTTTTAAGCTGGTCATCTGACTCCCTTTAAAATAATTTGTTTTGTAACTCTGAGCTCTTTGTCTTGAAATCTGCCAGAGTTGTGCTGTGAATTTGTAGGATCTTTGCCCAAAAGTTCCAATTATAACATGGCTTTCAGATGATTTTTTTATTGAAAATAACGCATGTTAATAATATTAGATCTGAGCAAACACTAAAGCCTTGCTGACGTGGATGTGTTCCCTCCCCATTTCTATTTCTTTTTCTTTTCCCCTTTTCTTTTCTTTTTTGTATGTTCTTATTTAGCTTTTTTGTCTGCCTGAATGCATAAATCTGAGTGGGTTGTCATGTGATTATAATCTATGTTAAGGTGGAATCTTTATCAATGACTTTAATAGAACATGTTAAAAAACTCACTATACATTGCAAATACTCAGTTTTCCATGTAAAAAAACCCAGTAACCAATTGCCTTTAATGATACAGTTACAACTAAAGGCCACTAAGGTCTGCAAAGGTGGAGGTCCTTATTTTAAGCTGCGATTAAAAAAAATAGTTTGACTTATTTTCCCTCTTGTGGACCATTGAAACCTGCTGTACAGAAAATATTGTATGAATAATTATTTACAATGTGGAAAAATATTTATTCATGTATATTTATGATTCTAAAAGTAATCTTTCTTTTGTGATATATATTACTGCCCATTGTATTAAAAAAGGAATATAACTTTAAAATGTAATGAGGGCAGTTTATCCAGCTGCCTTTATAATATTTCTTGATTATTAAAGGAATCTAATTTATATGAATATTTAAGTCAAATATAACAGACAGGAAGACACCCCCCCCCCCCTAAATTTAGCTTACAGAAGAGAATAACCTGCCCAAGAAGATATTTTACTTAATGCAATTTAAATACTTGTTATAAGGTTGAAGAGTTTGTACTTATAAGGTACAGAGCATGATAGGGCTGATATTAGCAAAAGGGTGTAATTCATCTTGTAAATGTGTTTCATATTAGCTGCAGATGATGTTCTGGCAACTGTTTAGAGGTGAAGAAATGACTTAATTTATATTATCTAAAACCAAAAAGGGAAGAAATTTTGTTGCATTATACAATAATTGAATACTTACTAATGCTGGTGTTTAAGTAATACCACTCACTTTTTAAAAAAAAAAAATAGAAAGCTTGTCTTCTTCATTTTAAAGTAGAACCAGTGTTTCCCAAGTACATAAATGAAAGCCTCATTTCTCATGTGCAAATACAGTCACAGTACCAGTGATACACTCTGTATGAGTGAGTGTCCCTCTAGAGCAGTGATCCCCAACCAGTGTCATGAGCGACAACTTGATCTCCAACCGCTTGGCCTCTTTTTTAAATCTTTGCTTAAAGGCAAGCTTTAAGGGTATAAAAACCAGGTGTACTGCCAAACAGAGTGTCCTGTAGGCTGCAAGTCCACACAGGGTCTACCAATAGCTAATCACACCCAATATTTGGCACCCCCAGGAACTTTTAGCATGCTTGGGTTGCTCTTTTTTACATTTAAATGTGACTCATGGGTAAAAAACAATTGGGGGCCCATTTAGAGCAAAGGCCCACTGTGTGTGTGTGGGGGGGGGGGGTTGGGTGCTTGAACCAGTGATTCTCAGGAGGTAGTTACCTAGAAATACAGTCCATTTCTAGACAACTATTTCTGCCAACACTGCCACAAGACCTTACATGAGATTCAAATACAAATAAGTGCTGTCAACAGCAGTGATCAAAGCAATTAAATTGTCCCATGTGCGAGCTTAGTTGCATTGATGCCTTTGAAAGACAACAGCAAATCAGACAGCTAGGACTAAGAATGACTCTTCCAGTTTATTAAATGTGTCTGACATTATTGTTTAACAATTTGCTGTGCACATTTCCGCTACATGTATATTATTATGGGATAATTTAGTGTGTACAGTGCAATGTGCAATTCAGTTCTTGAGCTTTGCACCCTGCCCTAAGAAACATTTCCCCATGAATACAGCACTGCTTGTTTCCTGGCACCTACTGGCACTGTCATTTCCACTTTGTGCCCAATTTTTTCATTCAATGTCAAGTGCAGTGGAAAGCCAAACCCCTGGCCCTAAGTGCTTTTTAAAGAGCATAATTTTATGCTTTAGTGCTCTTGCACTTAGGTCATTAATACATTATGTAACTAAAATTGTAGGGAGCCCTGGCTTGCACATAGTAGCTTTTTCTCAAAACTACTACCAGTTGCATAACTAGATATTGCTGGGCCCCTCAGCAGATTATTTTTCAGGCCCCCAGGTTGACCAGTTTTACCAATATTTATTTAGATTGTATATGAATTAGGACCTTATGAGGTCCCTATACCTCCTGGGCCCCCCTGCAGCAGCGATTCTGCTTCCTCTGTAGTTACGCCCCTAACTGCTACAAAGCTTTTTGAAGGCATAATCAACAAATCTGTGCCACGTTTTTAAACACTTTCAAACATGGCTTAGTTATATAAGAAATATTATTTATTGGTCTTCAAGTGTCTTCCAGCATAAATAGTTTCTAAAAGATAAGCACTTTGTAAGAAAGGGTACACAAAGTCAAATTATTCATGAGGGAATAGGAGCACTGAATTTCATTGTATGTAAAACAAATGTTTTGCTTCAAAGATTTTATCCTTATGTCTTCCTGTCATATTAGCATAATTCATCTGGCACCCATATCACATTAAATTCTTACAAAATGACCTGTTGCATATTCTCTCTTCAAAGTGAATATGTAATCAGTCATTGGTCATCTTGATCTCTTGTATTGCTGCAGCTGCAAATGACTTTGGTCAAGTCAGAATCAATTTCCTTACAGGATGGTAGAAATTCTCTACCATAAATGCAACACACACAAAGAAAGTGCTGATGCTGTTGAATCTTAATAGTTTTTGATAAAGCTTCCACCTAAAAAATTCATATCCGTAGAGTCCAGTGTTACTGCGAGCCTCAAAGAGATAAAAATGCATATTAGAATGGAGGTTTTTATTATCTTAGTAAAAGTTTAAAAGATATACTATTTAAATTGGAAGAGAGTTGTAACTTGGTAAAGGCAAGCTTCTGTAATTTTGTTAAAATTAATTGTATACCTGTGTATGTAAATATAATGCATTCCTATTTTGCAGTCCAAAACAAAACAAACTATTTGTAATATAGAATAAAGTTTATTAAAAAAAAGGGATAAAAAAAAGTGTATATGGAGTTTTGTCTACAAATTATTTCACCAGGTCACATACTGTATGTGTTGGCTATGTTGGATACTTAGGAATTTTGATGGGGTAAACTTCCCTGATGTCTTTTTAATCCAATATGCAACCTGCAATACAGTGATGATTGAGTCAGTGCAAGGGAACACTATGTAATACCCTTGTTGGACTAAGCCCTTTCTCTCACTATCCCTTTAGTATATCTTCTGTATCAACCTGTTGCTCATATTCCCCACAGATAAAATACAATATTTTATTATATATAACGTACAATTAGAGGCTGGCATGCAGCATGTAAGAAGTTCTCCTTATCAGCATCAGTTCTCCTGTCCTACCCTTCCTGGGAAATGCACATTTTTTACCAATTACCAGCTCCTTGGTTGGGAACAACAGGGTATTACATAAGTGAGACTTATAATATACATACAGTACCACGTTTACACTTCACATAAGTCAAGGATAAATAGCCCCAGGTGTCCTGGGATACTTCCACATATTTACAAAACATGCCCTATCGTCAAGTCATTCACACCATCCCAGCACAGTATATAGACAAGCTGGTATTAGCCTATCACCTGGATTGGCTTGATGACACACTCAGCACAGATAGTTTAGTCACACAAAATACAATATGTAGATGTTGCCCTCCCCAGAAATAACAGGAAATGTCCAGCGGTTCACAACCTGGTGTGAGTCTGAGGTCCACTTCGGGGAAGGTGAAAATGCGTGGTAATGTATATGGCGTAACTGGGAAAGCTTTGATAACTGTGGGCAATTTCCTTTACTATATCTTTATAATATCCTGTCTAATATCTAATTTTGGGGAGGAGGGTTTATTTGAGCATGCAAGCTGGGCATGGGCTCTTCACATAATATTTACCACTGTGGCAAATATTTCTTTTGGCAAAGAATGTTATTGTGCAAAAAATAACATTTTACACACATTTACATTAAGCTACCCTTTAGCCATTAACAGTAATAGTTTAATCCCAACCCTTTAGCAGATACAATATAAATACAAGGGTACAATTTCCTTTAGATTCCTAAATTGGACACAATGGTCATTGTATTTAAAATGGTTTCATCGAGCACCAGTTTTTCTTTCCAACAGATACTAAAGACTTTGCTATCAAGTGTTAGGATTCATTCTGCTGCACAATCTGTTATTTTGATCATCTCTGGCTGTTAGGTGCATCCTCCTATCTTTTAACAGGTATCTTAAAAAATTTACCCCCCCCCCCCTTTTTTAGTTTTTATTTTGAAACTGCAACATATGGTACCCACACCATGATATGCTGTAAAGTAGAAAGCATATTTGCAGGGAGCAGTTTGAGCTTAAAAATAAATATTACGTTCCTATTTAAATTTAAGAAAATATGCAAATGTGCTCTGACTGAAAAGCCTTTTTTTCTCAGATAATTCCTGCAGTAACAATGTTTCTCTCTAGAGCTAGCAGTTGGAGGTTTAATTATTTATGCAAAGCGCCTCACCAATCAGAAGTCACCCCTGCTTCCTTCTGCTCGTGTTTCACTGCATTGACTATAGAAGAATGGAGCAGTGCCACAAAGCACAACACAGTGGGGCTAATTTATCAAGACCAGGCAAATTTGCCCATAGGCTACCTATAGCAACTAATCAGTGATTAGCTTTATAAAGCCAGCTGCAAGAAGAACAATGAATGCATCATTCTGATTGGTTACTATAGGTAACAGCCCATGGGCAAATTTGCCTGCTGTTGATAAATGAGCCCCAGTGTTATGACAACTGCAACAGAATACCAAAGCACCAGTATCATGTTTTGCCAGTATGGGTAGCAGGTTTTGTACACATAATATGCATATGAGAGGCCTTCTGCAGTTGTCACAGCACTGTGTTAGTACTATTTTTATATAATGAGTTAGGTATCCAATGAACTCTTGCAGTAATTACTGTAATGTCATAACTTGTCTGAGTATACTTGTAGCTGTGTCTACTGTATTCTGTGGATAGTTGATGAGATGAGAAATTAAATAGAGGGAGCTGAATCGTAAAATTGCCTTTACACAAAAACAACAGAGGACTATAATGGTTGTTTAGGTTCTAAGGTACAGAGGGCTGCAATGCTGGATTTACTTGTTGGGGAACTATTATATTATTCTTGCTTCTGTATTGTTCTTTACAAAGAGGTGGAGGAGTCCCCAGCCCTGTGAGCTGACATGAAGGAAGTGCTGGGAGTGAGAGAAAGGTGCTGCAAGGTCCCAGAGAGAACTATGTATGTAAAGACATTAGGTAACCCCAGTGGCAGAAAAGTGCACTTATATTGATGGTGCAGAAGGAAAGGTGATCCTTGTCAGAGATATAAAGAAGAGCAAAGGATGCTCATTTAAGGGCATGGAAAGCCAAAGGGAGTCCTACTCAGGAAGCTGAAGAAACTTCCAAATGAGTAGCTCAGAGATAAAACCTTCTGAAATATTATATAGTTGCTCCTGGCTATCACCATTTTTTAAAGTTACAGTGTCCTGCAAATATACCCATCAATAGTGATGGGTGAATTTATTTGGCAGGTATGGATTTGTGGCGAAAAATTTTGCTGCAACAAAAAAGCCACACATGTAAAAATTGTTGCGCATCAAAATAATTTTGAAGCCCATTGATTTCAATGCATTTCATATTTTTTAAGCCATATAAAAACAAGGCAAGCCACAACCTGGCCACACAAAACAATGCAAGTGACTTTTAACAAGCTTTCTGCATATTAATTGCAATTAAGACCAGAAAAGAGAAAGTGAAAAGTAAACCCCTTTTTTTTTTGTCTATTGTGTTATTCTCAGGGGAAAAACAACATTGAGGGTGCCATGAAGAGACAGAAACTGAGTAAAAAAAATATTAATTGCCTCCGTGGTCTGCTTCCAGATTGGGCCAAACTTATTAAACTTATGATTTCACCAAATACAGCAGGAATTGTAGTTATTTCAGCAAAAAGTGCAAACTTTAAAGTTTTATGTAATTCTAAAAAAAGCACTTTTAATCTTTCATATCAATATAGGTGACTTATATAAAATAATTTTGGAGTTTTTAAATCTATTCAAGGAAAACAAGCCTATAGAGTGTTTAAACATTATATTCCAAGCAGTGGCAAAAAATGTGGGCTACTGGAATATCCATTATTTTCCCTTTCAGGCCTCCATGCCTGAAATGTGCAATTTCTGTGTAAGATTTAGTGCAGAAGAATGTCTTTTTAAGATCAATGTCTTTCCAAAGAATAGATAAGCTATATGCGCACACATTTGCCAATCTGTAATTGTTACTAGGAAAGAAAAGAAATCTACTAAATTTGCTTGCAGATTGTCTACCATTGTTCATATCACTCATAATGTCTTATCTTTAATGCAATCCAATCCTTCTGTCAAGTTGTATCTGATCCCTAAAATGCTTTATCACATACTTAATAGCTGCAGTTCTGCTGAGGTGTTTGTTGGGGGGGTTCCTATTTTTTTTTAAAGCATTTACAAAATTAAACATGCAGAAATGACATTTAAATTGTCCCAGGGCATTGAAAACAAAAGTTCTCTTTTTTTAAATACAACTTATTGCTAGAAGCAACAATCCTTTACAGCATTAAGCTCAGCAATAAATCCCTGGTTGGTATTGATCCAGATAAAGCTCGTTCTCAGAGTATAAATGGAATCACAGTAGTCAATTTCAAGGCTATGTATTATCACATCATGCCCCCTTTTTTAAACGTGTCAGTTGCTCAATTCATAATGTTATAGCAGGCAAAGTTAAATCAGATTTTCTAGTTTCTTCTTCTACAATAACTCTATTCCTATTTTTTTCAGAGTAGCTTATGAAACATAGCCGATGCCTCAGAAAGCTAGATTGATAGCTTTTCAGATGAGCTACAAATGCAATTTGTGAAGGTCTTTGGGAACTATGCCTTCATATTGATTGCAAACCTACATCCACTTTATTTCATACTAAAGACGAGGTACGGGCCCGTTTGATAAAGACACAATAATAGAAAAAAAAGATGGTCAAACAAAAGAGTGAAAAGTGAAAGGGACTTGGTTTGAAGCTGAGCTTAAGATAAGTTTTTGAGCCTAACAAAAGCTGACATTTGGAATCTGGTTGCTGTATGTTCAGCTAGCATTGCAGGGGGGAAAAAAACATCCACTCCCTGTTGACCATATTTAATTTGTGTTAAAGAGGATGATGAGATTTTTGACAAAAGGAAAGTAAGAACAGCACATTATAGCAGGAGGAGTGATTTATCTTTCTAAGTTTAGCAAATGCATTAATGGAAAGTATTAAGACAAAATATGATTTTAAAATGTACTTAGACAAAATTATGGATACATCAAATCCAGGACTCTTCAGCAGGATCCAAGTATAGTAAGTTTTGCCAGTCCATGTTTGGGCAACCAATTGCAGAAACTGGGAGTGAGTTCCAATCCTGAACTAAATTTTTTTTTGTCCAATTGATTGCTACCAAATCAATTTTTTTAAAGAAAAAGTTTTGGACTAAAATAAAAAGTTCTTCACATTAAACATAGCAGACTTTTTATTTTAGGAACTTAAGGAACTTCCACTTTGTTTTAACAGCTGCAATTAAAAAAGCCTTTTTCTTCTTTGGGCTAACAGCTGAAATCCCTAAAATTTTAATCCCTAATATTTTATTACACTTGAAAAAAATAATGTATTCAAGAATCTATACATTGTTTAAGGGGGGATAATAACACATCTACTGGGTCTATAGAACTATATTTATTAGCTCAAAAAAATTTTCTAAAATTTCTATACAATCACTTGAAAGAGAATGCGTCTGGCTTTTGGTTAATAGATGAATCAAGAAGGAATGTACAGTATCTCCAGACATTAATGATTACGCCAATAGATTATTCTTGGCTGCCCCATAACTATAGGATCAAATCCTTTGTTTTACAAAAGCAGGACTATTGGGGCCAAAAATGTATTTACCTGATGTTGGATAGCAAGGAGTAAAATGCAAAAAATAGCTTGTACACTCAAGAAAATACCAGGAAAAGGTGTTGTGTTAGTCAATCAAAATGTTACAGGGTAAAAGTTTTGATATAAAACAACTATTGGCATGAAGGCGATACATTGTTAAGATAATGACAGCAATCTTTTATTTCAGTTCATTTTTCAAAGCTGGTTACAAAGATGCTATGTTGAATGTGATGCATCTATAAATAATTATTGACGCAGATTAAGTGACAGACAAAAAGCAATGTGCATTTGCATAAACTAAGGTAGAAGCATAGACAAACAATGGGGGGCTATGTTGAAAAGACACATATAGTATAAAGGATCAACGTAGATGATGATAAATTAGAGCTAGTTGGGAAATTGTTACATTACATTGGCTGAGGTATAGCGACACATTAAATAGATAAAATACTCATCCACTCTTCAGTGCCTTCTTTTATTAGTGCATTATGCTGGCTGATAAATGACCCAGCATGATGTACTTATAAAAGGAGGCACTGAAGAGCAGATTAGTATATTTTTTATTCTTTTTTACATTTTGTTCAGTTCATTTATATTGCTATGCTAGGTGGTTACAGGCAATGAGATTTAATAATAATAATAGTGCATATTTAAAGGGGTTTTTCACCTTCAAAACTTTTTCCATTTTAGTTGGTTCCAGATAGTTTACCAGAAATAAAGATTGTTTGCAATTACTTTCTATTATCTATTTGTGATCGTTTTTATAATATTGAAGTGTAAAGTTTCATTTTTTTCACCATTTAAAGCAGCTCTAGGAGGGGGGGGGGTCGCCAACTCTTTAACTGTTCTAAATTGATACATTTAGTTGATACATGTGTTATATTTGTCCCCCGCTGAGCAGAATCCCTGAGTTTCAGGGTGTTTCAGGCAGCTATAAGAATTGATACAATTATTGCTACTATTCCAAAGACACTGCTGATAACTGTATCAACTTATTAGTGATGTGCGGGCTGGCCCGATACCCACGGGATCCGTGGGTTTACTCGCAAGTTATGTGGGTTCGAGCCGACTCCTGTACAAAATGTTCGACCTAGCAGTTCCGGATTCCGGTGCTGGAATTCATAGACTTCTGGCCCGCCCCTTATGTGACATCACTGCGTGTCGGGCGCAAGTCTATAAATAGAGGGCAGCAGTGGGCCCAGGCCAGGTGCCGTTTGAGAGGGCGGGTTAGGGTCAGGTGCGGGTCGAGAAATTCTCGACCCGCACATCACTACAACTCATGTAGCCACTAAATGTATCCCATTCAAACAGTTCAGAATCTGCTCCTGGATCACTGAGCTGCCAGACTGAGACTTCAATTTTGGAAAAACAATAAAAAATAAAAGAAACTGAAATCAATTGAAAAAAGTATTTATTTATGAAAATTATTAAACAGAAAATAGTGTTTGGAAGGTGAACAGCCCCTTTAATAAACCACTGGCTTACATTTTTTCATTGTTTTTATAATATTTGATATTTCATTCATTACCCCTATCATTTGTGCCTTGTAAATTTAATTAGACATTCAACAGCCCCATTTTAATGGTTTTAGAGGTTTTCGAAACCACGAGTAAATTTACTTTCTATAAGATCACAAATGCCATTATTAAAAGATACGAATTTAAAAAGCAAAAAATAAAAAAAAAGCGCTGGACAATCCTAAAAGAATCTATGAACACTGCTATAAACCTCTAAAAGTTCAAGGTTTTTTGGACAATTCCTAACAAAAAAGAAATTGGAAAACCTATAAAGTCTGAATTGATTAAAAAAAGGTCCAGTAGAATCAGCGCAGCTCCCACTGACTTCTATAGGACCTTGACAACTTTTACTTGGTGAATTTTTTTTATTAGAATTTTCTGTGGTTTTTAAACTTAATAAATCTTGAATTTTAAGTTTTAAAGAAATATAGGAAAACCATGAATTTATAGGGGAAAAAAGTACATTTGGTACCATTGTGATGCTACAAAGCAAAGATTAATGGGATTAAACAAGCTCTCATATTTAAACATACGCCATTTTTCTGGAGCTTACTACAGCCACAGGGTTTTAGTTTATGGAAGAAATATGGTTCTTCGAGAGAATCAGAGATCATAAAATCAAAAGCCAGCCACCAACATGGCAATCTATGAAAAATGACAAGCACCTTTTCATTTTTCTTCAGTATTTTAAAGAGACAGAAGCTTAATTTATAGGCTTTACTTACGTGAATCTAATTATGCAGAACAATAAGTAAGTGCCATAAAACTGACATGGGAAAAATATAATTACTGTATTTTGTGTTAGTATATCCTGAAAACCTAATAGCTTTTTCCCCCTCTTAACAGTATTACTACAGACCAGCAAAACCACAATATATTTAATTCCTGCCTAATTATATATGCAATTTACACAGGGCTCTAAAAATAATCTATAAGTTATCAGTTAGTGTTCCTGCAGGTAGAAAAGCTTTGCTTTACTACTACTACTATTTTTTTTTAATTCTCTTTCCTTGTACCTTTTTGTCATTATCCTTCAATAACTCTGTGGACCAAAGATAAAGTGGAAGAAAAGATTGAGGTCTATATATACAACTGTAATAATGTTGTGCCATCATAAACTGCATCTTCATGTAATGCTTCTTACCGTAATTGGAGTTGTCTGTCAACATGTACTTTGACAGATGTATCTTGTTTATATTGAAAATCTAGCAGGTTGTCTAAAAAGAAAACAATCTGTCCTCACAAAATAGCCTATCATTAAAAAATGATTTATAAAAATGTACCTGTTTGTTTGCAAAGTTTTCCTGTCTATGCAAAAGTCATTCAACAAGAAAGAGTTTGCAGCTATTCAGGGTTTATGGTGGTCTCGTAAATATAATAATTCTTATTTTCCACATGTTCATTCTATATGCTGAAGAATAATATTATGCAACATGCTGTCTGCATATTAAACAAAGCAGTGTATGACAGTTATTTAAAGTAAACAAAATTACTAAAACATGGTCTTTGGGGGGGGATACTGAGAGCATAGATGTATAAGAGGGCAAAGGGTACCCCCAATTACTGACAGTGTCAATCCTAATGAGACAGCTGCAATTGCAAAATGCAAGTTGTAAAGTTGAGAAAGAAGGCAAAAACCCATGTGAGTTCAAGGACAGGTGTTGGGGAACAGAGGGGTACGTTGAGTTTCCAGATTAAGCTATAGTGTTGGATGGGTTGATTCTTCAAAAAACACTAACACTTTAAATGCTCTGGGTTTCAGTCAAAGTAAACTTTATTGTCATCTCAGCAGTATACGAATACACAGTGAGACGAGACGACCTGGCTCCAGCTAGTACATATCACAAAAAGGCACTTAAAAATACACAGTAAATATGTAAACATGAAATCTGCAATATATTGACAGTTCACAAAGTTAAGTTCACAGTTCAGGTGTGTCTGGAATGTAGTGGGAGGGCAGGCAGTGAGTTAAGGAGTCTGATAGTTTGCGGAAAAAAGCTTTTGTGCAGCCTGGTTGTTCGGGCTTTAATGCTGTGAAAGCTTCTGCCAGATGGGAGCAGCATGAACAGTCCGTTTGAGGGGTGTGTGGAGTCCAGTGCAATGCAGGAGGTCTTTCTTACACAGCGCTTGTGGAAGATGTGCTGCAGTGATGAAAGAGCCACTCCAATGATGTTGCCAGCTGCTTTGACAGTCCGCTGTAGACTTTTCCGGTCAGCAGAGATGGCACTACTGTACCAGATGGAGATGCAGCTCGTCAGGACGCTCTCTATGGTGCCCCTGTAGAACACTGTGAGGGTGGGAGGCGGAAGGCTGGCCCCTTTCAGTCGTCTTAGTAAGTGAAGACGCTGCTGAGCCTTTTTGGTGATGGAGGCGGTGTTGGTGGTCCAGGTGAGGTTATCAGAGATGTGGACTCCCAGGAATTTGGTGTTCTTTACTGTCTCTACTGTGGAGCCGTTGATGTTGAGTGGTGTGTGAGCAGGGCGAGTTCTCCTGAAGTCGACGATCATCTCTTTTGTTTTATCCACATTCAGTGACAGGTTGTTCTCTCTGCACCAGACCGCCAGCTGCTGAACCTCATCTTTGTATGCCCCACCACAGTTGTGTCATCGGCAAATGATGATGTGGTTTGAGCTGTGTCTAGCTATGCAGTCATGTGTCAGCAATGTGTACAACAACGGTCTGAGAACACATCCTTGAGGAGCTCCTGTGCTCAATCTGATGGTGTTGGAAACGTCACCGATGCGAACAAACTGAGGCCCCTCTGACAGAAAGTCCAAGATCTAATTGCACAAAAGAGGTACTTAATCCCAGCTCTCTTAGTTTCCCACTCAGCTTTTGAGGGATGATGGTATTGAATGCTGAGCTAAAGTCTATAAACATCATTCTCACATAACTGTCTTTCTTGTCCAGATGAGTTAGTGAGAGGTGGAGTACAGAAGATATGGCGTCCTCAGTTGACCTGTTTGGCCGATATGGAAATTGTAGTGGGTCCAGTGAGCGGGGGAGGGTGCTCTTGATGTGTGCCATCACAAGTCTCTCAAAGCATTTCATGATGACCGGGGTTAGTGCAACAGGGCGGTAGTCATTCAGGCAGGTTACTGAAGATTTGGTGGTGGACTTAAATGTATTTGGAAGAAATAGTGTAGCCTGGGTTTAGATAAGTGAACATGTAAGTAAGAGATTATATACAGAATGGGCAAGATATATGTTTTTTAAATGTATTTTTAAATAATTGCATGATACTTATAGGTGAAAGCATAAGGAAACAAAACAAGATAAAAAAGGGAAAATTTGGAAAAAAGAGTATAATACCCTCTAGCCAGTTCCACCCAGGAATGTAGTGATATAAAATTATCTGTGTCCACAGTGGTAAATTACACACAATCTGTGCTAAGTGTGATGGAGACAGGGTATAACAAATCTACAGTTTCTTTTGTATTGACAGTATACCCCTTGTTCAATATAAGTTCAATGAACATGGCTAATGTTCGCACATTGTTTTACCGTTTAAATCATGAAACATGTTTTTTTTTTATTTCTTGAGCTAAACAGGGAAATTCAAATCCATTTTGTTTTTTTGCAGGTAGGTATTGTAATCCCCCGCACAGGGGTCTGTTGAGCTTTTTCCTTAATGGAAAAAACCTGCCTGCATTTTATTTGCAATTATGTTTTCAGAAGAAGAAAAAACTTCATCTCAAGATCTTGATCTCAAGAAAAAAAGTCTGTGATAGTAGCATGAATGTTTTGCATGCAATGTTTTGAGGTGTAATTTAATCTAATGCCAGTAACATGCCGAAGTATTGCTAATGTACTGCATTAACGTAAGAACAGCAGGTTTACTAAGTAGGGTAGGTAATCAAGCATTTGCTAATAAAAGCTGCAAAAAAAAGAATGCCATTAGAAATGTGCAGTTATGAGATATTAAGAGATCTGCATAGAGCAGCAGTGAACCAGTTAAGTATTAATTTTATTAACTGAACACAAAACTTGAAACTGACCATAAAACGACAAGCTCACCAAGCTGGGTTCTGTCAATTTTATGTTAGTGGCAGATAGTAATAATATCTTCAGCAGGCATATAAGAGAAAATAAAGAAAAATTTAATTAATTCAGGTTTTACGTTAATTCGATTTCTTAAGGCAATTTAGAGGAATTAATTTATCTAATTAAGGATTTCTGTGGTATTATTAAACTGCGCAGAACCTGAACAATGCTATCAAAAAAAATATATTTTCTGCTAAAGACTGGACTTATGGTTGTTGGCCATTATCTCTTGCATCCAGATGTTTTACTTAGTAGGTTTTCTGACTCGAATTTGAATGTCTCTCAACTGCATTTTGATGAAGAGTATTTTAAGATATTAGCTTTTAGAATTTCTATTAGCAAATTGTACACCTTTCAGTTGTCTCTTATAGGAATTTATTGGAAAAGACAAACAATGGGGCCAATGTACAAACTGCAACAGATGGAGGATAAAGACAAGATAAATTAGCTTATTCTGAGAATGGCTATGGTTTGGCAGTAGAAAAAGCAATTATTAACAAAAGGTTTTTTTCAAAGAATGCTTTAAAAATGTTAAACACGTGGAAAACAAAATAGGCTGCATGTATAGGGTAACCAGTGAGTTGGAACATTGAACATTCAGAAAATTGATGTCCATCTTTTAAAATAGCTTTTTGTGAGTTTACAACTGGTATATTTCCAAATGAAGTTTAACCATAAAAAGCACACAGGTGTCTTTCACAAAATTACAGTTTTCCATGGCAGAATTGGGATGTCTGTATCATGGGATTTTAAAAGTCTACGTATTATAGGACAATGAACCAAAAGTAAACCACTGATGAAGAAGATCACATCTGGAATTGCAAATATAGGAATTTTGTTTTATCTTGTAATAAATAGCTTTAGATTTGTGTTCATGTTAAATTACAGAATATTCTGTGTTGATTCATAAACTATTTCCAAATAAATTACATTTTATTTTCAATCAAATAACATTTAGAACATTTGTAAGGTAGCTAAAACATTTTCACTCTTCTCTATACACTTAAAAGAAAACTTTTCAACCTAATGCGAGGCATGATAGAAATATAATTTTACATACATTTTTTTAAAAAATTTCTCTTCTTTAGTAAAGAAATGGTAAAAGGTACACTCTACTTTATCAATTTTTTTTGTACAAAAACTCACAAGTCGAGTTATATTTCAAAAACTCGAATGTCTGGGAATTATTAAGCAAAAAAAACTTGGAAGCTCGAATAGGGGAGTTCATGCAGAAGTCAAGTGGAGTTGTTCTAGGCAAATTTTTAAATTTGAGTTTGTAAACTTACAAATTCAAGTTTTTTTTTCATTATTGTATTCAATCAAGTTTTTTACATTCTGATTTTTTCATCAATAAGCAAATTGTGAATTAATCAAAGTAGATTTTGATAAATAGGCCTTTAAAAGATGTTCACACGGTTCAACTACAAATTGTTTTCCTTATGGATTTTAGTGTGCAAAACTAAGGGGTAGATTTATCCAAGTGTGAAATTAGAGCTCGTCATGAAAAAAACTCCCCCAATTTCTATTTATTCCTATGGGATTTTAGGAAGTGTATCTAAAATGGTGAACTCGCTCTAAAAATCCCATAGGAATTAATAAAAAAGGGGCGAGTTTTTCCTGATGAGCTCTAATTTCACACTCTGATAATTCTGCCCCTAAATGTTTTGGCAAAAGGAAATGCATATGGTTGGTTTATCTCTGCTTAAAATACTGAAGATATAAGGGGTACTTGAAATAACAAAATTTAATTTAAATAGCAACAATAAAAATAGCTGGCTTGTGCCATTTAATCTTCTTTGAAGATAATTAGCAAGATGGTGTGTCCTTTAAATGTATCTGAACATAATTAGAAAGATTTTGAGTCTTTTAAACCTCTGTGAACATAATTAGCAAGGAACTGTGTCCGCTAAACATCTGTGAAGGTAAAATTAGTGATGTGTAGCACAATCTTCTTTCTTAATTCCAAGTAGACTTCATTAAAAGGATAGGATAACACACATAGTGCTTATATTGAGCAGAACTGAGGAAAATAAAACAAGGTTACTTTCTTTTGACCTTAAGCACATGTGCAGATATCAATATCAATATCAATATCAATATAAAATTGTCAGATGCTGTCAGAAATTGTGGGAATGAGTGACGGGAGACCAGGAGAGAGACCACAAATTCTGGTAACATTCCCGAAAAAATGGGTGAGGGGGTGACCGCTCTAATCATGGTCATGGACAGATTTTATTGTACACTAAAATTTTCAAAACCTGCTCAAGGACAGCAACAATGTTCCATTAATTCCTTGGACATACAAGTCCCAATTGTGCAGATTCCACCTGTAACAATATATATATGTACAGTATATAGCCATCTTTAAAAGTCATGGGCAACAATATTTCTTACATAACTGGATGGATACCTACTGTATGAGGGAACATAAAAATGAAAAGATTTGTGTGTGCATAAACTGTATGTGCATGTTCATTTTAATTGCACAATCCACTTAGTAACAACATTAACACTGGCAAAAACATTTACTGCAAGTTGCATGCAGTATATTGGATAAAAGACAGTACAGTATTTAAATGAAAATTCTTCTCTCCTATTCTACTATATAGTTAAGAGAAAAATAATTGTAACATTGCCTTATGATATCAGCTGATTGCTTTTATTTCCCCCACAAAATAAAAAATTGGAAGGAACGAGCCAAACCATTAGATAATCTATGGTTAATTTAGCAGTTATGCACAGTTAGCACATCATTGGCCCATCTATGGGACCAACCACTCAGCCTGCCTGGAAAAAACTGTCCAGATATCTCAGGTTTGAAACCTCTGTGGGTCAATTACGGGTCTTACTATACGATCTGATTAATGATTAGATTAGCCCAATTAATTCCAGCTTGTGGGTGGCTAATTTGGGATAAGAATTGCGCCTGCTCGTTTGAACTTACTCCCTCCTTAACCAGGCTTGCCACTGCTCATGCCAAATCCCCATAAAATGACTCAAAGTGCTTTAGGCAGTCTACAATTTTTCTCCTTAAATTGTGCCCCCCTAAAGTTGTGCCCTAGGTACCTGCCTATCCATAGTTCTGGCCCTGATTATTATTCTAAAAAGAATAATGTATTGAACTAACATTTCAAAGTTTTATATCTTTTTAAAGAACTATGGTTTTTTTCTTTGCAGTTCCAATATATTTTTTCTTTATAGAGAGATGTAAAACCTAAGGATGAAAAAAGTCATTAAAGAACCAGTATAAAAAAAGACACAAAGAGTGCTATAGAATTATTTGTATAAACTCTTTCCAAGCCAGGTTTAATTCATTATATTCTGATTCTGAATGTGTGATTATCTGGAGACTTGAGAAAGAAAATGCATATATTAAAGGATTAAAACTGTCTCACTTAGAATACTTTATGTTAAAACTTTGTTACTCGAATTGTCTCAAACATGTCATTGTTAACCAAAATGGAATTTTAAAAATGGTTGCAATATCACCCAATCCTAAGGTCCCAATATTTTTACAGAAATGTACGTTTTTTGCTTTGATGAAATTTTAAACACAACGAATATGTTTGTCGTATTTGTTTCTATTTTTGCAGATGATACTAAATTGTGCAGAACTATAGGTTCCATGCAGGATGCTGCCACTTTGCAGAGTGATTTGTCTAAATTGGAAAACTGGGCAGCAAACTGGAAAATGAGGTTCAATGTTGATGAATGCAAGGTTATGTACTTTGGCAAAAATAATATAAATGCAAGTTATACACTAAATGGCAGTGTGTTGGGAGTTTCCTTAAATGACAAGGATCTAGGGGTCTTTGTAGATAACACGTTGTCTAATTCTGGGCAGTGTCATTCTGTGGCTACTAAAGCAAATAAAGTTCTGTCTTGCATAAAAAAGGGCATTAACTCAAGGGATGAAAACATAATTATGCCTCTTTATAGGTCCCTGGAAAGGCCTCATCTGGAGTATGCAGTTCAGTTTTGGACTCCAGTCCTTAAGAGGGATATAAATGAGCTGGAGAGAGTGCAGAGACGTGCAACTAAATTGGTAAGAGGGATGGAAGTCTTAAATTATGAGGGTAGACTGTCAAGGTTGGGGTTGTTTTCTCTGGAAAAAAGGCGCTTGCGAGGGGACATGATTACACTTTACAAGTACATTAGAGGACATTATAGACAAATAGCAGGGGACCTTTTTACCCATAAAGTGGATCACTGTACCAGAAGCCACCTCTTTAGACTAGAAGAAAAGAACTTTTATTTGAAGCAACATAGGGGGTTCTTCACAGTCAGGACAGTGAGGTTGTGGAATGCACTGCCGGGTGATGTTGTGATTGCTGATTCAGTTAATGCCTTTAAGAATAGCTTGGATGATTTTTTGGACAGACATAATATCAAAGGCTATTGTGATACTAAGCTCTATAGATAGTATAGGTATGGGTATATAGAATTTAATTAAAAGTATGGAGGGGTATGTGTATGGATGCTGGGTTTTCATTTGGAGGGGTTGAACTTGATGGACTTTGTCTTTTTTCAACCCAATTTAACTATGTAACTATGTAACTTTGTATTGTAGAGGAGCAACAGAGACTGCCCTTCACAATTAACTCTTGGTAGAAGAATGGTTACAAAAAATGATACGGGTATGGGCCCTTTTATCCAGAATGCTCAGGACCTGGGGTATTCCGAATAATGGATCTTTCTGTAATTTGGATCTTCATACTTTAAGTCTACTAGAAAATTATTTAAACATTAAATCCAACAGGTTGGTGTTGCTACCGATAAGGATTCATTATATCTTAGTTTGGATCAAGTACAAGGTACTGTTTTATTATTACAGAGAAAAAGGATATCATTTTTGAAAATTTGGCTTATTTGTATAAAATGAAGTCTATGGAAGACTGCCTTTCCAGATTTCTGAGCTTTCTGGATAACAGATCACATACCTGTAATTTGATATTTTGTGAAGTTTATGAATTTTCAATATTATACCTTTTTAAAATTAATGTTATCAGGAAGGGTGATGAAACATAAAGGAAGAATTTCTATATTCAGATAGCAATGGCCCTTATCATTCAAAGAAAACCACAGCTCAGGAATAGTTCCATTTCTTACAGTCATGATAAGACATCAGGAAAGCCACCTATTATATAATGTATAATATGGAAAACCTGAGAGATTCTGCAACAATCTGTAAACAAATTTTTTTTTAGTTTGGGTGACCCTACTTTTTTTTATATTAAGTTTCCATACAATACAAAATATTTCCATATATTTTGGCACATCACTTGAAAATATACAGTGTAAATCAACTTGAACTAGTCCATATGATGCAGCAAACACCTGATACATATTAATACCTGATATTTATATAATGAAAAGATCCAGGTCAACTGAGCTTAAATTTACAGAACCTACTGATGGAATCTATAAAGCCTGTAAGTACCTCTAGTGAGATAAAATATGCTTCCTTCTCTTTAGAAAATAAATATTTTATGCTTTAATTTTTCATTGACAGTCATCGCGAGATTTTTGAAATTATAAAGGTAGCTTCATAGTAGTTGCTATTCATATCTAAAGATAAATACATTTGGATAAATCTGATGGAGAGTGGTACAAAGAATATAAAAGATAGCATTAATAGTAATTTAATAAATTGGATTTTGGCAGGTTCATGCAGTTTAAATGTCAGGACAGCAAAAAGAAAAATAACTTCTCTTTCAGCCAGCAGCAGTATAGAAAAAAGGCAGTTTTCTAACACAAATATTTCAAAACACAAAATAGATTTCTCCAGCAATAACAGTTCAGCACAATGGCAGCAATATTAAAGACCTTTGGACAGACGTTTTAAAGGACAAGGAAAGTCTAAAATAGAATAAGGATAGAACTGCTGTATTTTCTATACTAAACGTAAGCATGAACTTACTGCACCACAAAGCCTAATCAAACAAATGATTTATGCTTTCAAAGTTGGCCACAGGGGGCTGTCATCTTGTAACTTTGTTAAACATCTTGGCCTGACCCTGACCCTGCACATACTCAGTGTGGTCTGGGCTGCTTAGGGATCGTCATAAACAAAGCTGCTTGAATTCTGCATGGCTGGTAAGTAAGGCGGGGGCTCCCCCTGCTGTTCATAAGTATGATTGTTTCCCTGCTCAGCAGTTAGGGACCATCTGACAATTCCTATCCACAGCAGTAAAAGAAGGGAGAATTTCACTGCATACAGTCAGGTTTCTTATAAATACGGAACACATTTTTTAATCAGAGTATATTGGAGATATGTTTCTTTTTCATTAAAGAAAGTAAAAATGGGATTTTATTTTTTTGCCTTTCCTTGTCCTACAGATAAGCCACTTCAGTGCATTATTCTATTTAACAGAATTAAGTCTAAACAGTGATATAACATTTTTATAATGTTACAGTTTTGAGATAAGTTTTTTTCTTGCCAAAGCCATGATAGAACATAATTTTAGATTGAATATAAGGTTCCAAGACTTTATACTGACTTTTTAAACTCCCATCTTCATTAAGTTGCCCATAGCTCATGATAACAATAGCAGTAAGTCTATTTCAGTTCATTATGAGTTCCCTTAAAAGGAACAGGTGTTTCACATTTAAAATTTATAAAATATAATCATTTTGAAATTATTCAATATCAGAAAAACCCATCAAGAAGTAGCTATTTTCTGTAAATATTTTCAAACCTCTTTATGAATATTCTAGTTCACAATCTACTTACAAAGTAGTGGGTCTCTTGGGTGACTGATTGCAAAAGTTTGCTTATAGACTTGTCTGCAGTGGTAAAAAGTAATGAATAAATGCCAGAAAAGCAAATCAGGTGCCAAGGTCTGCTCAAGATGAGAATGTCTCCTGTTAATAAGATGTAAACAGTTCAAGTGAATCCAAGAATAGACTCCATTTGGGATGACAGCCTGTCGTCATTAGAAAGCTATTATTCTTGGAGCTGGGATGAAAGCACATTAACAAAAGGTATTTCTTAGTTAATTATTAATGACACTAAAGTATATGAACAGATTGTCGATAAAAAGACCTGCATGATCATTCCCCATTTGGTTTCCAAAATACCAAGTACCTGGCGAAATTCTGTATAAGCATTTAAAGCAAATCAGTGAGCCAGAATTCAAAAATTACTACAGTGCAGCAGGCGATATTGAACTCTTTGGTAATCAATTCAGAGGAAAATTAAAATCTATATCTATATGCTTTAGGGCCCAAGAAAGTCATCTTTCTTGGGTCCCAAAGCACATAGATATAGATTTTAATACAGCCCATATAAAGAAAATAATCTTCAAGTGTTTTTTTTTCTCAAGGCATTGTTATGAATGGATTATAACAGACACATTATTGTGGGATTTATATAGCTGTCAAATTGCAGCCCTAGCGATCACAGTTTATAAATCAAAACCATTTTTGTGGAAAAAATTGAAATAGAGAAACCAAGGATATAATAATTTATTGCTTAGTCTGATTTCTTTATGAGCTGCAGAGTATTAAGGGATACATTGTGCGGTGCACTGCAAAACACCTTACACAGAATAATGATTATGCTCTGCTGCTATGCAATACTTTTTACACTGCAAGATACTGTTATCTAATAGCCTGCACTGGAAGATGCTCAGTCAAATCTTGTTACGTTTTCTAGTTTCCCTGGGCTACTAATATATGATAAAGTCTGTTAAGAACAATGTATGTTATAAGATTTACAGAACCAAAGAACTGATGAGTGCCAATATAATTTTTGGTTCTATAAAGCAAAGTCAGTATAAGCTGACTTAAGCATTCTTTTTTTTTTTTTTTACTATAGTGAGAGTTAAAATTAACTTCCCTTTGGAAATGTGTATGTCTTCGAAAGGCGATTATAGAAAAGAATATTTAAAATCAGTGGAGCATGGAAATTTGACAATAATGGGATCGTATTTGTAAGTGCAGATGTGTTTCAAATTGTGAGATCATATGACTACAAATGGTCCATTCCGTCATGCATCCATAACTACAATTACTTTTTTTTTATTTTGGTTTCCATGCCAAATGAGTTTTTTCCTTTGAGAACTATCCCTTCCAGCTACCATCCCTACTCCAGCTATTGTGAAATGGGCATAGATCAACATAACTTGCATAACGAGATGCATTAGGCTACATAATTAACTTTACAGAACATAGCATGTATAAATCACAACAGAGTGCACTAGAAATAATGTATTTTATATCCAGTTGCTGTAATATTCAGGCATGAACTACATCAGTTGAAGCCTTGAGTTCTAGTCGTATCAAATATTTTCTGCAATGCTATTAACAAGAATTTAATGGCTTATGACCAAAAGTAATGGCCTGAGACTCTTAAAAACCCTTCACCCACTTTCAGTAACACACAGATGATCACATCAAGTTGCATTCATGCTGAGTGCAGAACATGAATCTAGATGTCTAGGGCAGCAGATTTCTATTTTTGTAACAGCAATGAAATGGATACTAATTATGCAATGAGAGCAGACTATATAATTACTCAGTATAATTTGTATATGCATGGCAACTTCTTCATTTATTTTAGGAACATGCATTTGGGTTGAAAGTAAAGAATATCAAAACACTAAGAAACAGCAGGAGCTATTTTTTTTATATAAAATATAATTACTGTATTTTTCCTCTGTTTCAACCATTCTCAATATTTTGGTTTTATACAGGCACATAGTACCACTGAGATAAATTGGGTGGCGTGTGACCCAGATGAACAACTAAACGGAGTTCCATTTGCACAGATAAAAATGCAGTTTGCAGATACAGTATATAAGTATATATGCTTTACACTTCTAGTTGCCATGGACTAATGAAAGCTTATTATTCATTGGATGCCATGGGTTAGTGGTCAAATATGAACTTTTTTATTTTTTTTTACCAACTTATGGGGGAATGTAATAAAAATCACAAAGAGCAAAACAATTTGCACAAATAAGAATAAAAATTCACATTTCACAATGAATTGCTTGAAATGCTTGAAGGTGTTGTAATCTTTTGAAGCAAACGCAAGAACTTTTTCTGTAAGAAGTTTTATTACATTCGCTGTACACTGGCATAAACAATAACAATCACAAACCTTCTTCCACTGTCCGAAGTGGTTTCTAACTAGTTTCCGGGTTTGCAAAAGCTATGTTAAATTTGCGCAACAGAAAATGTTTTGCACAAAGGCATAAGGTTTTGTATTGCGAATATTTTTTCCGTTACCAATTTGTATTTTATTCCCCCATAAGAGTCTTACTTTTTTTTTTTTTTTGTAATCTTTTTTTATTGCTTTTTCAACCAAATAACAACAAATAAAAAGTAGAAAACATATTCCAAATGTAAAATCATAAAGAAACGGTGAAACAAAGGTTGGTGGAGATACATTTCATAGTGACTTTTCTACATCATGGTTCCAACAGCTTTACACCTACAGGCTGGTACACAATGACAGGTTATACATTTCAGCTTCTCAGGGAGAGTCAACTTCTGGCTTTAGAGGTTCTTCCCACCCTTTGTTACACCAGATCAAATGTATTTGGATAAGAGTCATACTTAATAAGCATCTTGCTATGTAGTCAAAATAAAAAATAAAAAATTACTGGCACTATCCAAACTTCAAGACCTCTTAAAAGAGTTGTTCACCTTTGAGTTTAGTATGATGTAGAGAATGATATGCTGACACAATTTGCAATTGGTTTTCATTTTTTATTATTTGTGTTTTTTGAGTTATTTAGCTTTTTATTCAGCAGATTTGCAGTTTGCAATTTTAGCAATCTGGTTGCTAGGGTCCTGATTACCCTAGCACACATGCATTGATTTGACTAAAAGATGGGAAAATGAATAGGATAGGCCTGAATGGTAAGAAGAAGAATAAAAAGTAACAATAAAAATAAATGTGTAGCCTTATAGAGCATTTGTTTTTTAGATGGGGTCAGTGACCCCCATTTGAAAGCTAGAAATAATCAGAAGAAAAGGGCAAATAATTCAAAAACTATAAAAAAAATAGTTAAAAATTTGGTTAGATTTGGCCAATCTATAACATATTAAAAGGTAACCAAAAGGTGAACCACCCCTTTAAGGTCTAGGCCTGCCCAAGCATCACTTAAAAGGAGAAAAAAAAGCTGAAGCAGTCCTTCATTTCTAAGTGGACCACGGGGGTTCACAGTATTTATTGTTATGTACAGTATCTGAATGAAAAGACTTTTGTAGGGAAAAAAACATGCATGTGCATGCATATCATGTAGATCATATTGTATCCCCAAAACTTAAGAGGCAGAAGGAATGCTGGTCTGAGATATGAGTCCAGGTGCTCAGTTTAATTGCTGTCCAAAGCTAGGGGACAAAGCTATCTTTATCAGTTCTCTCTCTCTCTCTCTCTCTCTCTCTCTCTCTCTCTCTCTCTCTCTCTCTCTCTCTACACACATTTTTCTGTTAAGTAGCGCAAGTATATGACTGGGGGATTAGTGGAAATCTATGTGTTCATAAATAATGCAGATGTTTGAATTTATTTGATTTACTGCTTGGATAGTAACAATCTTAGCTAACCTTTGACATGTTCATAAATTCATTTTTACAGATTAAGGGAACTGTAAAACAACCCTTTATAGTCATTCTAGAAACATATGTTTATCCCTTATTGTTACAATTAACAATGATTGATTATAGCTTTCTTATTAAAAATTATTTAAATTTTAAAAAATACTCACTCACTCCTAAATATTTATTTTGATTTCCTGCCTCAAGAAGGAATCACACTAAAGAGGTGCAATATATCAGAACACGTAGGGGCAGATTTATCAAAGTGTGAATTTCAAAACCCCGAAAAACTCACTCACTTTCTATTCATTCCAATGGAATAGGTATAATTGTATTTATCAATGGAGTTCACCATTTGATAAATATGCTTTAAAAATCTCATAGGAATAAATAGAAAGCGAGTGAGTTTTTCTGTGGTGAGTTCTAAATTCACAAATCTGTCTGCCCCTTAGACTTTTTGTAAACCTTAGTCTATCCTCTTCTGTTTCACCCTTGTATTGACATATTTTATCTCATTGTGTCACCACTGTGTCATTCCAGGAAGGATACAGGCAATTAAAAAGTATAATAAAAGAAAATACTGCACATTTTATTAGAGAGGCCCACAGCTCTAGTTCTGTAGTTTTCATCCTTTTTAATTCCACGTACATTTAGGAGGGATAGTTGGGAAAGATATTGTAATGTAATTGCAAAAAATAATGAAATGATTTCCCAGACTATTAAAAATATCTGATTTGTCTGTGCTCATTAAAAGATTTCCACTGAGAATGTGGAAAAGTAAATGCAAAAGAGAGCCTTCTCACAGTAAAGTACACAATAATTATTAGTCTACCCTTGGTCTTAATATGTCAGGCTTTAAGTGTATTTATGAAAGCACTTGTTACATTTGCCAATACAATTTTGCAGTAGATTTAGGCTGTATTAATATTGAGTTTTCTCTGCCCTCTCTGGAAATTTGGGGAATTATTTAATTCAGCTGGCTACTATGCACATTTTGCTTCATCTCTAATAACACATATAAACCATTAAGCAGGTGATATTTACTCATCTGGGTGTGAAAGGAATTGTAATCACTTGCTTTAGTTACTAGACCTGAAACAAACTTTCTTCTTCTTAATACATCACCCATGTTAGTTGTCAGTCGGTTCCTGGTGGCTATAATTAGGAATGAGATAAATTAATTACAGATTCAAAATGTATTATGGGACTGGCCGCCAATAAACAGACAGAACTAGTTAACAGAATTGGAAGATAGAACTGAAGCAAGTACTGAACCTGGTTTTCCATAATCTTTCTACTTGATTTCTACTTGAATGAAAATAAATATGTACAGATGGAGCAGACTTGCCTCATATTGTGTGTGTAGCATGTTCTACACACTTTTATTACACAAGGTTTTTCAAGACAGATCATCTGGCCGCTGATATGCATGAGGTGCATGAAGGTCTGCCTATATTTACATGATGATGTCATACAAAGAAGTCTGTATAGCCAATGGACAGGATCACATCCTGCATGCAAAGCTTAGGTTAAATGCATTGAATTAGCCAAAAATATACCAAATATTTAGAAATGGGCTGCCTTGTTTAAACAGTAAAGAAAAAAATCCATATTAATATATTAAAAAGTACATTTGATTTTATACTAGGACCAATGATACCTCACCATGTCTCTCTGCCTTTACACCCCTACATTTTACTCTTATATATTTCTTTTGTTTTTTAATACTGCCTTCTCCCTTTTCTTTCTGTTCTTTTATGTCCATTTCTCCCCTTTCCTTTCTAATAATTCCCCTGTCCACCTACCATTTAGTCCAGCATATTATATCCATTTCCCCCATGTGCAAGTTTATCAGGCCCAGGACATTTCCAGTCTACTTACTGTAGCTCTCCCTGTTGGAAAGTGATTAGCAATGTATAAGTAAAGAGAGAAGGGTATGATAGTAGGCAATGTCCAAAGATGATTATTTACAGTGGATTTGTTGAGTAGAGAAAACAACCTGTTCAGCATTAGCCATAGGTTACCAACTTACACTGACCTATTCTGAAAACAATAAAATGTTTGGCTTGCCAATTATTGTTGCTAGAATTTAGAAAATAAGACTTTCCTTGCTGAGCAGTGCAAGGGTTTAAAATAAATCACTACACAATAACCTTCTACATCCTTCAACAAGAGAATTACTTAATGTAATCCAATCTTGGCTAGGCTAGACCTTGTCCGGCTAAGAAACAGGCAGAGCACCGGTTACATTTGACCCTCTCTCCACAGGATGGGCATTTTCTACATGAAAGGTTGAAGGAATAGAGTCCTGCAACTACACCTCACAGTGCTGTGTACTAAATAACAGAATTGGACACCAGAAGGTTTTTGAACAAAACAAACAGCAACAGACGTAATTCTTTTAAAGGAAAAAGAAAGTCATTTTATATTTGATGGTGCCAAAAGTTAGCCACCCCCAAGTGATTGTACTAGCTTACCTGACACTCCAGGCCTGTGCTCCTATCAGCAGAAAAATGCACTGACCCCTTCTATAGTAGAACTGGCCCCTTCCTACCCTTTCTAAACCTCTTTCTTATGCTTTTCTTTTCTCTCTCTTATCCACCCCCCTGGCTCCTATAATTATGATTCCCCCACATAAATCCCATGTCTGCCCCCCTTTAACAGCTCTGCACCAGGTATGGGGGCTTCTTCAACCACTTTGGAGTGTTATGCTCTGCAACTTTATTGAAATGGACTGTTGAGTAATGCCAGTGTGAAAAAAAAGGTGTCTTGAAGCTGCCATCATCAAGACTATTGCCTAACATGAACTATATAGACTATTGTAACAATGTATTGTATGTAATGTATGTACAGTGGTGTCTGTTTACCTTTTACCATTTTTTAAATTGTTTGATAAATAAATACCTTATACAGTAAATACCTTTGTGATAAAGTTTCAAGGCAACAAGCTAATTTATATTTAACATTACTTGTTGAGTGAATTGATTGTACTGGAAGATGATATGATGCTTAAAACTAAAATGTTCTTCTGGAAAAAACTAACTATGTAATTGATTGTCCCATTATTTATTTAAGACAATGACGAATTGCCATCATATGCCATCATAGGCAGCTAAATGTTATACTAGTTGGGAAAACTCATCACAGTCAATCACAAATGGCCACCAACAAAGATAAACAAGCTGATTTTTGGGTGGGCAGAAGAGAAAATACAAATAACTTAAAAGTCTTACAGAAAAAAATGTCTTGGTGTAAAAAAAAAAAAAAAACCACTGTACAAACTATTGTATTTCCACTGAGATTATTTAATCCACATGGTTCCTATTATGCAGAATACTCATGAGCTGGGTTTTTCCAGATCTTTCTGTAAAAACGGATCCCATACGACTATAATGGTAGCGTGGGAAGCATTAGGGTTTTTTTAATACATATTTTTATTTCAGTATTTGAAATTTGCAGGACTTGTATTACCAACTCTAAATAATTGGCACTGGGATTTTAAAGAGTGCTATTTAAGATGATCATTTTTTCACTGTAGATAGATGAGTTTCAAACGCCTTTTCTGCTTACATTTTGACTCCCCCCAAACATGCTCATAAAATTATATAGTACAGGTATTGGATATCTGGAGACCCGGTATCCAGATAGCTTTGAATTACAGAAAGGCTGTCTCCCATAGACTTAATTATAATCAAATTTATTTTGTATAATTTTTAAATCATATTTAAATCATCCTTTTTCTCTGTAGTTATAAAACAGTACATTGTACTTGCTCAAAACTAAGATATAATTAATCCTTATTGGAATCAAATCCAGCCCATTTTGGTTTATTTAACCTTTACATGCTTTTCTAGTAGACTTAAGGTATGAAGATCCTAATTACGGGAAAATCTGTTATCCAGAATACCCCAGGTCCCGGGCATTGTGGATAACATGTCCCATACCTGTATCATTATCAAGTGTGTTCATCTCTATGCGGGAATATTTGTACATAAAAGTCATCATTATAGTCTCTTGTTTTGTACTATTTGTTGAAGCAACAATGGGCATAGTATAATTAATGCTGCAACAATTGTGGAATGCCTAATACCCACTCTTACCAAATGAAACGTTAAAACCAAACAGGGGACCTGTGAATACTGTACTAACTGTATACTGGTTGCCAAGGTGTACTAGACCTGACAACTTTTAACCATTAATTGCATTATGTTATATCCATAGAATACATTTCATGAGTAATGTTTAAAGGAAAACTATACCCCCAAAATGAAACCGATAGTTATCTATAATATATCAAATTAACTGGCACATGAAATAATCATATCAAACTGGTATATATATTTAGTAAAGATTGTCCTTTTACATCTCTTGTCTTAAACCACCATTTCGTGATGTTCTCTGTGCTGTCTCAGAGATCACCTGACCAGAAATGCTGCAGCTCTAACAGGAAGAAGTGTGGAAGAAAAACACAGAACTCTGTCTGTTAATTGGCTCATGTGACCTAACAAGTATAGTTTGCGTGTACCATGAATCATACAATCCCAGGGGGCTGTCCTTATTTTTTAAAATGGCAGTTTTCTATTTATGATTACCCAATGACACATACTACTAAAAAAGTATATTATTATAACAATGGTTGCTTTATCTGAAGCAGGGTTTTACATATAAGCTGTTTTATGCAATTTATTTTTTATAGAGACCTACATTTTTTGAGATGTATAGTTTTCCTTTAAGGCTTTTTTCCCTATAGTTGTGTATGTATTTGATATCTTATATTTTCACTTGGGTCAAAATAAACTTTATAGATTAAAGATAAAATTGCTACTGGTGAAGGATCTGTCTCATTTATAATATAAAGCTTTTTTTAGCACAGTTATGAAATGTGTAAATGTGATCTTCAAGTGATGAAGAAAGTTTCTGCTGCTTAATTATCTTAAGTAGCTTTTAAATAAATCTAGTGCATGGGTGAGAATATATACAACTTTTCTTCCTGTTACCAACTGTCATGCAAAGCAACTTCAGTTTTACACATAGTTAATCTTCTGCCCTTCTTTTCAAGAAGGATTAGAGATGCTACAGATTTCATTTTCATTATGATACATTGCTTGCCCTTAAACCACACGGCTTGTTGCAGAATAATTATCTTGTACAATATCTATGGTCTAATGGAGGCTGATTCTGTTGATCTGCAGCTTAAAAGATTGAGTTAGATGAATACTGTCTCCATGCATAGCACAGTGCATTGTTTTTATAACTGTATTAGGTTACTAGTGAATGTACGTGTGGGATGTATGTACATGGTTTGTTGTATAAGGTAGAACAGAGAATTTAAAAGTGTTACATGCTAATAATACAATTATTTGTTTTACTAATAACCCTGCAACATGAAAAGCATTTTAAAGTTATGTTCCTGCTTTGTACAAGCAGAAATTTTCTCTAAATTACAAGACAAACACTTTTTTATTTACATAAATTATTTAGAAACTTATAAATGATTGTGTATATTTTCTGACCACAGCCATGCCTGTGCTAAGTTTATTTGTACAGTTCAAATAGAAGAAGGGGGTGATGGTCAGTACAAAAATTCAGAAGGATTATGTCCAATTCCTTCATGGTTGCTCTGTACTGCAACTAATTAGCAAAATCCACAAAAAAACAAAAAAAGAAACAGGAACTTCAGTAGTATTTACTGCAAAAAAACTTTATTTCAAGTAGTGGTGACACGACATGTTTTGGGTACAATACCTTTTATCACTGGATAGAGGGTATTGTACCCAAAACATGTTGTGTTGCCACTACTCGGAATAAAAGTTTTTTGCAGTAAATACTGCTAGAGTTCCTTTTTTTTGTTTTTTTGGATTTCATTATGTGTATAGTTATTCCTTTGGAAAGCCAAGTAATAATACTATCATTTTTCATGACAAACTGGTAACATATTTAAAGCAGTGTTTTGAATTTTTTTTTTAAAATACTGTACAGCTTTGGTGCCCTAGGGTACCACTGATTGATTTTGAGCTGGTTACCAGTTGCCCTTAACAAACAACTGTTTACAAATAACACTTCAGTGGGCTCCTCACTATTCATATAATTTATAAAAATGGCTTGAGGGCTGGGCAGCATCATTTAAATACAAAAGTGGGTATTTTGTTACAGTTTAATAGTAGCACAAGGCATTTGAAGTGGTAGATCATGCTATAAGTAGGCCCACTTCTCAGGAATGAGCATACCTGCTGTACACTGTAGCTATTAAGATACTTTGAGGGAGGATATTCCTCTCTGTTATTTTGCCACAACTATCTTATCTCCTCCAAAAACTCTTGTTTACAGCATTAATCTGTCAAGAACCCAGCAGAGTGATTTATAAGGGGGCAAATGCCATAGTCTCATACCATAGCGAACGTGTCCAATGATGAAAGAAACTAGCTTATCTCCTTTATTTTACATTGTCTAGTTGAAAGTTTTAATAACACCAGCAGTATGATAACGACTACTTAATTCTTTTTCAGTATTAGAATAATCATTACACAAAGTATGAATTTAACTTGATTTATAAAGCACCTGTGAATAAATTATCCTTGTTTGTCATGTTTATCAAACATTTGCTTTTTAAAGGGGTTGTTCATCTTCCAGCCTTAAAACTTCTTACTGATAAGTTATTTTTGCATCAAAAATGTACCAACTTCAAGCATGTCTTTAAAAATATTCTATATGCAATTACATTCAAAATATAATTACTAACTAACAAAGAATTTTTAATTCTTATTGTTATAGGGTAGCAGGGAGTTGCAGGGTCCCCTTTAGGCAGCTTACTGTTGCAGCCTCCTGAGGGGGGCGTCCATAATGTTGCAGGAGGGATCTAGGATGCTAGTGCAGAGAGCACTGCTAGAAGAGCCAAATTTTGAAAAGTTTGAAGACCGTGAATTCGGCTATTAAAGTTACATGGGCAATTACCAGGGGCAGCAGGGGCACTGCCGCCTAAGGCGAGTTTCATTAGTGCCGCACCCCTGGGGAGTTGTTAGGGCTACATGACCTTTAGTGGAAGTTATGATTTAGGAGGTAGCTTAAAACATAAGAACAGACCAAGGTCCAATAGTGTGATGTCTTCAGGGTTATTTTTTTGGAGTAACTTGCCTAACTGCTAGTTAATCCAGAAGAAGGTGAAAATCCCTCCTAAAGTATCTCCATTCAGGGTATAATGGGAGTGCGTATTTTTACATTCAAAGTGTATAGCACAACATTGAATCTCAGCCTAAATAGTTTGTCCAGATCTTGTTGCATAATCGCCACATCCCAGATGGAATTAATTGGGCTGCATAGTAAAGTGTCATCTACAAACACAGATATATTTCTTACAAAGGCGTTTCCCAGTATTCAGGCAAAGGTCAACGAAGGAAAAAAAACAGTGAAAACAGCAATAAATCGATAATTTAGAGTGTACCAAGGAATATTGAAATTAAGATCTACAATCAGACATTAAACCCAGCTCCCCAACATGGTTTTATTTAATTTGTGAGTCACATTGCACCATTATAACATCACACCAAACTTACATGGGTAAGGTGGGAATGTGTGAATAAATGCTTCCCTTTTTATGTCTTACTTTCTATTCGGTCATACTGTATACAGTATCTGTTGAGGGTGAAGGTCCATTTCTACTCAATGATCCACTTAATCATTAGGGTATTGTGGGGTCTACCAAAGCTTTAGGTATTCCTGTCCATAAAATGTATACCACTCTGATCCGCCATAGACTTCCATTTGCATAAAATGAACTTCCCCTTTGTACTTCCCATTTTTATTTTCAGCTACTTGTACAGCTTAAGACAAATGGTCTCACAGGTGGGCAGTTATGGTTGTATAAACTATCTTTGCATTCTCTATTGCCCTAACAAATGCAAACTGAGCCCCTGGTTTTACTGAGTTTTGATCATGAACTCA
This sequence comes from Xenopus laevis, assembly GCF_017654675.1. Taxonomy (NCBI): domain Eukaryota; kingdom Metazoa; phylum Chordata; class Amphibia; order Anura; family Pipidae; genus Xenopus; species Xenopus laevis. The sequence goes on from NC_054376.1 coordinate 66,176,648, forward strand.
GTTTGTTACTGACTGATTTCTTGTTTGTTCTTATGTTGTTCCCTTTTATGTTCTCATCTGTGGTTAAAATGTACTTTATATTTGCCATCCCTGTGTGTGTCTGGCAGTATTTATCACAGTTGTGGGCTTTCACAGCATCTAACTGTAAAACTATTGCTATTTTAGAGAAAGTTAAATAATGAGCGATCCAATATATAACATGGTATAATTTGATACCTTGGAATCAAGGCCACCACTTACAGCTAAGTCTCTATTTGCCAGTAAAGAGCATGGAACAGCTTTGTATTTAATGAGATACTGCAACTGCAAAAGAAAACAACATTCGCTAAACACCTGCAATTCTGCTCTATACATACACTATTCAGAAACTTGCTGATTCAGTGGGAATGCTGTACAATATAAATAGCCTTATTATAATTGAATATGTTTAATGCTACCTGGACACTTTGGAAGCACCGCTCTGGCACTGTTTTCAGAAATAAAAAAGCAAGAATATCAACTCCCCATTGCCTACTTTTATTCAGGCCAGCAAAAACATTTTAAAGTATTTCTCAACTACAGTATGAAAAAGTTTAGTATAATCAGTCGCTAAAATGTTATCGGTATAAATCGCCTCTAATGTACAAATTAGGGATTTATACATTTTAAACCACCCCAAAAACCTTCAGGGGTAGCAGGTGTTGTTCTTATCCTCCTTAAATATCCCATTATGTGCCATTGATGCTTTGCTTTATGCTGCAGACCTGACCCACTCATACCAAACATAGATTATAGAAATACATTTGTCAGTGATTTGAGAATCAGTCAAAAACTGGTAACAGCTTTTTCTACCCTTTTAATTTTCTGTAACAGAAAATATATAATGTAATAAACAACCTTATCAAAACTACCACCAATTTATAAGCATAAAACCATTTAAAACTGAAATCATACAAATAAGCTTTTCTATAATTTCTTAAAAAACGTAGTAGCATATTTTCCACCATCTGCTCTGTGGCATGAGTAAGCAGGAAAGACATAAAGGCAAAGTACAAATAAGAGAATGCAATTAACACAGCTCTGCTGGTAAAGGATTTGTTAAAACTCTACTACAATATTGACACAATAACACTGATAAAATTTTAAGTACCTCTAAGTTTCATGTATTATTATCTTAAGCGTTACTGGTATTGCATAGCAGATTTTGCAATCTTAAGTAAACCATAAGGAATCTGTCCTTTGCGAGATGACAAATCTCAATCAGTCAATGGAGCGGTCATACAGATATTTAACCACTCACACTGATTATTATCAGAGGTCTACTCACTCATTAAGGGGCATATTTATCAAGGATCGAATTTCGAAATAAAAAAACTTCGAAATTCGACCACTGAATTTGAGTACGAAGTAAAATCATACAATCAAACGATTTAACCCTTCGAATCGAACAATTAAGGATTTTTTAAAAAAATGTTTTGACTTCTCAAATCTTGCCCAAAAGCCTCAGATAGGTCCCACATAGGCTAAACAGCAATTCGGCAGGTTTAAGGTGGCGAAGTGTCGAAGTGGAAGTTTTTTAAAGTGACAGTACTTTGATTTTCGAGTGGTCGAATTTTCGAAGGTTTTCCAATTTGAGTCGAAGTCAAATTTGGCCTATTCGATGGTGGAAGTATCCAAAAAATACTTTCTAAATTCGAAGTTTTTTGATTCGAAAATTCACTTCGACATTTGATAAATCTGCCCCTAAGTGTGATCATCTATTTAAAAAGAAATACATGGTAGGTCATGGTAAGCAGTAAGATTTAATTATTTTTTTTATTTGGCCTTATTGACTGTTTTTGAATCAAAAGCACATCTGTTATGTTGTATCAGTGGTGGTGCTTTACCCCTTTGAGTAGTTGCGTCTCTATGGTCTGGGCTGCAGGCTGTGACTGCAAGGCCTGCTTCCTCTATAGCTGAGAAGAATATACCCCTCCCCCAGTCGCCCCCTTACCTGCTGCGGGGACCGGTAAAGCAGGCGGACAGGAAACTCTGCCATTGGGCGGGGAGTAGGTGGGAGGGAGATTGATTTGGGATTGTAGTGCACCAGGCCCTTCAAATATTTTTTTACTGGGGGACCCAGTGCACTCTGCCTTTGAGCCACTGAAGGTTTTTAAAACAAGCCTTACAAGCAGAGGTTGATAAACAATTGTGTACAAACATTGACTTTTTATCGTTTATAACAGCTTGTCAACTCCAGATTGTGGGTCAGACTGAGAGCTGTCACAAGGGTTCACCTAGCAACTAGTCAACGCCACATCGTTGGTTAGACCGATTGCCGGCAATTTCTTTCTGTATTTCGTGTACAAATTGTAGCCAAATATTGCCTATAGCTGCCATTCAGTCTTTAAAAAAGGGAATTATTCACAGATGCATGTTAATTGGCTAGGGCTAAGGGTAAGTGCACCATTGGTCTTACTACTTAGCCACACTGTTTGCTGGGGGACTTGATTTTGAATGCACTACAAACTTAGAATTCTAAAGGATAGTGTAGTACTCATGCACAATGGGGGGCCTTGACCTGGCAAATGGGCAAATTATGGCACCAACAACTAATTTTTTTGTAATTATTTTTAAATGCAAACTGTGCGGTGGCAATTTTTCTCTCTTTGTGTATAAATATTGGCTTTTATCGTTTATAGCAGCTGGTCCACTCCAGAACGTGGGTTAGACCAAGCACTTGCACAAGGGTGTTTCTAGCAGCTGGTCTCCGCCACAGCATGGGTTAGTGTTAATGATTTCTGAGTTGCAAAACCCGCCTCAGACATAAGTGCCCCACGAGCTACCAGGGGTGGCAAAAAAGCCACTCCTGGTAACTTTAAGAGCCAGATTTCTGTTTTTTAAACCAGGAATTCGACTCTTCTAGTGCAAGAGTGCGAAATTGCACTATCCACAGTAGCAATATGAATGTGATGGGGGAGGGGGGTTCTTCAAAAAAATAGCAGTGTCTGCATTTTTCTTTACAAACTCAGAAATTCATTGTATAAACTGAAAACTGAAAACAAGATTTTGCTTTCCTTTGAATCACTGAACTAATAATTAGTTGTATAAGCAGTGTTTCTGAGAACTGCTGCACATCTGTTTTGCATGGAGTTGACCAACTTCTGGCACCTGTTACATTCCACAATTCTTCTGCATTTCTTTTTTTGTCTCAGAAACAGCATTTTTGATGTCTATTGGATTGAGGTCCAGGGATTGGGCTGGCCACTCCATAATGTCAATCTTGTTGGTCTGGAACCAAGACATTGTTCATTTACTGATGTGTTTGGGGTCATTGTCTTATTGCATCCAATTTCAAGGGCATTTTCTCTTCAGCATAAGCCAATATGACCTCTTCAAGTATTTTGATATATTGAAACTGATCCATGATCCCTGGTATGTGAGAAATAGGCCCAACACCATAGTATGAGAAACATCAACATATCATGATGCTATGCTTCACTGTCTTCACAACGAACTGTGGTTGAATTCAGTGTTTGGGGGTCGTCTGACAAACGGTCTGCAGGCCCTAGACCCAAAAAGAACAATCTTGCTTTCATCAGTCCACAAAATGTTGCACCGTTTCTCTTTAGGCCAGTCAATGTGTTCTTTGGCAAATTGTAACCTCTTCAGCATGTTTTTTTTTTTTTTTTAACACTGGGACTTTGCAGGGGCTTCTTTTCGATAGCTTCACATAGGCGTCTTCTAATTGTAACAGTACTCACAGGTAACTTTAGAATTTAGAGTTTTTTCTATCTGTCTATTCGAATGGTAGTTTTCTGTTTTTTTCCATGTCTTTCAGATTTTGGTTGCCATTTTAAAGCAGTTGAGATCATTTTAGCTGAGCAGCCTATCATTTTCTGCACATCTTTATAGGTTTTCCCCTCTCCAATCAACTTTGTCATCAAAGTACTCTGTTCTTCTGAACAATGTCTGGAACAACCCATTTAACTCAGATTTTCAGAGTGAAATCCACTATAAACATCATGCACAACATTTGCTGCCTTCCTTCCTTCCTTCCTTCTTTCCTTAAATAATGGACAGAATTGACCCTGTTTTTTCACAGAAATAATGACTTCACTAAGTGAACTCCACACTGCTATTTTTTGAATAAGCTATTATTATTTTGAACAAGCCTCAATTAATAACTCAATTACAAAGAATCATCAGCATGCATGTCATGACTCTTGGGACTGTTAGTTTTCTATTACTCTGCTACAAATTATTAGTAAATTATTTCCCATGTTTCAAACAAAAACAATGATTGATTAGGTTAGTGTTGTTGTACCGCTATCTTTCTGAACACAACTGTATATAGCTTGCTAATATATAAGTGGGTGTTTTCTATATATATCAAAGCCTCATAGAGTGCAATAAGTATAGCAGTGTTGGGTGGTGTAAAATTTTGGTGTACCATGCTACTCACAATGCTGTCTTTTCTCTCTCAACAGTGTTGGAATCTTGGCATGTTTGTCAGCACTCCTTAGAAACCTCAGGTTCACTCTACCCAGACAGATTTTCCACTTGCATGTAACATGGTTTATACTAGTACAAACTTACAGTACCTATAAAAATCAACTTAGATCCCTACTTGTAAGAGTTTATAATCAAGAAGAGGAAGTCTGTGCACTTTGTGATAATCAGTTTCCTGTTAAAATCTGTGTATGTTTAGGCAACGCTGAATCCAGCTCAGCTGAACTCTCTATAGTGCTTTGAACCTCAGCATTCACAAAAGCCCATTTTTGCATAGTATGCTTGTATTTTAATTTAGGAAACTAGATTTGATTCCTGCTGTTTTCCATTTATATAATAAAAATAGCTGAAAAGAATATATATGTGTTCTGTATGCTGCACCCATTGCATTCAGTATATCATTTGTTTGTTATTATCTTTTAGAAATTATCATCATTCTAAGTTGTTTTCTGGTAACAAACATCTTTCAAATCATAATTGTATGCGATTTGGTAAAGTAAGGAATAAAAATGTGTGAAAATGTATTACATCTAATCATAATATAATATTATGACTGTTATAATACTTAGAAAATGTTCTGGAAAATGTATTCACAAAAAATAAGTAATGATTGCACAAAATGTAACAATACAATTAACAAATTAAAAACTCATAACATGTACTGTATTAAGTAGAATATGACATGTGCAAGAGAATAATGACGTTATTTTCAATAACATAGAAGAAACTTTTCAAAATGAATGAAAACTGCATTTACCATAATGGTAAGACTTTTTTTTATGGAGTTTGAGTTGGAAGGGTGCTTTGCATTTATGACAGACGCACAATAGCAAACTGAGGAGATACAGCTATCACACCTTGAGAAGGATGCACACAGCCTCCTGGTAAACCATATGTGATGAGGAGCCATTGACTTGTCTACTTTATACTATGGCTGCGAGAGTGTTTGGACAGTTGGTGGATAAGGAAAGCTCTTATAGTAATGATTGCATTTACTTCAGGCTCATGGGACCATTAACATTTCTTAAATACCTTGTATGTGCAGTACAAAAATAACACTAGTAAATTCTCAAGACATAAGATAGTAAAACAATGTAAAATGTGTGTTTGGCAGCTGTATTATTTTCGTTAAATATGCTCTTTGGTTCTTATCTGAAGGGGGGATGAATATGTAGGAACTTAACGGAAGTTGAGTAAAAACATGTTATCTTGAGTGAAAGATCAACTGAGCAGTAGATAAGGAAGGGGAGGTTATATTCCCCCTAGAACTCAATGGCTGTTGGCCAGTGGAAGAAGAGTATAGAAACTATTAAGTTAGTCATAATTTTTTCATCTACTGAAGTTTTGCATGAGATCACACATCTCTTATAACCAATATCTTAGAAATTAATCTCTTTGTAAATCCACTGTAGAACAGTATTGCAGTCCAGACCACTGGCTGATATGTAAAAGTATGATAAACCCACAAACCAACACTTAAACAAACAGGCCATAAATGTTTTATTGCTGAACAATACTGTACAACAGGGGTCCCCAACCACAACCAACGACTTTTTTTTTTTAATAATAATAGGCAGGGCATTGGAATTTCTCTGTACAAGGTGGAACAGATCAATGGAAGGGCCGGCTCAGTGTGGAGGGAGGCTGTGGTGCACTTAGTGACATTGGCACATTAGTTAAAAAAAAACCCAGACTCATACTACCGGGCACCACTACTTCAGCCGACAATTCAATGTAGGAGTCAGATCAAAGGATGGGCTCCAGGTGGAGTAAGTTTGTGTGACACTTAGATATACTGTCATTGTGAATATTTACCTTCAGCAGCCACTGACCCAACAGACAGTTTATTACAAGAGCTGTCTAGGCTCAATACCGGACGTGCCGTAACCCAAGTTCAGAGCCGCATTTCGGATGGATGGAAGGGTGGGCTCCAGGTGGTGTTAAACTGTGGCGCTGTATTTCACCGGGGTTAATGTGTCCATCAACCTTCTGTTCACAACTCTATGCCGCCAATCTAGTAAGGCATTACAACAATACAGTGCACAACAGTCCTGGGTGCTGTGTACTGTGGCTCCCACATTTATTGTTCCCGAAGATGCCACTGCCTATTAACCTTTTAATCTCACATATTAGACTACGGTTATTTTAAGTTACCAATAAAAGTTACGTCTTACTTCAGCAGAATAATATGACTATAATTACGTGGGTTGGTGCAGTTTCAAAAGGGTCGCTCCTTTATGCTCTTTACCCATTTCATGTCCCGAACCACAAGGCTGTGGACTGGTGTTGGGCCGCGGGCTGTGCTGATCCAGGCTGCAGTCTATATAGCTGCAAAGACAATGAGAAAGGCCCCAACTACCTGCAATCTCAGCTCCCTGGCACGCCATCTCCATGGCAACAGATGTGTAAAGCCCAAGAAGCTTTCTACTGAATGCAACAAGCACCAAAATACAGTTTGGACAGGTTTTTTTTTGTAAGCTTGAAATGCCTAACGCCCCCCGCTTTAAGTAAAAATTATTTTTCTTAATATACAGCTCTTCATTCAACACCTCTTTTAACAATAGGGTGATTTAGGGATAAAGGTGCAAACAAGTGAATGACTATAAGCAATTACAATAGGGGAGGCTTCCCTCATTAGTCAGATAACATAAACCATGATTACAGGGTTCAGAGAAAATATCTCCTGTTCATACTTAGAGCTTGCGTTTAGTTTTCTTCAGAAATAGTTTGTTCTAATTTGTACAATTTGATGGTCAGTAGGAGTTAATGAATGACTACTAGTGTATTTTAATTATATATACTATGTCTAATATAGCTATTTGCTGAAAAATGTGAATGTGTGATTTGTTTAAGGCACCACTGAGAAGCATGATTAATTATAAAATCAATGAATACCTCACTGTAGAAATGGAAGGAGGGGGCGAGGTATCACAGCATTCTTTGCAATCACCTCTTTGGCAAGCAGAATGCTGCTTATTTGCATGGTTATTAAAGTTTTCGCCAGCACATATGGTTTGCCTCTGCTAACTGTAAATAAAATCGGAACATTCTGTAGCTGTCAACTTAACGTTGTTTTAATCTGCAATACTGTTGAAAATATTCGGGAGAAAAGTACAGTTTATTTAAGATGTCTACAAACTGCTGGAGGCTTGTTGTGAAATAAAAGGCTCACAATGTGAGTTATTGTTCTACTCTACTCTCTGCTCCATAATGGAGGACTTACATACAGTCTGATTTTGTAATTTTATTCACCTTCCTTGTGACCCAGGCTGTCAAAAAGTCAATGTAGTGGTGTTTTCCTACACTAAATTATAGTTACAGCAAATAAATAATGGCTGCTAGTTGAAAGCAAGTGTGAAAGAAAATATGACCTGCTGTAAATTATTTCAAGTGTGGGGATTTGATGGCTGACATGTTTAGGATGAATATAATACTTGTAATGAATGCAAACTATAACTATATGTACAGGTATGGGATCCATTATGTGGAATGTTTGGGCCCTGGGGCTTTCTAGGTAAGGGGTCTTTATATAATGTGGAGCGTTATGCCTGGCAGCTACCAAAATTATTTAAACATTAGAAATCAATCAATAGGATTGCTTCACCCTTCACATGGATTTATACTAGGTTAGCTTACATTGGGTACAGTCTTATTATTACAGAGAAGAGTAAATCAGTCATTTGGGATTAAAGAGATACTTGAGGAAAATGACATTGCTGTATTTCAGAACTTTCTGGATAACCAATTTTAAGTGTGGCTAAGCCATGATTAGACAAGTTGCTACTGGGTAGTGATAATGGCTTACTTATGTTTTTTACTTTAGTTACTCCATAAATGGGTTGCAGAAAAAAACGAAGCCATTTAGAACAAACAGTACAAGATAGTTAATTACCATAGAGTCACTTTCATATTTCCTTAAACCCCTCTTATTGCCGCGCAACATGATCCGGCTCAATTTATCAATGCAACTAAGTTTATTATTAATATCTGAAAGCATTACTTTATTATATCACTTGCTGTAGTTCTGAGAGTATTCAGTGCTACAAAAAAGCATTCTTCTCCCCAAATTTCACCAGTACTGGTCTTAAACCTGCAATAATCTTTCTGCTTCATTTGGACTAATAAGGGATACAAAGTTTCTGTATCTTTTTTTTAAAGGAAATTATGAAGGCCACACTCTTGTTACAATTTTTTTCAAAGAATTGTGGTAGTATAAGCAGCGGATGCCACCCACATGGAGAAGGTGCTCCCAGTGAAGGCAGTCACAAGCCTTCACAATATGGAGGCTCTCTTTTTAAGCATGTGTTTGACATGGCTGCTTGCACCACGAGCTGCCTCCCAGTATTGGGGGCATAGCACTCACTTCCACCATTTTATGCAAAAAAAAAAGGGTTGGTCTCCCAACTGGAATGTGGCTCTATTAGCCTACCTCTGGTGAGAGTAGCAGTTTTACCCTCATAGGTGGCTTGTAACACTAACAGACAATACAGAATAACTTTGTTTTCTTATTGTTATGGTCCCAACCACCCTGTGCTGCTATAATATCCATCTTGAAACAGGCATCAACTTTCTTGCTATTAACTACACAACGGCATATGATACACTATATCCAGAATTTAGCATATCATGATGGCTTTTGAAGGTAAGGTATCACTAATATTTAAATTGTCATAACTTTGTCCCTTGGAAATAATGAACTTTCGAATATTATCACAAAAATGATGGATCTTTTCTAAGTTTCTAAGAAAAAAAATTCAAGTTATTCTTCTATATTCTGCTGTTTCTCTGCATGCAGGGGCAAAGTCATACAGTTCAACTAAATATATTGCTGTCTGTTTCCTATGTTTAGACAATATATTAGGCTAACTTTCTAGATAGTGTACAACGTTCAGCTTACTAGTGTAGAATAACTTGATTATTTCAAAAATGATTTTAAATAGTTAGTTTGTTATATTTAAATTTCAAAGGCATGAAGCCTAAATTAGATTTTCGTTTTTACTGTGGTAGTCCTTAAAAGTCAAATGACTAAAGGTCTGGACAACTGTACAATAAAATGATCTCTTCATAATTGATACAATTTAACTATTTGTTTTCAAAATGTACAGTATCATGCGGTTTAGGGTTGTATTTAGTTTGGGATTCATCCATATCTTCTGTGGAACCATGGATATTTGGCTGAACCCAAAAACAAGTGCCTGAATAAAATTTGGCAGAATGATGCATATTTCCAAATTCTATATGTGTCAACAAACACCTCAAATGTGTAAATTTGCCAAAACTTTATATTGATAACTAGCGGAAATCTTTAAGGTCCAAATTCAGTATTGACATGACTGAACCCTACTTCAACTGTGTTCTGCAGAAGTATTTTTATTGCGGAACACTGGCAAAGACTAGAGATGTACTGAACCACAATCTCCTGTAAAGGTGAAACCACGAGTAAAAATTTTTATCCACAATTCTATTAAGCCACCACGGCCCTGATTCATTCGTCCCCAGCTGAATCCTGCGTCCCTGAAGAACCGGCTCTATGAATGGAAATCTGTACCAAATATTACGCAGTACACAATCAGGGTTATATAATAAAAGGAACAAAGTTTGCTACAAGTCTAACCAAATATAGCAACCAATCAGAAGGGAGCATTTACTGGGCACCTGTTTAAATAGTAAACATCTTAATGATTGCTATGGGCTACTGTGCCTGGTCAAACAGTGTTTATTATATTCCCGCAAATAACTTCTGAAAGATCAATTGAAGTAAGCATTTTGTTCTAAGTTATTGAGGCAGTATAGCTTAGAAAGCATGGATTAAGCAAGTTATTTTCTAAATTTTCCCAAATGACTAAAATGCTTTCTATCTTAATTAAAATACAACACTGCACTTAACCCTTTAGCAATTACAAGATGGTAATAATCTAACCATAATAAATAGACACCAATATGCCAAGCTATCCCCAAACATTTTCCATGTCAATTATTCAGAAATGGAATTGGGTTTGTCTGATGTAAAAAGATACTTCAAAGGTTATAATCATTATGCATAAAATTTTACAATTTGTATTAATGCATCTCATTAGCAATTACACATTACACTGGGGTCCCATCGGACACTTGTGAACAATACGTTATGATATTGCACATATCTTGTGTTTACACCATTATGCTGAAACCAACAAGGACTGGGAATAGAATTATTTTTTCAGGAAATATATTTGTATGCCTTATCAAAACTTTCAGGATAATCTAGAATTTGCTTCTTGCATTTTCTTCAGTATACAATGTTTTCTTGGATAACACTGAATTGTAAAATTGTTATTCTGCCTGCTTAGTGGAATATATATTTCTGTACAACAAATCTGAATGAAATAAAGGGAGAGGGAGTTTAGAGTGGTAATGCTGTGCTTTATTTGTGAAGTTCAATTTAAAGGGACAAACGAAAAACTTGAGAAAGGTCCCAATTGGGACTGAAATGTCACTTTGACTATACATGCTTTATTAAAATATATTTTTCAGCTTTTTCAAAATATCCCATTGTTGCTTGTTCTTTTTGAATACTATGTACAAGTTTTAACAGTTTAACTTATATTTTGAGATAGAGAGAGAAAGTAGCTTGAATGATGAAGATTTCTATAGGGGACAGGGAGTTGTTACTACACAAATGTTATGTGTGGTGAATACATAAATTACAGTCTCCATGGACTTAACTAAGATGCAGTTCCCTGTTTTTATTGTTCTTGTTGTTTCTTGTTGTTTAACATGGCTTGGATCTGGGATGTAATTTGCCTTTAAAAGGTTGATGTTTTGTAAACCTGTGTGAAGAATATGTGCCAATGGCTTGATAAAGGTGCTTGGAAGCACCAAAACATTGCAATTTGTTTGGGCCTGAGAAAAGAAAGTGTAAACTTTCCAATACATTTCCCTTTTTTGCCAAAGTCTACTCAGCCTGGTTCTACATGGTGAATTGTTAAGATGAAGTTACATCATCAACATTACTACTGTATTTCAATGACATCATATCCTATATTCAAAAGTCATAAAAAAAGAAAAAAATTATGTTTAAAAGTTTTAACTGTTAAATATGTTATTTACACTTTTTTAACCATTGGTAGCTCATGTCACGTTTGTTTTAGGGTAAGGCCAGACGAGGAGATTCGGGGAGATTTTGTCGCCTGGCGACTTATCGCCACGTCTTTTGCGTGACTATCTCCCCGAACTGCCTCAGCGTCCTTTCCCCATAGGCTACAGCGCAAAATCGCCTGCGCTAATGCACACGCGGCGATGTGTTTACAATAGTCGCCCAAAGTTGCCTCAAGACGCTGAGGCAGTTCGGGGAGATAGTTGCGCAAAAGACGTGGCAATAAGTCGCCAGGCGACAAAATCTCCCCGAATCTCCTCGTCTGGCCTAACCCTTAGGTTTGGCTCATTTTTAGGCAATAGAGGATCTCTTGTCTTTTAATTTGCTTCCTTGGACATTATTAATTAGAAGTTGTTTACAAACAGTATGGCATGTATGTACCCACCAAATTTAAAGTGTAAGTATATTAATGAAGGTTCACTAGGAAGAAAGTAATGCTAGAGAAAATTTGCTAAGAAACATTTGAGCTAACACATTTTGCTAGCAAAATAAACCCGTGCTCATGTAATGAGACAAATTTTTGCATTTTGATGAATAAACGTAGTCATAGTGAATTAATATCTGCTTTAGTAAAGCAGCTGTCAGGGAACGGTTATCTTGTTACCTCCCATTGTTCTGTTGATAGACTGTTGGGGGTGTGAAGTGACATGCAGTGTAGCAGTAAAGTTTATCAAAGCACAAGTCACATGGCTGAGGGAACTAAGAAAATATCTGGCTCCACATCAAATTTCAAAATTAAATATAAAAAAAGTTTGCTCTTTTGAAAAATTAATTTCAATGCAGGATTCTGCATTTAACAAATGCTTCTTGTAAAATAAAACATGTATTCCCATTACAGAATCCCTTTCATGTGTATTTAGAACAGAGCTGTTTTTTGCCTGGGTTATGGTGTTCAAGGATACTTTTTTTTATTTATTTTTTTTATAAAAGTGTTGAAATGCTTGTTACATAATCATGTGTGCTTAAAGTACTAAAGAACATTAAATATTTCACTGGTGATAATTCTCACATCAAGGTCATTGATTGAATCATAATTTCTTACACAATCAACAATGTAAATAGGACCATTGGTTCATTGCCTATAAACTGCATCAGTCAAATGCATATTCAGTAATGAGAAAAGTACAGCATTTTCTGTATATCAGAAGTGGTCCATGCTTATTACTATGCTTTATATGTTGATACATACAAATAGGTTCACGGCTTATGAATACTGTATTTGACTGAAAATAAATGGGAAGCATAACATAACCAAAGCACCTGGCCTCACAGGCTATCATGCCTCTGAAAATTCGTGGTTATTAACTGAAGGCTAGGTCAGCAGCCATGGTTAACAGTCAGTCAGGGACATGTCTAACTTGCTAAAAAAGAGTCACATGAAATGGTGTTCTTCCTTGAGAGTAGCAGCAGCAATTTAAAATAGCATAATATTAAAAAAAATATATTTTATTTCTTTTAATGATAAAGAGCAATATTTTTCTGCCAAAAGGCAGCCCTGAAATAATATGGCAGTTTATTTGTGCTGGTAAGCAATTTAAAACCATCTGCTTGGCCTCGTCATTATAATTGGTAGCAATAAACTCATTTCACCTTTGTGTATACATTTCTCTACTGACTCCAAAAGAGATTTTGTTTAGAGAGTAGCAAATAAGCTTGGTGTCATTCTCCATTGTATTTAACATATTCATCCTAGGGCTCCTAGTTATAAAGGTTTTTGCAGTCTTGATGAGATGTGACAGTTGATACAGACAAAACAATATATGCTTTAAGTAATTTCTACATAAAAGAATCATTTTAACTGAATGCAGTATATACTCTATTATATCAAATGCATTCTTTGAAAACTATTGACTTTAAGACTGGCTAATAAGATATTGATGCTGAATGAGTTATGGAAATATCTTCAGGTGTTTTTTGCCAGCTGTCACGGTTATAAAATATCATTAAAATGAATAAAAAATGTCTGTCCACGCTGTACATTTCTGATATATGTACAGCATATATTTTCAATAACATTTCCTATTAGTTCGAAGTTGTTGACGGAAATTGTATTGGTCTAGTAGTGCATTCATGCTTTAACAGGCAATTTAAACTCTACTCGATTATATTCTATTGTTTCACTTTTATACTTAAGAACAGAGAACAAATGTTGTAGCATGCTGTGGTATAATCAGAAATGAATGCAAGAATCTCATAAATCTGCTGCGCCAAGGTTCCTACATGCCCATATCCTCATTGTTTGTCAAGTTGTATATAAGTTATTTTCTTAAGAATGGCAAATGTGGAGACCAACTTCAATCTGCCCAATAAATGATTTAAAAAAAAAAAAAAGCGTAATTCAAAAAATATAAACCAAGATCACTTCTGCTATGCATTTTTACCAAGTTATGCATAAATAAGAGCCACATATATGTTACTGTTTGCTTGTGCTTCTTACCATGTTTCATTTTTAGTTATTTATAACTTGAACAGCAAGGCACCATATAACACAGAAACCTCACAGTGAAGAAATTGGATAAGTAAAGGGTATATATGATACACAAATATAAATGGTGAAAATAATGGTCCTTTAATTTGCAGTTTTAGTCTTGCTTAACCAGCCATTGCCTCACAATCAGGCTGTCAACAAGGTGGGTATCAGCTCCCACAGTGCTGCTATAATATAATCCCAATACAAAAACAGAGAATCTGTTACAACCTAGCATTCAGTAAGCAGGGTGTGACACCATTGGGCATGCAATCAGCCAAATAAGCACAATTGGGCTGCCAATTATGAAAGAATAGTTGCCTTTTGCATTTTAGAAATGTTTCATAGACAGCTGAATGATGGCAGTTTCTAAGGGAACACAACTGCAGCTTTTATATGTTTCCAAACTGTAGTTAAAAAGTTATTGCAACCAAAGAATGCAATAAAATTGGCTTTTGTTAAACATAAAGCTTCATTTAAAAAAAACTGTTTTAGGAAGCAGTAGAAACAAATCAAAACATAACTTATATCATAAAAGGGTTTAAATGTCTTTCTTTATAGAGGTTACACAACAATTTTGGCAAGACTTCTATCAAGTTATAATTGTTATGATATATTTAAGGGTTGAGATTAGTTTTATAATATCTCAAAACTAATCTTATTAACCTTTAATTGCCAAGATTGTCCCATTTATTATAGATAATGGATTTGATATACACTTAAATACAAAACCAACAATATAAAATTACTTGAATAATAGAATTAATCATATTAATTATAGTCATCATATATATATTATGAAAGATCCACACTCACAGGTCTTAAAAATAATAAGAGAATGTACCAAAGAAGTATAAAACAGGTCCAATTTTTAATCTTTCCAAAGCTCCCCCTTAGAAGAAATGTAACACTAATCCCTTCTTACCATAGCAGTTTCATTAGATAACGTGTAAATTAGATGCCCAAAGAAGAATATACAGACATTAAGGAAAAATTAACTTTCTGCCAAATCTCATTAATACATTTGTACAGGCAAAAAGTGTGTTAGATCTGCAACATGTTCGGGGTTCCATTTTCTAAGCTTTGTAGAGAGAAACTAGGCCTGACGTCTCAAAGTTAAATTAACCACGATGCTTGTCTGACTTCTATTTTAATTCAGTTCTTCCATCTGTTGTATACAAGGTGAGGTCTGAACTGTTTGATATGAAGTGCTATCCCGTCCCTCGGCTTTACATTAGGCACTATGCAACCTAATTCTAGAGAGTTTGGACCAAAAGGAATAGAATTATAATCTGAAGACCTAGACAGTCCATAAAATGCATTGTTTTACAATAGCCTTGAGTTCTGCATGTATCTATGTACCAAGCTGTTACAATTTATTATCTGTTGTTTATATAGCACCGACACATTTATACGGTACTTTGTAGAGATAAATAGAAATGAAATATCAATCAAACCAGTCCCTGTCTTAGTGGAGTTTACAATCTAAGGTCCCTATCATATTCTCACATGCTATGATCAATTTCATCAGAATCTAGTCATCCTGCCTGTATATTTTTGGGGTGTAATAGAAAACTGCAGTAGAGAGGGGGAATCCTTTGCAGACATTGAGAGTATTTACAAACAGCAGCCCAGCTGCAAGGCATACGTGATCACAACTGAGCCATCCTAATGGAAAGTAATGTATTGAATGCACCAAATATATTCCATATATTTATATACTTTCTATTTCCACAAAATATACTGTATAAACAGTAATATATAAAGTAATGTGAAACACCATGATATCTATGATGTTATGATTATTCCTGATAAAAACAGCTTTGTTGACAAGATTGTGCGAAAATGGCATTTGGTGGGGAAAGCTTGTGTTTTATTGAATTCTTCAGATCATGAGGAACAGCTTACCTCTGCCGATAAAAGATTTGCTGTGTTAAAATTATCATCAGCAGATATCACAAATCAGCTTTAATTAAAGAAGTTCAAGAATAGTGACAAGAAAATCTGTCCTTTCGCTTCGCCAAGAAATCTCAGAACAGCTTTTTCACAGTGGCGGCACAACTTTTTCAGCACACACCTTGGAGTCTGTGGGGCAGATTTATTAGGGTTTGAATGGTAAATTAGAATTTTTTAATTTCTTTTTGTATCAAAACTCACAAATTCAAATTTAAAAGCACCAACTGGAATGTAAATTCAAATGTGAGATTTATCACACCTCAAACTTCTTTGAAGCAGGCACTCAAAAAGGCAGACTTCTACCAGGCAAAGGTTTTCAAAGTGAAAAATAATTTATTGTATCCATAGCCTTACACGTTTCGTATTAAACACTTAATCATAGGCTCTATGATTATGAGCATATGATTAAGTGTTTGTTAACACGAAATGTGTAAAGCTATGGATACAATAAACTATTTTTCACTTTGAAAACATTTGCCTGGTTGAAGTCTGCCTTTTTGAGTGCCTGCTTCAAAGAAGTTTGGTTGTCCGCTCCCTATGCTGAGGGCTCAAGGCAGTGCACCTGGGCCACTTCCCAAATGTGGTTGGTTATTATTTTACTAACGTGGAGACCCCTACCTCATATAGTCTATCATTTATCGCACCTCAACCATGGATCTAATTTGAATATTCGCCACCATATAACCTGCCAAGTTCATTTACAAGTCAATGGCAGAGGTCTGTTGAACCATTTATAATTATATTATAATTTTTTAGTTCGGGACTATTTGATAGAATATTAGACGTTCGAGTTTTTTCATAATTAACCTCCCATTCGAGTTGAGAGTACATTCGAATGTATTATAGAAAAAAAATTAAATCCTCATAAATTCTTAATCCGGCCTTTAATAAATAATCCACTATGTGTTTTTTGTGGTGCAACCTGGTGAAAAAAAAGCTCACCACTATAAAGCTGGCCATAGATGTTGAGATTTTTAAAAGATCCGATCGTCATCATCAGACCATGATTATCTCAGAACGATTGTACGAATTGTCCATCAACTAAAAAGACCAATTTGCCAGGAAAACAAAGGGTAGCTGACTGCTTCGCCCTGCAGATATAGATAGATTGCACTGGGGCCGATAAAGATTTTTTAACCTGGCCGATCAATTTTCTCACAGATGTCAGCTGAAAAATCATAAGATGTACAATCGTTCGAATCCCA
Source organism: Xenopus laevis (assembly GCF_017654675.1). Classification (NCBI taxonomy): domain Eukaryota; kingdom Metazoa; phylum Chordata; class Amphibia; order Anura; family Pipidae; genus Xenopus; species Xenopus laevis. The sequence goes on from NC_054376.1 coordinate 66,193,881, forward strand.
CTAACTTCACGATAATTTTGAAGGATTGTCGGGCTTCTGTAAAATCGGTTGTCCGGCAAGAAAAATCTTTGCATCTATGGGGAGCTTAAGAATAAGGATAGAGATGATACATATGTTTTTGGGCTTCTGTACCAGCCCAAGGTCATGGCAGCATGTGATCTGAGCTGCTGAGAGTTACTAGAGCCTAGGAGCTCAATATACGATGTATATTTACAATATAAAATTCAGACTACAAGACTGATTAGAGATTAATGCAGATGTAAATCACATGGTATCCTAAAAATTGATGCTTTCTGCCTAAGAATGTATCAGACTTGTTGCATCAGTAACTATGACAAATATAACCTTGGTTTTGTACTAAAGTTTAGTTTTTGGTGTTTTTTTCTATGTTTTTCTGTATGTTTATTATATACCTAATTATTTCCAGTGGTGTAGAACATGTTTTATAAATACAGTATAATATTTTTGTAAATAAATAATAATAGGAAATGGCCCCCAACATCAAGCTTTGCAACGGCAGTCCAGAACTCATTGAGCATGTACAGTTACATGAACAATGAAGAGGTGGTCTAATAAGATCCACTCGGGATCGGTACAATAATGTCAGCATATAAAATGCAGCATGTTTTTTCACGATTTAGTTCTCATTTAGTTGAATCCATTGTTATAAACCTATGCTTACACACATATGGAAAGGTTCATTGGTGTCAGATGGTGTCAGGAAGTGAGTAGTTATGAACAATTAAATTTTTAGAAAGCTAGCTAAAAGTAGTGATTGTATATCATTTATTACATTCAATTCAGTTTTAAATATAAATGTAATCATCTTATTTGGCTGAGCATGTTTCTTAATTTAATAGTTTTCTTAACTTAATAGTTTTCTTGCTTGATATTAATAATGAGAGATATTTATGACGTTTCATCTGCAACATAAAGACAAAGTATTGTGTTACCCTATAAATGGCCTAAAATATTACAATTTATAAAGGATTCTTTTCAAATTTTACATTTTCATTTTAGCCATTTTTCCCTTTTATCTTTGATCAATCTTTCTTACCTAGTCTGATTTGCTGTTCTAAACATGCCAACATACTGTATATTATAAAATATTGTCAACAATAACATATTTATCACTTGTTTTCTAGTGATAAGGTTAAGAAACCATAAAGCATTTCTATCCTACCGTTTCTTTTCAATTATTATGATTAATAGTATTCTTTAGGGTAGTTTTTGTAATATATTCTATATAAGACCAGTCCATAAGCATTTTAATTATAAATAATATTCCCTGTGAAGAGAGTCGAAGCTTTTATACTGATGGATAATTAATTCCTCCATGACTATCTATTTGATGTTCTGTAAAATACAAAGCAGTTCATTTTAAGTAATCCCTCAAAATTGTGCTTGCTTCTTATCCAAACATTGGATTAAACAATAGGGGTTTCTTTTACAGTCAGCAGCTTCAAAGTGTGCCTGAAATATTATTACTAACCTTCATTTGCTTAAGCCCATTAAGCCCATTTCTTCACATCAATAAATATAAGAGGCTTAAACTAATCAAATCACATACAATTTCAGTGTGAACAAGACAAAAAGGAGCAAAACTTCAATGAAACTTAAACTATTGAATAACTGATTTTAGCAAAGATGATATCATCACACAAGTACTGGATTCTGTTGGGATTGCCACATGTTTTGGGATCTTGCTTATTATAACTTGCCTTTTTTTTGCTTTACACTTTTACAGAAATATGAAATATGAATAAAAAGATGTATGTGTTGTTGTAATTTATTCATTTTAAGCAAAGAACTTTTATAACCACTATTTACAATTGGCTTGGAGAATGGTTTCAGAAGAATGCATACATAGTAACACAATTAATTTCGTTAAACAGTATACAGTTATGCCTGTATCCAACATGATATATGAAATACTATAAATGGGCACTAAAATCTGCCTTTGACAATCATTGAAGGAAAGAATTTAGAAAAAATGGAAATGAAAAGTAGAATAAAAACATTTAATTCCTGCTTGTGCAGCTGAGAAAGAGACAAAGCATGCAGGTGGAAGTCAAGAATATGGATTGATAGGGAGACTACAAACTTGCATAGAAGCTAATTTCTCTGACTTATGCTGCTCTTTTGGAGATCAAGAGAATGTTAGGTTCACAAAAGTTGAGGCCTAATATATAGGAAGGTCATCACTATGAACGCACTACAACTGTTGGTGTGTGCACGCTTTACTATGTTATATATGAAGTTATGAAGTAGCTGCAAATGAAGAAATAAACAAGACAGAAAGAGTAGGAGCATATCGTGGCTGAACTCGCCATGCACCCAGTCTTTACTTTAATGTGTTCAATAAACATAGGTTTAGTTGCCCATTTAGATTGGCATAACATTTAGAGACAGGAGAAACCCCATGTACTGTGTAGGAATCAGTGTTAAATGTTTATATCCTCACAGGTGAGAAGTACTTCCTCAACCTCTTGTACAGCCAAAGTGCCTACTTACAAAACAGCACTTTTCAATTAGACCATCAAAATAAGGAACAATCTCTGCATAGTCCACTCTGCTACACATCAGTCTTAAATTAAAGTTAAAACATAGACACATCGCCCATAGAGTTAAACCTTTTATTTGTATAAAATAAAGTAATGCACTTTTGTACTTTTAAAATCCGTTACATCACAATTTAGTACTGAGCAGCTGGGTTTAATACTCCAACTGACTGGGTAGCTGGCTTTCACCTCCCTCGCATCTGTACTCGGTCTGCTCCCGGTAGTGATGTATTTGCCTTTTAAAATAAAGTTTTAAACTGAATGTGGCCCTCTTTCTTGTATATCTCTAAATCCAGAAAATGTAATATCCTGACTATAAGTAAGGATGAAGTCTAAACTCCTATAATTAGGGAAATGCCAGCAGCACGCTAAAAAATTTGAAGTAGTGTAAGGTTTATTTAACCACAAAGCATACAGGAAAAAAGCAATGTTTTGTGCCACCTGGGCCCTATATCAAGCCAAGCACAATTCCACTACCCACATTTAAAGTATGAGGAAGAGGCGTGGACAAAAACTCCTCTCCTTCTCTTCTGTGACATCACAAAACAAAGTGCAGTACTATATATATAATCCAATCCGAGAAGATACAGTCCATAAGTATCCGATATACCGTCAAGCCAAATACTCAACATACTCCATGGTAGACATTATAGGATAGTGATACTGAAAAAATGATTTTGAAAATAGTGAAACTGAAAATTGTTCATTTTTTTATACATGTTAATATGCAGTAAATGATGTTGGCACTCAGGGTGTTTGATACTAATAACCTTAAAAAGAAAAAGACAGAAACATTTCAGTTTTATATATTTAAGTTACTCTTCAATTGTATATCTCACTGTATGTACAGGACAGAGTCACCTACCCAAAAATAAACATGGCTGGTGTATACGCTCTGTTAAGGTCCCTAGGCCGAATAATGTCCAACTTGTGGATCCACATCATTTCAAGCTTCTTAAGAATAAAAAGTCTATTTCCACCCCTTCTTGGCTCCTCCACAGAGTCAATCACCTAGGATTTGAGCTGGCTAACAGAAAGTCTTGCTGCATGAAAATGTGTAGGGACCGGCAATGTGGTTGGTTTTCTATGAATAGTGGATTTGTGTTTTGAAATGCGGTCATATATCTTCACCCACAGAGTAAACCACATGGGCATTTCAGCAAGTAAATAACATATGTTGATTCGCAAGTGTAGTCATTTTTTATTGCATATGTTTTGCCTGAATGGGGGTGAACAAAAGGAGTTAAACGCTACACTACTTCAAATTTTCCAGTGTGCTGCTGGCATTTTTCCTAATGAGATTTTCTGACCCTTGTTGTAGGCGTGGGTCTCCCAGTATAGCACTTAGTACCACAAAAGGTAAATGTCCATGGCTGGGAGCTCTCTGCTTTTGCTTTTTTTTTTAATTTATTATCACTCATTCATTATCATTGAAGTATTTCAAAAATTCTAGCACTTATTCTTCGTTGCCCTGCCATATGAATTTGATATCATCTATGAACCTGCACCACTCTGGTGTTTGGTTGGATTAGCCCCTTGGCAGTCAAATTAGCTGAAGGGGCATTCTTTATGGTCATTAGTCTGCTACTATGTATGTACTATACATGAGGGCTATGATACAAATAATATAAAACTTTTGGAGGCTGTTCTCTTAAGAGCTTAATTCATTGTTTAAACTGTGGAGCTTGTTTGCTGTGAGCATTGTAATCAATACAACCAGAGCTTATTTTAGCCATTTACAGCATAGTCAATATATTGATGGATACAGAAAGTATTAAGTTAAGCCACAGATCCATTAGCCCCTACAGATTATACAAAACTAAGTTGGCATTAGAAAACATACCATTTGGCTCCAATATAAAGGATGCAGGTGCATGTTTTATTATACAATTCTCCCTTCCTGCATTAGTGATGCTCAAGAGCAGATTGCTAAACTTGCTTGTTGTTTTACTTTCTTGGACAACATTTTACTAAAATGGAATATTGAGTAAAATTATCTTAAATGTAAACTAAAGTCATTCTTTATTTAAATCAGGGACTGTTACCTTTTAATGTATAAGCCAAATATTTACAGTTAATTACCGGTGAAAACGTTTAGACTATAGCAGTTTATAAAAGCAAAATATTTATTAAATCTCTGCAGTAATGCCATCCACATGGAGATTCTCTGATTAATTTATTTTTTCAGAGATTTTGTATTCCCATTGTTAAGTGACAGCGGATTTTTTCCTCTGAAATAATGTGTGAATGTGTGTACCATAGTACAGTTCTTCTTATGGTTCTCTGAAGATAACTCCTTAAACGTTGACAAAATAAGGTGTTGCATTCTTTTGTTAACTTATCAAAAATATAAATCTGCCCATTTTCCGGCCACAGAAAAGGTGGCAACACTACTGTGTGTACCCTTCTTAAAGTTGTGTGATATCTGTCTTTGTGTTAGCAGAGAGCTGATCTGAACTGCATGTGCAGCTTCTTTGCAAGTGAAGACAGATACACCAACCAACTTGTGTGTGAACAGTAACTTGTTTGCTTTATAGAACTCAGCATAAAGACTTCAGGATAACATGTCTGCAACAGGAACTTTCATAGAAAGAACACACACAGGAAGAAGAAAATCACACAGGGCTACAGACATACCTCCCAACTGTCCCGTTTTTAGAGGGACAGTCAATTTTTTGTAACAATTTCAAGATAAGCAAAAAAGTAATTGTAACAACAGTGTAACACATTTTGCCGCGCTACACATGCCAAATTTTTTGTCCCTATTTTTATTTCCAAAATGTTGGGAGGTATGGTACAGGTTAAACATGACATCACATTCCTAAGCAACAAAAGACCCTCCCTGTATTAAGTAACACTTCACTGGGTAAAAGGAATCACTCCCCCTCCCATATGCAATTTAGGCCCAACTCTTAGCTGGCCACTACAGAGGATTTCCATCCATGAGAGATTTTCAGACCTTAGGGGAGCTTAACCCTATGGACCACTACAAAGCTGAGTGATCCCCCCCCCTTTGAGGGCCTAATTTCTGCATAATTTGCAGCTTTCTGAATACCGTGTATACTCGAGTATAAGCCGAGTTTTTCAGAATCCAAAATGTGCTGAAAAAGTTTTCCTCGGCTTATACTCGAGTCAGTGGGCAGTAGCTGAGATTGCAGTCACTTTTAATCATTCCTATACCAACAGTTCGCTTGGGGAGAGACTGCAATATCACATAGCGCCCTCTGTTGGTTATATGAAAGAATAACAATGCACCCTCTGTTGGTTATATGAAAGAATAACAGTGACTGCAATATCACACAGCACCATCTGTTGGTTATATGAAAGAATAACAGTGACTGCAATATCACACAGCACCCTCTGTTGGTTATATGAAAGAATAACAGTGCACCCTCTGTTGGTTATATGAAAGAATAACAGTGACTGCAATATCACACAGCGCCATCTGTTGGTTATATGAAAGAATAACAGTGCGCCTTCTGTTGGTTATATGAAAGATTAACAGTGACTGCAATATCACACAGCGCCCTCTGTTGGTTATATGAAAGAATAACAGTGACTGCAATGTTACACAGCGCCCTCTGTTGGTTATATGAAAGAATAACAGTGACTGCAATATTACACAGTGCCCTCTGTTGGTTATATGAAGGATTAACAGTGATGGCAATATCACACAGCACCCTCTGTTGGTTATACGAAAGATTAACAGTGATGGCAATATCACACAGCGCCCTCTGTTGGTTATACGAAAGATTAACAATGATGGCAATATCACACAGCACAGTAATCCGTTTGGCAATTCTCTGTCACCATCAACTTTGCAAAGAAGTCCGGTTGATCACTGGGGGGGTCGCTTTGGTGGAATGTGCGCTGCTGGGAGACAGGGCTGTAGTTGTGTCTAGGCTTATACTCGAGTCAATAAGTTTTCCCAGTTTTCGTAGGTAAAATTAGGTACCTCGACTACTCGGGTCGGCTTATACTCGAGTATATACGGTAATGGGTTTCCGGGTAACAGATCCCATTTATTTACTGCATAAAAAGCATATTTCTCAACAGGTCCTAAACAAACACCCCTATTCCTCTAACATATAGATAGATGGATAGATAAATAGATAGACAGGTGATAGATAACATTGTCTTATTCTGTAGCTTAAATATATACTAGAAACTCTTGGGTATGATCTGGTTAAACTGATGTTGCATGTAACATAGATTTTAGAACTTTAAACTCTGAATATATCAAAGTCTTGGAAATTCTATTAATAGTAACATACATCTGTCACAAAGCAGACCTTTTCAACAGTGTTAAGGCAGGAAATTGCACATCTCTGATCTAAACTGTACTGCTTAGTATAACAATTATTTATAGTAAATGCAAAATGTATTTCAATTACAATTTATAAATCATTTTTATAAATCATTTGAACATTTCCTGGAGCAATTTGCACAGACAGACGTACAAACTGAAAGATAGAAGACAGAGATAACTACAAAGCACATTTCTGTTTACACCATCAGCAACCTTAAAAAAAAAGAAAAGACGTGTGACATTAACTTGAAATGCCAATGCACCAGCAATCTGTTTCTAGTGCATAATGCCATCTGCATGCCTATGAGATATTTTAAGTTTGAGTTGTTTAATGGTTCTCTGAAGATAACTCCTTAAACGTTGACAAAATAAGGTGTTGCATTCTTTTGTTAACTTATCACAAATATAAATCTGCCCATTTTCCGGCCACAGAAAAGGTGGCAACACTACTGTGTGTACCCTTCTTAAAGTTGTGTGATATCTGTCTTTGTGTTAGCAGAGAGCTGATCTGAACTGCATGTGCAGCTTCTTTGCAAGTGAAGACAGATACACCAACCAACTTGTGTGTGAACAGTAACTTGTTTGCTTTATAGAACTCAGCATAAAGACTTCAGGATAACATGTCTGCAACAGGAACTTTCATAGAAAGAACACACACAGGAAGAAGAAAATCACACAGGGCTACAGACATACCTCCCAACTGTCCCGTTTTTAGAGGGACAGTCAATTTTTTGTAACAATTTCAAGATAAGCAAAAAAGTAATTGTAACAACAGTGTAACACATTTTGCCGCGCTACACATGCCAAATTTTTTGTCCCTATTTTTATTTCCAAAATGTTGGGAGGTATGGTACAGGTTAAACATGACATCACATTCCTAAGCAACAAAAGACCCTCCCTGTATTAAGTAACACTTCACTGGGTAAAAGGAATCACTCCCCCTCCCATATGCAATTTAGGCCCAACTCTTAGCTGGCCACTACAGAGGATTTCCATCCATGAGAGATTTTCAGACCTTAGGGGAGCTTAACCCTATGGACCACTACAAAGCTGAGTGATCCCCCCCCCTTTGAGGGCCTAATTTCTGCATAATTTGCAGCTTTCTGAATACCGTGTATACTCGAGTATAAGCCGAGTTTTTCAGAATCCAAAATGTGCTGAAAAAGTTTTCCTCGGCTTATACTCGAGTCAGTGGGCAGTAGCTGAGATTGCAGTCACTTTTAATCATTCCTATACCAACAGTTCGCTTGGGGAGAGACTGCAATATCACATAGCGCCCTCTGTTGGTTATATGAAAGAATAACAATGCATCCTCTGTTGGTTATATGAAAGAATAACAGTGACTGCAATATCACACAGCACCATCTGTTGGTTATATGAAAGAATAACAGTGACTGCAATATCACACAGCACCCTCTGTTGGTTATATGAAAGAATAACAGTGCACCCTCTGTTGGTTATATGAAAGAATAACAGTGACTGCAATATCACACAGCGCCATCTGTTGGTTATATGAAAGAATAACAGTGCGCCTTCTGTTGGTTATATGAAAGATTAACAGTGACTGCAATATCACACAGCGCCCTCTGTTGGTTATATGAAAGAATAACAGTGACTGCAATGTTACACAGCGCCCTCTGTTGGTTATATGAAAGAATAACAGTGACTGCAATATTACACAGTGCCCTCTGTTGGTTATATGAAGGATTAACAGTGATGGCAATATCACACAGCACCCTCTGTTGGTTATACGAAAGATTAACAGTGATGGCAATATCACACAGCGCCCTCTGTTGGTTATACGAAAGATTAACAATGATGGCAATATCACACAGCACAGTAATCCGTTTGGCAATTCTCTGTCACCATCAACTTTGCAAAGAAGTCCGGTTGATCACTGGGGGGGTCGCTTTGGTGGAATGTGCGCTGCTGGGAGACAGGGCTGTAGTTGTGTCTAGGCTTATACTCGAGTCAATAAGTTTTCCCAGTTTTCGTAGGTAAAATTAGGTACCTCGACTACTCGGGTCGGCTTATACTCGAGTATATACGGTAATGGGTTTCCGGGTAACAGATCCCATTTATTTACTGCATAAAAAGCATATTTCTCAACAGGTCCTAAACAAACGCCCCTATTCCTCTAACACAGTGGTCCCCAACCAGTAGCTCGCGAGCAACATGTTGCTCTCCAACCCCTTGGATGTTGCTCTCAGGGTCCTTAAAGCAGGTGCTTATTTTTGAATTCCAAGCTTGAAAGCAAGTTTTGGTTGCATAAAAACTGAGTATAGTGCCAAGTAGAGACTCCTGTAGGCTACCAGTCCACATAGGGGCTACCAAATAGCCAATCACAGCCCTTATTTGGCACCCCAAGTGACTTTTTTATGCTTGTGTTGCTCCCCAACTCTTTTTACATTTGAATGTGGCTCACAGGTAAAAAAGGTTGGGGACCCCTGCTCTAACATATAGATAGATGGATAGATAAATAGATAGACAGGTGATAGATAACATTGTCTTATTCTGTAACTTAAATATATACTAGAAACTCTTGGGTATGATCTGGTTAAACTGATGTTGCATGTAACATAGATTTTAGAACTTTAAACTCTGAATATATCAAAGTCTTGGAAATTCTATTAATAGTAACATACATCTGTCACAAAGCAGACCTTTTCAACAGTGTTAAGGCAGGAAATTGCACATCTCTGATCTAAACTGTACTGCTTAGTATAACAATTATTTATAGTAAATGCAAAATGTATTTCAATTACAATTTATAAATCATTTGAACATTTCCTGGAGCAATTTGCACAGACAGACGTACAAACTGAAAGATAGAAGACAGAGATAACTACAAAGCACATTTCTGTTTACACCATCAGCAACCTTAAAAAAAAAAGAAAAGACGTGTGACATTAACTTGAAATGCCAATGCACCAGCAATCTGTTTCTAGTGCATAATGCCATCTGCATGCCTATGAGATATTTTAAGTTTGAGTTGTTTAATCCGATAGAATAACTACAAAAATAAAAAAATACAACCAAAACAGACACTAATTGGCTCCTAAGTTGGCAGAATCTATACAGAGGTCAGCTACTCAACAGAGCTGAACTATCACATCTCACCTTAACCCCCACATCTGTTTGCTTCGTCATTGATTAGATACCCTTGCAGCTCTCTTGTGAAATTTCATTATTCTTGGTAGTACTTGAGAGGCTTCTTAATATACTCTGCTGTCATCTCAGTAGCAGTTTGAAATTGATCATCTTTTCTTAAGTAGAAAATATTAGAAATATGTAAAGCTTTGGTTTTTCCCTCTGCACTGAAATAATTTTAGATCCTAACACTAATATACTATAGGCCTGGTACATACATACACAGGAATTTTTCCTTTCTTTTCTAGAATATTATGGAAAAACGTTAAAGGAAAACTATACCCCCCAAACAATGTAGGTCTCTATTAAAAGATACTGAGTAAAACAGCTCATGTGTAAAACCCTGCTTCATGTAAATGAACCATTATCATAATAATATTCTTTTTTTAGTAGTATGTGCCATTGGGTAATCATAAATAGAAAATTGCCATTTTAAAAAATAAGGGCCGCCCCCTGAGATCGTAAGATTCACTGTGCACACATACAAACCACATGTAAGGTCACATGAGCCAATTAACAGACAGAGTTCTGCCTTTTGCTTCCTCACTTCTTCCTGTTACAGTTAGTGTTGTTGTATTTCTGGTCAGGTGATCTCTGAGGCAGCACAGATAGAGTCACGAAATGGTGGTTCAAGGCAAGAGATGTAAACGGGCAATATTTATGTAAATATATATTCCAGTTTAGTAAGATTCTTTAATATGTCATTCAATTTGATATAAACTATCTGTTGCTTAAGTATTCATTTTGGGGGTATAGTTTTCCTTTAAGTGACTTGACCTTCCAGACATTATAGTTGCTAACTTTAACAGATCTTTTATGTATCAGCCTTCAGCTTCTTAAGCCTCCGGATATTTGCCACTTTTGGGTACAGTCTTTTTGCAAGGGTAACATAGGCAGAGGGTGATATTTTTGGGGAGGCTAAAGCTGCCTTACGCACGTGGGTCCGAAGAAATATAAAACAGTAGCACAACTAGAAATATGTAAAATGCTACGTTACTTGCTGGCGCTATAGAAATAAATGGTGATGATGAGGAGTCAAATATGTGTCATTGAGAAGTGCACTTACAGATGAAGCCACTTGGATTTGTGAGTTAAATGCGTCATGACTCAGAGTTAATTGAAGAAACTGTGTTATCTAAAGTTATCTTAACTCATTTAATGCATTTAACCTTTTCATTAGCATACCAAAGCACCATTGTTCACAATGGTGAATGCTTTAATTAGATGGGATGTTGTGTCACAGTTTTCTGTGTTAAATGAGATAAATGGGATATCTGTGTTTAGTTATTCTGTGTCAAACAGACAAACCAAAGTGGCTGCATCTGTAGGTCGCAGTTGCTTATAATGTATACTAATGGAATGTTATTAGAACTGACTCGATGACGGTAAGATTCTCCAAAGTGGTGTAAAGTCTATAGGAAGAAAGTTTAATGGAAACTGGAAGGGAATTTCAGAAAGGGGGCAGCTATCGAAGTGTTAAATGTATGTAGGAAGAGAGGTAATACATGAGGAGTTGAGGAGAAAATTATCACAAGAGTAATGAACAGTTAAAGGGCTTGTTCACCTTTAAATTGACTTTTAGTTTAATAATAATAACTCTGTGGCCTTTCAGAGCATTTGAATTTTAGATCAGGTCAGTGACCTCTATTTAAAAGCTGTAAAGACTTTTGTAAAGAAAGGCAAATAATGCACAAACTTTAAAATATAAATAATAAAGACCAATTGCAAAGTTTCTAGGAATTGGACATTCTAGAACATACTTAAAGTTAACATAAAGGTGAACCATTCCTTTAAGCATGTGGAGATAAGTTCAGAAATGTAAGGTGGGGTATAGTGATGGGCGAATTTATTCGCCAGGAGCGAATTTGCGGCAAATTCCTGCGATTCGTGAAACCGCTGTGAAAATTCACCGGTGTCAAAAAAAATGGATGCCAGCGTACGTTTCTTTGGACACCAATTTTTCAGCAAAGCGAAATGCCCCAAATTTGCCCATCACTAGTGGGGTAGTGTTCTAAACTGCTTTAAAAGGTCAAGGTCAGCAATTAGTGAGGAATATGTGCCTGGTACTTGAAATTTATTACGGACTGGAAAGCCAACCATTAGAGATTTGCCATGTCAATACATTTCACGATGATAGGAGTGAATTTGATTTTTGTGGCATTTTGTGTTGACATGGGTGCTTCAGGCCCTGGTTACACCCTGAGGAACCCCTCCCTGCTTAAATGAATTGGTCAGTGTAAAAAAAACTGTGTAAATAGATAGGCTGTGCAAAATAAAAAATGTATCTAATATAGTAGTATAGTGGTGTTTATACAAATGGCCTGTAGACTTATACTGTGCATACTTCCTGGCAGCTTAAAAGTGAAAGTTACTGTTGTGTAATGCCTGCTTGAGCCTGCTAATAAAGCACTGGTATACTCTACTCATCCTTGGCTACCCAAAACATAACAGTTTATACAAAAATGTAATGTATAAAGGCTGGAATGACTGGATGTCTAACATAACAGAACAGAACACTGCTTCCTACTTTGCAGCACTCTTGATTGGTTACTAGGCAGTAACTAGGCAGTAACCAATCACTGACTTGAGGGGGGGTCACATGGGCCATAACTGTTTGCTTTTGAATCTGAGCTGAATGCTAAGGATCAATTGCAAATTCACTGAACAGTTATGTTCCAGTGGCCCCCTTCAAGTCATTGACTCAGAGATAGAGAGCTGCAAAGCATGAAGTAGTGTTCTGTTCTGTTATACAAGACATCCAGTCACTCCAGCCTTTATACATTTCATTTTTGGCGAACTAACTATATTAGAATTTTTATTTTTTATTTTGCACAGCCTATCTATTTACCCAGTTGTTATTTCTACACTGAACTGTTCCTTTAACTTTGCAATGTTGGAGTTGGACAAAGTGGCCACATCGCTAGTGCAGAGAGCACAGTTGCACTAGAAGAGCCAAAATTATGATATGAAAACTGGAATTTTGTATTTTAAAGTTACCAGAAGCTGCTTTTTGTCACCCTTGTAAATTGGAGGCTGCTGTCAGCTGTTTCTCAACTCTCCTTATGGCAGCAGCACCTCTGAACAGACATATTTTGGAAGTGTTCTTTGGGTGGGTTAGTTATTGATTGGATGTTAGTTTTAAAGAAGAGGATAGAATTGAAGACAACCATTACCACTAAATCATCATTAGTGATGGGCGAATTTATTCGCCAGGCGCAAATTTGCAGCAAATTTGCGGCGAATTAGCGCGATTTGGCGCCAGCGAATAAATTCACTTAACGCCCGTGAAAAATCGCGGCAAAAATTCGGGCGCCGGCGTCAAAAACGAGACGCCGGCGCCGTTGGGTAAATAGGGCCATGTGGCTAACTAATGCTGAATTGCTTAGTAAACACATTACAATTAGGGATGAGCAATCTTTTTCACCTTGTACAGTTTCAAGGCATAATTCTCAGTTTTGTAATTTTTGTAAATCTCTGCTTGGTCTGTTGCACCAGAAAGAAAAAATGAAACAGCAGGAAAACAGCAGACATTATTAAAGGAGAACTAAAGCTTAACCAAAGAAGTAGGCTAGAAATGCAATACGTTATATTTTAGGCTTTATACCAGGCCAAGGCAACCACGGCCCTTTAGCAGGGAAGACCTTTGTGCCTCCAAAGATGCCCAAGTAGCTCCCCATCTTCTTTTCTGCTCATTCACTGCATATTTTCTGTGCTGCTGTCACTTACTGATCTTAGGGACTGACTCAAAATATAAAGTGCCCATTGAATACAAATGTCACGATATAAGGCTTATTAGTACTTAATACAGATAATTACTACATGGCAGCACAGAAACTAGTGCAATTAGCATCATAATTTAATGTACGCTATGTAGCAAAACCTTATGTTACAGACCTAATTTTCTGCTTGATTACAATGGTGACCCCTATTACAAGTTTGAAGTTCTGGATCATTGCTGCTATTGAGAAGCTGAAACTTTAGGCAATACATTCAGTATATGAAATGTGGAGTTGAAGAAATGGGCAAGATTGGAGACTTTTTTTTCTATGAAAAACAGATGTAGTATAGAGAAAAGGAGCTTCTATAACAAGGTGGGACCAGGGCCAGAACTAGGGGTAGGCAGAGTAGGCACGTGCCTAGGGCGCAAAGCTAGAGGGGCGCCAGGCACGTACCTTTCACTGCTACATACCACTAGTCTGGCTGAGAGAGTGAGCTCAGTCCATGCACTTTTTGTGCGCATGCGAGCGCTTCCTATGCATGCGCTTCCTATGTGTGTGGACAGTGCGCATACGCTTCCTATGCGTGCGGTCAGTGCGCACGATTCCTATATGTGCGGCGGAGGGGGTGTCACTGCTGACTGGGTTGCCTGGGGCGCCCGGCCAGCATGGCCCGGTCCTGGGTGGGCCAATTTATATGCTATTACAGAGCTAATAAATGCTGTACAATGTAAAGCATGGCACAGTGTAAATTTTGCCTTCCCATTGACTGCAATGCATTTCAGCAAAATTTGGTGTTTTGTGAATTTTACAACGGTTTCAGTTATCACTAGTTACAAGCAGTTTACCCAAATTCATTATGATTTTGCAAATTACAGAATCTATGTTCATCATTCATAGTCAATAGTCATCTTTGTTTTTAAAGACCTTGAGATACATTTCAAATAAGTATGGAGTATCCTTAACTTAAATATTTTCTGTTTCCTAATTAAAAAATTACATCTTACTAAGGCTCCTGCTATAATGTATAGTCCATAACAATTCTTGTCTTTATTCTCACCCGAGTAATGTCCTGAACTCTTAATTTGATTTTCACATATGCCTTTCCCTAAACTTCCCCAAAGGTGCTTTTAAGTAAGGTATTGTTTTTAAACTACTCAAAAATAACAGTTCAAGAAATGATTGGCATTATGTTACCTTCATAGAAGCATGACAATTCATCTTAAAAAGTCTTACTTCACTCAGTATTACTTTAAATATTCCAATATCATTTGGCATCATAATTACATAGGGCTGAAAAGTCATGCCAAGTGGCAAAAACTGGTCACCCACATGCAATGATAAAAGTAAGAAAAATACAATACTTTAACCAGAATAGGAAGACTGTATACACTGTACCGGCAATTTCTATTTTGTGGTGTCTGCACTGATGCCCTCAGCTTTACTGTCTAATATTATATTTCCTGAATGAATATTTTAAACAAATTGTGTTTTTCCCAACATTGTGTTTGCATGCTTTAATAATTTAAAAGAGTTCAAGAAGTTGACTGATTTAGTTTATTGAATAACTGAATTCAGATATTTTACTTCATTACATTAAAGATGGGAAGAAGGCTTATTTTTCTTTTTAACATAATTTCTTCTCTCATGAGATTCTAGATTAGAATATTAAAACTTTAGAAATATAGACAGTGCAGCTTTTTTATCATGATATAAACAGTGGGGATCCAAATTATTTCTGCAGTTCTGGCTTTTTGAAGAAGGAGATTTCTTTTTGAAGGCATAAAGGTGTGTGAAAAGGATTATTTCTTTGACATTACCCAACCCTAAGGCCAAGGTTTTGAAATAGTCTCTCACATACAGTTAATAAATTCAGGTGTGATGTGCAATCGTGACAAGCCATTGTAGCAATGCATAATTGAGAACTATATGTTTATATTGTTTATATCACTAATGACTTGCACCAATACATCTAGAATGAGTACAAGGACCTGAACAAAGGGTAATAGAGGCAGGCCCGGAGTGTCTAATAGAATACTGCCCTGCACAAAGCATTGCATGTGTTTGCTATTTATTCAACATTGCCAATAAGTGGTCTGATTATCTGACAGGGTTCACTTGAAACCTGTTTTTATTCTCTCCATGTCTTGTTTGTAGATACATGTGTTGCACTCATTAGAATAGGCCCTCTTCCTATTTTGATATAGGTCAACTAATCCAGTACCTTTTATTTCTGCACACTGTGTTGGGTTTAAAAAGACTGACCTCTAGTGGCAATGACGATCAAACCATTATTGTTTTCCCCTTAATGCTATCTGCATACCTGTTTGCAGTGCATGCTTGATTCTTGATACACCCCCATTGTCACTCCTATTGGTTCTGATTTGTGATGCCAAACATTCAAAACTATCATCAGCCGCATTTGGTAATGCAGCAGTTTTCAACCTGTGGGTCGTGACCCCTTTCACAGGGGTCGCCAGAGTAGGCACCTGCCTAGGGTGCAGTAATAGAGGAGCGCACTTTTGGGGGTAATATTTTGGCTGCTGACTGACATAGGTAAAGATTGGGGGCAATATTTTGACTGGAAATGGTCCTACAGAACGGGGGGGGGGGCTGATTGAAGCCCTTGCATAGGGTGCCAAACTACCTTGGCCCGAATCTGCGCCCACATACGAGTACTCGGCGTGATGACATCATCGCGCCAACCCCTTTACATACACCCGTACAAATACAGGTGAATGTGACAGGGTTGGCACCATAATGTACTTATGCGGACCAGTCACACATGTGTAGAGAGCAGCTACTGCAAAATTACAGATATGAAGTAGCAAAGAAAATAATTTTATGGTTGGGGGTCACCACAACATGAGAAACTGTATTAAAGGGTTGCAACATTAGGAAGGTTGAGAACCACTGTGGTAATGGATCTCTTATTTCTGTTTTGTACAGTTTTAGTCTCTTCTGTGTATCGGCATTATTGACAAGTGCACTCTGATTCCGATTCCACAGAAGACTCATTTGCCTTTTCATGTTTATTCTATTTGCTAATCTTTATTGAGGTCTGTGGAACAATCATTATTCTATTATTTACTATCAGTATAGCACAAGACTAGACTTGTGTTATTACATTGTATTTATTATGTTTTATGATGGTTAAGCCCATAAATCTGCTTTACTTTTTTTTCACATCTTATATACAGAGTGAGCCTGTCACACTTTGGTTACAGCAGTAACAATAGGACTCTGCGCCATTTTATACACTGGGGAAGGGTTTATAAGTTTTACACTGCTCACACTCATGTTTGTGCTCCCACAATGGACCTCTGGCTTTCAGCCACTGCTGAATCAGTGCTGATCTTTCTTCATTGTGGCCGGCTGATAAATCAATAAATTAGTGGGGGACACAAGTCTTTGGGTCTCTCCCAGGGATTAGCGGAGATTGGAGTTTTGTTTCTAATTGCTTTCCTTTCAGGGAGGAGTGGAAAAGGTTAATTTAACAATCAGTAGCCATTGCATTCACCCTGTAAACATACAAATAAGTAACACAAGCATCTGAACTTATTGTGGACACAGTATGGGGCAGAATTTAATGTTTAATGTCTTTGGATATGTTATTTAGTGGAATCTTGATTTCCGATTGAAGCTGAAAAATAAATAATCCCCCATACATATGATCATAAAACGGATATATGATAAAACAGATCATTAAAATGTTGGAAAGATCATTACTTCCTAACTATATCTTTTTTTATAATATGGCTTGTAAAGATGCAATTTCAGATTCATATTGAATTTCATTAAAAAGGTACAGTAACACATTCCCAGAAGATGCCTTGTAAAATGTAGATTTTAGTGAGAATAGTTTCTTTTCTGTAGATCAAGCCTCTGTAAATTGGAGCTAAATAGGGGAGTTGAACGTGAAATTAACATGCAGAGGAACAAAATACAGAGCGGTGATTAGTGGCATTTTAATGTGCAGAGATTTTCACATTAGAGAGACTTTGTTTTTAATGTGCAGAGATTTTCACATTAGAGAGACTTTGTTTTTAAATTACAAATCAGGGTTTTATACTTCAGTCCTCTTAATAAAAAATGGTTGCAATGTTTCCATGTGAAATATCTGTTGTAGCTAAAACTTCATTAAAACTTATAACTGCTCCTGTATAACTATAACAAACAAGGGAAAGTTGTGCACAAAATGTCTCTGTCTTAAATATATTGATAATGGGTTGAGTGCAGAGGACTCTTGTATTTGACTATATGTATTTTTAGGCACCCCCGCCTAATGGTTTTAAAAATTAGTGGTGAGCATAACTTTCCCTTGTTTGAGATATAGATGAAATTGGTCCCCAGGTGGGACCGAAACGTCGGATTATGATGTAAATAAATAAAAAGCGAATTTTTCTTCACATCAATACAGTGAGTGCTGATCCTTCTTGTTCTATATATCCTGTATTTGATCGTGCACCACGAACCAATTTAAAGATCGGAGTGCTGGTACTGCGGGATTACATATTATATATATATATATATATATACATATACAGGTATGGGATCCGTTATCCGGAAACCCATTATCCTGAAAGTTCCGAATTACAGAATGAGCATCTCCCATAGACTCCATTATAATCAAATAATCCAAACTTGTAAAAATGATTTCCTTTTTCTCTGTAATCATAAAACAGTAGCTTGTACTTGATCCAAACTAAGATATGATGAATCCTTATTGGAAGCACAATCAGCCTCTTGGCTTGATTTAATGTTTACATGATTTTCTAGTAGACTTAAGGTATGAAGATCCAAATTATGGAAAGAACGTTATCCGGAAAACCCTATATATATATATATATATATATATATATATATATATATATATATATATATATATATATAGTTCAAAGCTGGTGCACCAGTCACTATATGATAATGCCTGGGTGCTGGTTATAAACAGTAATCTATAACGCAAAAAGAACCGCACACACAGGTCTTTTAGTGAAAAACAAAACTTGTTGGCTTTATTACGACGTTTCGGCTCCTAAACTCCTGATGACGGCTCGAGTTTAGGAGCCGAAACGTCGTAATAAAGCCAACAAGTGATGTTGAAATAAACCTTTTTTGATTGAAGATTTGGTGTGCTGGTCCACTTTGAACATATATATATATATATATATATATATATATATATATATATATATATATATATATATATATATATATATATATATATATATATATATATATATAGTTCCAATGTATGAAGTTAATAAACTGTGCTAGATAGGAACAGCGTATGAAGTAAATTGCATTATGCAGCAAGCACCTGTTAGAATTCTCATCCTGGTTGTCTAGGGGGCCAGCAGGGACGCCCGCCACATGGCGATTCCTCCTCAGGCGCCAGTGTCAGTGTGTGTTAGGGCGCACACGGCGTGTATTTCCTGGATTTACGCGTGCAACGTCGTCTGCGTCATCACACCGTGGCTCAAAATTTAAAGGTACTTAAAGGGGGTTTGAGTTCTAGCTCATTGCCCGTTGTTAGGTCTAAACTTGTGTTAGTATCTGGGTATCTGGGCCTGCCTCGTAAATAACGTCATGTAACAGTTATGTAAACTTTCTATTTGGGTAACCTAGGCCATAATTGAAGATGAACCCTGAAACTTATCTACTGGCTGCCCCAAAACCAGTACAAAAATACACATCTCACCTTCTGTCCTACACCCTTTTTATGACATTTTACGTTTATTATGCATCAGTTATTATACAAGTAATAATAGGCAAAACTAATATTCTATAGCCCATGAACACAGTACAAAGCTTTATTATCTAGGTCAGCGATTCCTAACCAGTAGCTTATAAGCTCCCAGTGGCCTCGAAGCTGGTGCTTATTTTTCAATTCCTAGCTTGGATGCAAGTTTTGGTTGCTTAAAATAGTAAAGTGTACTGCTAAACGGAGCCTCCTGTAGGCTGTTATTCCACATAGGGACTACCAATAGATCACAGCACTTATTTGGCACCCCCAACGGGGCTGTTCCTGAGGAAGGAGCCTTGCAATGCCGCCCGCTTACCTTTCCTGCGTGGAGGTCTGGGGGGGGGAGGAGGCCGCAACACTAGTGTGGATAGTGCAATTGTACCAGAAACAGCTTTTTGCCAGCCCTGACAACTTACTTGGCGCTGCTGCCTGAGATGAGTTCATTAGTTCATTGGCGCAGCACACCTGACCCAGGGACTTATTTTATGCTCATGTTGCTCTCCAAATTCTTTTTATATTTGAATGTGGCTCACAAGTAAAAAAAGGTTGGGGTCCCCTGATCTAGGGCAACTGAAATGGCAAGGTCTAAAGAAAAAAAAAACCATAATGGGATTGAATGATTGGAAAAGTTCGAACTATTGGGCAATAACCACAAAAACTTGCTTTGTCTTTGTGACAACTGACAAAAAAATTACATTAGCTTTTGGATTTGAAATCAGTCAGAAACTGCTACTTTAGGCACTTTGGTAAATATAAATAATATTAACGCAACATTTGCAGCATTTTTCTTGCAATGGATCTAGAGTATATAAAAATAAAATAAATCAGGTACTTGAAATCAACGTTTTTGCAAAGATATATACATTGGCAATGTATTCCTTGTACGCTAGTAATGCAATATCTTATTTTCACAGATATTCAGAATTGTAGTTTGTGATTAAACTTGAAATCAGCATTTGGAAATTCCTTTTATGGCCTGTTTCTACAAATACCATTTGTGTAAACCCTATAAACCCTATATTTAACCAATCAAAATCTATTTAAAAAACACTATATAAAATCTGCCCATTGAGAATAGTGAAAAAAGATATTAAGTCAAATTTATGACTATCTGACCTAATTTTACTATATTAGAGCAGGATCCCAAACAATCTGCAATCTCTAAAGATTTCTTATTCTCTTAGTCCATTTTTTTGCTACAAAAATCTATTCCAGTTATGTTGTCAGTCAAAGTGAAAAAAGCCAGAGCGGTCTAGCATAAAGCCGCGTATAAAACAGTGACATGTTTCTCAATGGCTAGGAAATCCATTTTTTCTTTAAAATGTAGATTTTTTGGACTGAAAGTTAGGCTGGCTGTACAGTAAAAATGAACTCATAACTATGTTATCCCCCTCTGCTTGCCACTCACTCTTTTTTGTCAAGTTTTTAGAAATAAATAATGGCAAATATAGTCTGTGAATTAGGCCCATATTTTAGTAGAGGGCCAGCAGGGCTCTGTGGGTTGTTGAACATATGGCAGCCAGAGTCACTTGCAACAGCTCATAAGAAATCTAAATCTGGAAATAATTTTGCTTAGCAAAGGAGCTGTACTTGGACTAGCATAAGTGCATCTGCAGATACAAATGCAAACACCTACACCAGCATAGGCAGTGATATTTTTGTTTTTCGAAGGTTAATGGTATGATACCCAACATTGACAACAAGCAGCCCTTTCATTCGTATTTATGTCAATTATAACACTGGCAGTGCAACTTTAAGGGTACCCACACAATCCAGCAGTGAGTGCATTGCACTTTAAATGTCTGACTTGTCATTTAGGATGCAAATAGCTTGCATACCAGGCAACTAAATATATTTCAAAAAGAAGGGGCAGAGTTAGTTGTATATGTAGTTCTAAGTCTAGATAAAAAAGGGTTGTCCTATTTCAGTGAAATCCAGGGACAGATATGTGGGTGTGGTGCCCAAATCGCTATATATCCACACAGAAGCTGCAATATAGCAGTAATACAAAACAGTTATACAAGCAGCCATTTTTATGAGTGGATCTCATTCGAGCAAAACTCATTCAATTCAGTGGCCATTTTTTTCCAAGCAACTTCTCTAAAACACAATACCTTGGTCTATGGGATTTTTTTAGTCACAACAAAACGACAATGACACCAATGATCACTGTTTGCCACATAATTAATAAATGTTTAAAATCAATGCATTTTAGTACAAAAACAGCTTGAAATGGCCATCTGCCGGGCTTCATGTTATAGATCCTATACAATATCCCAGTGCATATGCTCCATAGCATGCTCAATTAATTAGCTAGTTAGGGCAGTTTCTGTGGAATGTTGTGGTCTGACTGTAGAGAGTTAAGCAGACCATGATGATATAGCATCAGTCAATTTGTTTTATTTAAAGGTGGGGACAAGCAGATTAGAGGACATGTGATATAAACATTCTATTTTGGAGAAGAATCCCTGATATTTTTGCAGTAGTTATAATTATGTACAGTTATTTATTAAGCAAAGCAAGGGGTAAGCGGTAGTATTTATTTTAAGGAAATATGCAGTGAATCTTCCATATTCAAATATTGTATGAATATTCATTTTTCCATAAATTCATTTTGGCTCAATATAGATTACAGTAAACATACTGTATACAAGTTATTTTAAATAACAGGTGCTAGAAGAAAATTACTTTTTCCAAGATTTAATTAAACCATCATTCTAGCTATGATTTAATTCATAATGTTATTTAATTCACAAATGCAAGCTCATTAGTTTGTATGGTAATTTCCCGAAACTGTCACTATTCACATTATTTTGTGGAATTGGCAAGGAGGCCTAGACTTTGTATCCCTGTGATTGGAATTTCTATTTCCAGAACAGCCTGAAGGAGTTCAGTTATGGCTATAAGCAGGAATATCATCTGCATAATTCCAATATCGTTTAAAGATCCAGAAGATGACAAGCTGGCTCATTACAAACAATAAGTATCACATGTAAAGGCTACCTATAAATATTAGTTTATTCAGGGATATATTGCTCCATATTATGCTCTCTCAATGATAAATGTAAAAGTTAAAAAAATGAAAGCTATGAAATATTAATCAAATTGTATACTGTATATAGTAAATGCATTTACACTTAATACATCACTTTGTAATATCTTTAGCTTTATAGAAAAAGATTTGGTAAATATGCATTCAGATTTTTTTTTTTTATCAAAGTCACTAGGTGTGGGTGTGTGTGTGTGTGTGGGGGGGGTGTGTGTGGGGTGTGTGTGTGTGGGGGTGTGTGTGTGGGGGGGTGTACTCTATAGGACTTGCATAGGTTTAAAAATACATGTATTTAGGTCAACATATTTTGGATCTGCTCAGAGAACATTTCTGAAGACATTTGAACTAAATAAAACTTTTTTTTTTTTCACTTTTCCATGAGGGCTCCTGTTTTTTTACATTTTGTCTCACAGAGGTATCACTTAGTCCTAGGCTATTGATTTTCTTTTTAGTATGCTACACATACATATACTGTACATTTAGGGGGTTATTTATTAAAACTTGATTTTTTTCTAGTCAACGTTTTTTTGGTGAAAACATTATTCGAGAAAAAAAACACTCGAATGTTTCAAAATTATTATGCTAAAAATCTGAAAATACTCCATCCAAAACCTATTCAATTTATGTAAAAATCAATATCAGCTGTCCCTTTAACCATTTGAAGATCTTTTCAATTTTGGGAGTATTGGGGTGTTATATGCTGGTTTTTGCTCAAATTGGAATAATTCTAGGTTTTCAGCAAAAAAAAATCATTCGAGTTTCCATCACATTAATTTCACACAATTCTGGAGTATTTTGGATTTTTTTGCAGCTTCAGAGCACAATAAATCACAAAAAAGTTCAAGTTTTTTCCCTTTAAAAATTTGAGTTTTTCACCTTTAAAAATTTGAGTTTTTCACCTTTAAAAATTTGAGTTTTTCACCTTTAAAAATTTGAGTTTTTCACCTTTAAAAATTTGAGTTTTTCACCTTTAAAAATTTGAGTTTTTCACCTTGAAAAACTTGACCAGAAAAATGTGAGATTTAATGAATAGACCCCTGAATAAAGTCAATAGGATTGTTTGCCAATGCCACCAGTATGGATGTATGCAGCTTATTTACCATCAAGTACAAGGTATTAGTTTTATTATTAGAGAGAAAGAAAATCATTACCATAGCCATTATATATATCACATCTCACATGCCTCCTTGCTATAAATGCAGTAGCAGGCTTTGGGGCAACTCTACATGCGCACAGAGTAGATTTGGGAGTGAAAATCCAACATTGTGCCTTTCTGTGCTAGAATCTGCTCTGTGTGCACATCGTTAGTGGGCAAGATAATAAAAAGGATTTGGTGCCATGTCCTAATAAATATTATTGTATAATGACTTTGCCTTGCAATGTTTGTTAAGGTTTTGATATTTTATATGAAACTGTATTATCTGTGGTAGAAAAACATGTGGAAGTGATATTGAGGGATATGCAAACTGCTAGGAAAAAAACTGACATTACTGGCAGAATTAATTCCAGGGGTCACTTGTGTCTATTAGGTCATGTCCTTAGTCCTAGCATCAGATCTATTAGCTCAAGCTGAAAAGGGGTCTGACTTTTGCAATAAGATGTAAAATGGCATTATATCCCCATATTTAGAATGAATAGGGTTTGTACTGAACATATTTTTGCCTATTATTTTTATTAAGAAATATCTGTATTTACTGTTATTGCCTGTACTTAGGTAAAAAGCTGAACTGGAAAGAAAAAGTCACATTCTACTTCCTGGTTCATATGTGCAAAGTCAAAACAAATCCCCACTTCACCGAGAAGCCCTCTGCATAATTTACTGCTCCTTATCTGAAAGGCAAACAAATGAATCAATTGTGGATGGGGGAGTTTGTTATACAGAGGATTCTCAGTGGATTGAAATATTGGTTCAAAGCTCAGTTTATGTTGGAGGTCTTCAGGTTGGCCCTGGCTGACATAAGTATGAAAAATATTCAGTATTCAGTTATTAAACAATATATGGGTGATGTATATTTCAAGTTTAAGTATTAATTCTGGATCATTGTTAAAATATATGTAATGCTATCAGTCTTAAAATGTATACCTTTTATTTTTTTGTTGTTCTTTATAAATAAAAATTTAAAGTGAAAGTAGTGCAATTTCTATTTTATGTCTATTCCTGTAAAAGATAGACACAGTGAAAATTGGTCGTGGCATTTAAGATCATATGACTAATCCCAAAATGTGAGAATTATGCTACATTATTAAAATTATAGCCAATCATGTCCTACGGTGCCATGGCCTTGTGCTAGTCCTAGCCAACCATTCTTTAATCATAATTTTATCCTGTTTCTGCATGTCAGGTGTTGTGAACCATCATGAAGGGTGAAACTGTGTTTAGAATAATTTTTTTAGAAATATGAAAATTCAGCATAGTAACAAGCCTGTTATGTATAATGCAAAATGTAAGTAATAATCATTATAAAATTAATTATTCTATAGCAGATTTCTCATTAAAAAATGTGTTTACCAAAATCATAGCTCCTTTTATTAATTAAGTTTATTGGCTCAAACCCTCTGTCAAATTTCCTTAATACATGGCAGCTTGAGAATGCAATAGCACAACGAGGAAAAAGACCAATAATTATTCTAATTAAGCAAATAATACTCTTTATTTCTATGCAGTGTTTTCATAATGAATTTTAATAACAGCCTGTACAACTTTCCAATGCTTTCTTGCTGAATTGCTTGAGTAGATTTCATTTCAATGCCTTTTGCATTATCTCTAGAGCCTTAATAAAGTTCAGCAGAATGGCAAACATATTGGTCTGTTGTTCAAGGTGGCCCGGGTGTATGCTAAAAAAACAGATGGAATATAAAAAAGGAGACTGTCCCAATTTCACACCTGTTGGAGAAACAGATTGTGGCAATTGTATGCATAGTGTTTAACTATTGGCTTTTCTCAAGTTTTAACAGTGAAAAAGACCATTCTGCTATAAATCAGACCAAATGCAAAAAAGGTCATGACATGTATAAAGGGTTTATAAATTAAAGTGGCTCAGTTATTAGTACCCACATTGTATGTAATAAAAATAGGATTTGAATAAAACATTATGCCACCAAAAAAAATTATAAAAGCTATCGTCTCCTGTGATTTTTGAAAGATTTTAATATTTTATCAATTATTTCAGCTCTAAATTTTCAGCTGGCAGTAAAGGCAAAATTCATACTTGAATTCTTGTTACAGGCAACATAAAAAGCAAGACTAAGTCTGTCAGACACAAAGAAATAAGATTGTGAAAATCTTGTTTAATTGATTGTAATGATGTGTTTTTTCTTGACAAACTAAACAAAGAGTAATTGTATTATACAATTTTGTTTAATTATGAGAATTTATTTGCACTGTTTCTGCAAAAATTTTTTTAAGTATTTACCTGTTTTGGGTTTTGCGTTAGCTATTATCATTGTCAAGACAGGGAAACCTCTTAAGTTTCACCAAAACAGGCCTAGAGAGATTTAGGGAGTTATTTGTTAAATTCCGATTTTTTCTGTTCAGACTTTTAGGGTAGGACTACACAGGTGTTTTCTGTGCAATCTGATGCGCTGCGCAAAAACTCAGGCATCAAGTCAGATGCAACAGAAGTAAAGTAAGATATACGAATGTTGGATGGTGTCGCAGCGTTGATCCGATGCGACACAACTGTCAGATGCAGACACAGCATATAAACAAAGGAATATAAATAGCTAAAACTGATATAATAAGAAAAAAAGAATTCAGGTTTAGTTACTGTGTGTACAAAGGAAGCTAAACAATTTGCATAATTATTACTGTTTTCATACTAATGGAAAATGTGTATAGTAAACAGAAGATCAGTCTTTATTGCAGACATGTTAATACTATCAGTAAAGTTCCTTCGGATGCCAAAATTTAGCATCCTTAAAAGATATAATTATTAGGCGCAAGGTTAGGTGAATTTACTTACCAAACACATGTGCTTAGTACATTTGCGACGGAGGCAATAAAAAATAAGCCTCATGGTTTCAGATTGCAATGGACCAGAAAGCCCAGAGGCTGGGTTGAAAGAACAGTGTAGGAATCCATAGG